>NC_138771.1:647787899-648370399 GCF_965119305.1 Pelophylax lessonae
CGGGGGAGAAGGGAAGTTTGTGTCCGGTTTCCATGGTTTCCGGGATCAGCAGCTCCGGATGTCCGCGCACCTCCTTTTCCTCCAGTGATGGCCGCTCTTCTGATCTCTCAGTCCTGGGCGGCCGTTATTTACTGGGAGCATAGCGCAGGGCGGGCCAATGGGAGCGCGGAAGGAGCAAAGGGGGCGGAGCGCAGGGCGGGCCAATGGGAGCGCGGAAGGAGCAAAGGGGGCGGAGCGCGGGGCGGGCCAATGGGAGCGCGGAGGGAGCAGATCGGCTGGGGGCGGGGCCCAGAACGGCCAATCGCGCGAAGAGTGGGCTTAATTCCGAAATGTCTCCGCCTGCAGAGCCGCGCGCGCTGCACTGCCAGATTTGGCGCCAAGTGGAGTTGTATTGGAGCGGGGCGCGATGCGAGAGTCATGTGATGGGGGCTTGATAAACACTCCGAGCTCCTCCTACTGCCCCGCCCCTTCTGATGAGTCACGTCTGCCCGCCTCCATATTGTGTCCCAGTCCTCTGTTACTCGGATATGGTGTACGGCCTGCGTGTGTCACCTCTCCCAGACATCCCAACCTGCAAAAACTCATTTCAGGGAGGTTAGGCCCCCCCCCCCACACGCCGACGCCCCCCCCCCACGCACGCGCCGCACCCCCCCCCCTTTCCAATTTAACACTACCAAAGAATAATGAAATGAAATGTAATCATTATACCTGGTCACTGGTGCTGGCCTGGTCACTGGTGCTGGTACTGGTCACTGGTGCTGGTACTGGTACTGGTACTGGTGCTGGTACTGGTCTGGTCACTGGTGCTGGTACTGGTCTGGTCATTGGTGCTGGTACTGGCCAGGTCACTGGTGCTGGTACTGGCCTGGTCACTGGTGCTGGTGCTGGTCTGGTCACTGGTGCTGGTACTGGCCTGGTCATTGGTGCTGGTACTGGCCAGGTCACTGGTGCTGGTACTGGCCTGGTCACTGGTGCTGGTACTGGCCTGGTCATTGGTGCTGGTACTGGCCTGGTCACTGGTGCTGGTACTGGCCTGGTCACTGGTGCTGGTACTGGTGCTGGTCTGGTCACTGGTGCTGGTACTGGCCTGGTCATTGGTGCTGGTACTGGCCTGGTCACTGGTGCTGGTACTGGCCTGGTCACTGGTGCTGGTACTGGCCTGGTCACTGGTGCTGGTCACTGGTACTGGCCTGGTCACTGGTGCTGGTACTGGTACTGGCCTGGTCACTGGTGCTGGTACTGGCCTGGTCGCTGGTACTGGTACTGGCCTGGTCACTGGTGCTGGTACTGGTTTGGTCACTGGTGCTGGTACTGGCCTGGTCACTGGTGCTGGTCTGGTCACTGGTGCTGGTCACTGGTACTGGCCTGGTCACTGGTGCTGGTACTGGTACTGGCCTGGTCACTGGTGCTGGTACTGGCCTGGTCGCTGGTACTGGTACTGGCCTGGTCACTGGTGCTGGTACTGGTTTGGTCACTGGTGCTGGTACTGGCCTGGTCACTGGTGCTGGTCTGGTCACTGGTGCTGATCTGGTTACTGGTGCTGGTACTGGCCTGGTCACTGGTGCTGGTCTGGTCACTGGTGCTGGTCTGGTCACTGGTGCTGGTACTGACCTGGTCACTGGTGCTGGTACTGGTACTGGCCTGGTCACTGGTGCTGGTACTGGCCTGGTCACTGGTGCTGGTCACTGGTGCTGGTACTGGCCTGGTCACTGGTGCTGGTCACTGGTGCTGGTACTGGCTTGGTCACTGGTGCTGGTACTGGCCTGGTCACTGGTGCTGGTACTGGTGCTGGTACTGGCCTGGTCACTGGTGCTGGTACTGGCCTGGTCACTGGTGCTGGTACTGGTGCTGGTACTGGCCTGGTCACTGGTGCTGGTACTGGTGCTGGTACTGGCCTGGTCACTGGTGCTGGTCACTGGTGCTGGCCCGGTCACTGGTGCTGGTACTGGCCTGGTCACTGGTGCTGGTCACTGGTGCTGGTACTGGCCTGGTCACTGGTGCTGGTACTGGCTTGGTCACTGGTGCTGGTACTGGCCTGGTCACTGGTGCTGGTACTGGTGCTGGTACTGGCCTGGTCACTGGTGCTGGTACTGGCCTGGTCACTGGTACTGGCCTGGTCACTGGTGCTGGTCTGGTCACTGGTGCTGGTCTGGTCACTGGTGCTGGTACTGGCCTGGTCACTGGTGCTGGTACTGGCCTGGTCACTGGTGCTGGTCTGGTCACTGGTGCTGGTCTGGTCACTGGTGCTGGTACTGGCCTGGTCACTGGTGCTGGTACTGGCCTGGTCACTGGTGCTGGTACTGGCCTGGTCACTGGTGCTGGTCACTGGTGCTGGTACTGGCCTGGTCACTGGTGCTGGTCACTGGTGCTGGTACTGGCTTGGTCACTGGTGTTTGTACTGGCCTGGTCACTGGTGCTGGTACTGGCCTGGTCACTGGTGCTGGTACTGGCCTGGTCACTGGTGCTGGTACTGGTGCTGGTACTGGCCTGGTCACTGGTGCTGGCCCGGTCACTGGTGCTGGTACTGGCCTGGTCACTGGTGCTGGTCACTGGTGCTGGTACTGGCCTGGTCACTGGTGCTGGTCACTGGTGCTGGTACTGGCTTGGTCACTGGTGCTGGTACTGGCCTGGTCACTGGTGCTGGTACTGGTGCTGGTACTGGCCTGGTCACTGGTGCTGGTACTGGTGCTGGTACTGGCCTGGTCACTGGTGCTGGTACTGGTGCTGGTACTGGCCTGGTCACTGGTGCTGGTCACTGGTGCTGGTACTAGCGCTGGTACTGGCCTGGTCACTGGTGCTGGTACTGGTACTGGCCTGGTCACTGGTGCTGGTCACTGGTACTGGCCTGGTCGCTGGTACTGGTGCTGGCCTGGTCACTGGTGCTGGTACTGGCCTGGTCACTGGTGCTGGTCTGGTCACTGGTGCTGGTCTGGTCACTGGTACTGGTACTGGCCTGGTCACTGGTGCTGGTACTGGCCTGGTCGCTGGTGCTGGTACTGGTACTGGCCTGGTCACTGGTGCTGGTACTGGTTTGGTCACTGGTGCTGGTGCTGGTCTGGTCACTGGTGCTGGTCTGGTCACTGGTGCTGGTACTGGCCTGGTCACTGGTGCTGGTCTGGTCACTGGTGCTGGTCTGGTCACTGGTACTGGCCTGGTCACTGGTGCTGGTACTGGCCTGGTCACTGGTGCTGGTACTGGCCTGGTCACTGGTGCTGGTACTGGCCTGGTCACTGGTGCTGGTCACTGGTGCTGGCCCGGTCACTGGTGCTGGTACTGGCCTGGTCACTGGTGCTGGTCACTGGTGCTGGTACTGGCCTGGTCACTGGTGCTG
Organism: Pelophylax lessonae; assembly: GCF_965119305.1. NCBI lineage: Eukaryota > Metazoa > Chordata > Amphibia > Anura > Ranidae > Pelophylax > Pelophylax lessonae. Next base: position 647,791,231 of record NC_138771.1, read on the forward strand.
GTACTGGCTTGGTCACTGGTGCTGGTACTGGCCTGGTCACTGGTGCTGGTGCTGGTACTGGCCTGGTCACTGGTGCTGGTACTGGCCTGGTCACTGGTGCTGGTACTGGTGCTGGTACTGGCCTGGTCACTGGTGCTGGTACTGGTGCTGGTACTGGCCTGGTCACTGGTGCTGGTCACTGGTGCTGGTACTAGCGCTGGTACTGGCCTGGTCACTGGTGCTGGTACTGGTACTGGCCTGGTCACTGGTGCTGGTCACTGGTACTGGCCTGGTCACTGGTGCTGGTACTGGTGCTGGCCTGGTCACTGGTGCTGGTACTGGCCTGGTCACTGGTGCTGGTCTGGTCACTGGTACTGGTACTGGCTTGGTCACTGGTGCTGGTACTGGCCTGGTCGCTGGTGCTGGTACTGGTACTGGCCTGGTCACTGGTGCTGGTACTGGTTTGGTCACTGGTGCTGGTACTGGCCTGGTCACTGGTGCTGGTCTGGTTACTGGTGCTGGTACTGGCCTGGTCACTGGTGCTGGTCTGGTCACTGGTGCTGGTCTGGTCACTGGTGCTGGTACTGGCCTGGTCACTGGTGCTGGTACTGGTACTGGCCTGGTCACTGGTGCTGGTACTGGCCTGGTCACTGGTGCTGGTCTGGTCACTGGTGCTGGTACTGGCCTGGTCACTGGTGCTGGTACTGGTACTGGCCTGGTCACTGGTGCTGGTACTGGCCTGGTCACTGGTGCTGGTCACTGGTGCTGGCCCGGTCACTGGTGCTGGTACTGGCCTGGTCACTGGTGCTGGTCACTGGTGCTGGTACTGGCCTGGTCACTGGTGCTGGTCACTGGTGCTGGTACTGGCCTGGTCACTGGTGCTGGTACTGGCCTCGTCACTGGTACTGGCCTGGTCACTGGTGCTGGTACTGGCCTGGTCACTGGTGCTGGTCACTGGTGCTGGTACTAGCGCTGGTACTGGCCTGGTCACTGGTGCTGGTACTGGTACTGGCCTGGTCACTGGTGCTGGTCACTGGTACTGGCCTGGTCACTGGTGCTGGTACTGGTGCTGGCCTGGTCACTGGTGCTGGCCTGGTCACTGGTGCTGGTACTGGCCTGGTCACTGGTGCTGGTACTGGCCTGGTCACTGGTGCTGGTACTGGTGCTGGTCTGGTCACTGGTGCTGGTGCTGGTACTGGCCTGGTCATTGGTGCTGGTACTGGCCTGGTCACTGGTGCTGGTACTGGCCTGGTCACTGGTGCTGGTCTGGTCACTGGTGCTGGTACTGGCCTGGTCACTGGTGCTGGTACTGGCCTGGTCACTGGTGCTGGTACTGGTCTGGTCACTGGTGCTGGCCTGGTCACTGGTGCTGGCCTGGTCACTGGTGCTGGTACTGGCCTGGTCACTGGTGCTGGTGCTGGTACTGGCCTGGTCATTGGTGCTGGTACTGGCCTGGTCACTGGTGCTGGTACTGGCCTGGTCACTGGTGCTGGTGCTGGTCTGGTCACTGGTGCTGGTACTGGCCTGGTCACTGGTGCTGGTACTGGCCTGGTCACTGGTGCTGGCCTGGTCACTGGTGCTGCTACTGGCCTGGTCACTGGTGCTGGTGCTGGTCTGGTCACTGGTGCTGGTACTGGCCTGGTCACTGGTGCTGGTACTGGCCTGGTCACTGGTGCTGGTACTGGCCTGGTCACTGGTGCTGGTACTGGTCTGGTCTGGTCACTGGTGCTGGTACTGGTCACTGGTCATTTGCTGGTACTGGTCTCTGGTGCTGCTCTCAGGTTAGGTCACTGTGTCTGTCACAGAGTGGGGTGTCACGATGATTGGTCCCCCCGCGCGCCAAAATGCCTCCTGGAGTAGAAGATGTGGCTGTAGTAGAGAGCAAAGCCTCTGCTTGCTCGCTGCAGCTCCTCCCACAGGCGGAGTGCATGACTCATATCACTCCGCCTGTGAGCCGAATCTACTTCGGCTCCGTGCAGGCTTGCTGACACACTCTTCTGCCTGCATCGATGAGTCATCAGACTCACACACAGAGCCGGGACATTGCTCTGAGCTCGCGGGTGTCCGTGAGCTCAGGGCGGAAAGCGGGAGTCTCCCGCGACTTGCGGGAGACTTGGGATGTCTGCTCTCCCCACATTACCCATAATACTAACAAATACAATGACGTCATACTGCACTATAATCCCGGATAGTGACTTTAATACATACAATGTACGCCCTACTCAGAGTACAAAGATGGGGTGTACACCCTCCACCTCAGAGTACAAAGATGGGGTGTACACCCTCCTCACCTCATAGTACAAAGATGGGGTGTACACCCTCCTCACCTCATAGTACAAAGATGGGGTGTACACCCTCCTCACCTCATAGTACAAAGATGGGGTGTACACCCTCCTCACCTCATAGTACAAAGATGGGGTGTACACCCTCCTCACCTCATAGTACAAAGATGGGGTGTACGCCCTCCTCACCTCATAGTACAAAGATGGGGTGTACACCCTCCTCACCTCATAGTACAAAGATGGGGTGTACACCCTCCTCACCTCATAGTACAAAGATGGGGTGTACGCCCTCCTCACCTCATAGTACAAAGATGGGGTGTACACCCTCCTCACCTCATAGTATAAAGATGGGGTGTACGCCCTCCTTACCTCAGAGTACAAAGATGGGGTGTACGCCCTCCTCACCTCAGAGTACAAAGATGGGGTGTACACCCTCCTCACCTCATAGTACAAAGATGGGGTGTACGCCCTCCTCACCTCATAGTACAAAGATGGGGTGTACGCCCTCCTCACCTCATAGTACAAAGATGGGGTGTACGCCCTCCTCACCTCATAGTACAAAGATGGGGTGTACACCCTCCTCACCTCATAGTACAAAGATGGGGTGTACGCCCTCCTCACCTCATAGTACAAAGATGGGGTGTACGCCCTCCTCACCTCATAGTACAAAGATGGGGTGTACGCCCTCCTCACCTCATAGTACAAAGATGGGGTGTACACCCTCCTCACCTCATAGTACAAAGATGGGGTGTACACCCTCCTCACCTCATAGTACAAAGATGGGGTGTACACCCTCCTCACCTCATAGTACAAAGATGGGGTGTACATCCTCCTCACCTCATAGTACAAAGATGGGGTGTACGCCCTCCTCACCTCATAGTACAAAGATGGGGTGTACGCCCTCCTCACCTCATAGTACAAAGATGGGGTGTACGCCCTCCTCACCTCATAGTATAAAGATGGGGTGTACACCCTCCTCACCTCATAGTACAAAGATGGGGTGTACGCCCTCCTCACCTCATAGTACAAAGATGGGGTGTACACCCTCCTCACCTCATAGTATAAAGATGGGGTGTACACCCTCCTCACCTCATAGTACAAAGATGGGGTGTACGCCCTCCTCACCTCATAGTACAAAGATGGGGTGTACACCCTCCTCACCTCATAGTACAAAGATGGGGTGTACGCCCTCCTCACCTCATAGTACAAAGATGGGGTGTACACCCTCCTCACCTCATAGTATAAAGATGGGGTGTACGCCCTCCTTACCTCAGAGTACAAAGATGGGGTGTACGCCCTATTCACCTCATAGTACAAAGATGGGGTGTACACCCTCCTCACCTCATAGTACAAAGATGGGGTGTACACCCTCCTCACCTCATAGTACAAAGATGGGGTGTACACCCTCCTCACCTCAGAGTACAAAGATGGGGTGTACACCCTCCTCAGCTCATAGTACAAAGATGGGGTGTACGCCCTCCTCACCTCAGAGTACAAAGATGGGGTGTACACCCTCCTCACCTCAGAGTACAAAGATGGGGTGTACGCCCTCCTCACCTCATAGTACAAAGATGGGGTGTACACCCTCCTCACCTCATAGTACAAAGATGGGGTGTAAGCCCTCCTCACCTCATAGTACAAAGATGGGGTGTACACCCTCCTCACCTCATAGTATAAAGATGGGGTGTACGCCCTCCTTACCTCAGAGTACAAAGATGGGGTGTACGCCCTCCTCACCTCAGAGTACAAAGATGGGGTGTACACCCTCCTCACCTCATAGTACAAAGATGGGGTGTACGCCCTCCTCACCTCATAGTACAAAGATGGGGTGTACACCCTCCTCACCTCATAGTACAAAGATGGGGTGTACGCCCTCCTCACCTCATAGTACAAAGATGGGGTGTACACCCTCCTCACCTCATAGTACAAAGATGGGGTGTACACCCTCCTCACCTCATAGTACAAAGATGGGGTGTACGCCCTCCTCACCTCATAGTACAAAGATGGGGTGTACACCCTCCTCACCTCAGAGTACAAAGATGGGGTGTACACCCTCCTCACCTCATAGTACAAAGATGGGGTGTACACCCTACTCACCTCATAGTACAAAGATGGGGTGTACACCCTCCTCACCTCATAGTATAAAGATGGGGTGTACGCCCTCCTCACCTCAGAGTACAAAGATGGGGTGTACACCCTCCTCACCTCATAGTACAAAGATGGGGTGTACGCCCTCCTCACCTCATAGTACAAAGATGGGGTGTACACCCTCCTCACCTCAGAGTACAAAGATGGGGTGTACGCCCTCCTCACCTCATAGTACAAAGATGGGGTGTACACCCTCCTCACCTCATAGTATAAAGATGGGGTGTACGCCCTCCTCACCTCATAGTACAAAGATGGGGTGTACACCCTCCTCACCTCATAGTACAAAGATGGGGTGTACGCCCTCCTCACCTCATAGTACAAAGATGGGGTGTACACCCTCCTCACCTCATAGTACAAAGATGGGGTGTACACCCTCCTCACCTCAGAGTACAAAGATGGGGTGTACACCCTCCTCAGCTCATAGTACAAAGATGGGGTGTACGCCCTCCTCACCTCAGAGTACAAAGATGGGGTGTACACCCTCCTCACCTCAGAGTACAAAGATGGGGTGTACGCCCTCCTCACCTCATAGTACAAAGATGGGGTGTACACCCTCCTCACCTCATAGTACAAAGATGGGGTGTAAGCCCTCCTCACCTCATAGTACAAAGATGGGGTGTACACCCTCCTCACCTCATAGTATAAAGATGGGGTGTACGCCCTCCTTACCTCAGAGTACAAAGATGGGGTGTACGCCCTCCTCACCTCAGAGTACAAAGATGGGGTGTACACCCTCCTCACCTCATAGTACAAAGATGGGGTGTACGCCCTCCTCACCTCATAGTACAAAGATGGGGTGTACACCCTCCTCACCTCATAGTACAAAGTTGGGGTGTACGCCCTCCTCACCTCATAGTACAAAGATGGGGTGTACACCCTCCTCACCTCATAGTACAAAGATGGGGTGTACACCCTCCTCACCTCATAGTACAAAGATGGGGTGTACGCCCTCCTCACCTCATAGTACAAAGATGGGGTGTACACCCTACTCACCTCATAGTACAAAGATGGGGTGTACACCCTCCTCACCTCATAGTATAAAGATGGGGTGTACGCCCTCCTCACCTCAGAGTACAAAGATGGGGTGTACACCCTCCTCACCTCATAGTACAAAGATGGGGTGTACGCCCTCCTCACCTCATAGTACAAAGATGGGGTGTACACCCTCCTCACCTCAGAGTACAAAGATGGGGTGTACACCCTCCTCACCTCATAGTACAAAGATGGGGTGTACGCCCTCCTCACCTCATAGTACAAAGATGGGGTGTACACCCTCCTCACCTCATAGTATAAAGATGGGGTGTACGCCCTCCTTACCTCAGAGTACAAAGATGGGGTGTACGCCCTCCTCACCTCATAGTACAAAGATGGGGTGTACACCCTCCTCACCTCATAGTATAAAGATGGGGTGTACGCCCTCCTTACCTCAGAGTACAAAGATGGGGTGTACGCCCTCCTCACCTCAGAGTACAAAGATGGGGTGTACGCCCTCCTCACCTCATAGTACAAAGATGGGGTGTACGCCCTCCTCACCTCATAGTACAAAGATGGGGTGTACACCCTCCTCACCTCATAGTACAAAGATGGGGTGTACGCCCTCCTCACCTCATAGTACAAAGATGGGGTGTACACCCTCCTCACCTCATAGTACAAAGATGGGGTGTACGCCCTCCTCACCTCATAGTACAAAGATGGGGTGTACACCCTCCTCACCTCATAGTACAAAGATAGAGGGGGAAAAACATGAGGATCGCAGTCTCACAAAACGAAACAAAGTGCATTTATCAATTATCCAGTTTGCATCCGAAAGGAATGAACATTGACATGGACATAAATTGCTTCATATCAAACCCATAAAATTCATTTAAAAAGAAGATTTGTAAAATGTATCCCTCTGCTGTAATATTCCTTTATGTTTCTATACAGTTTTAATATTTTTAATAATTTATAACTACAATAATAATTTTTAAAAATTACAGGAATTTTAAAAATGGTGGTCTTACATATGAATTTATATTACCAAAGGGTCGTCTTATCAAAATTAAAAATATACATCATAATATAATAATTTTATAATCTCCATTTGCACAATACAATTTATATTAACGTATATATTTTTAAAATAATATTTTATTCATATAATTCATTTTTCACACTATGGCACTTTAAATCCAATTGATTTATTCCCCTAATTTATATCATTTACTATAAATATAATCATGCACGGCATATAATCATTTTTTATTAATTAATTAAAATTCACTTTATACACAAATAAGATAATTTTATTTATGGACCAATATATTAAACAATTATATATATGCAGGTGTATACTGCTGTTTATGTCATTAGATATGATATTCATGCTTTCACATACAGTGGGTAAAGAAAGTATTCAGACCCCCTTAAATTTTTCACTCTTTGTTATATTGCAGCCATTTGCTAAAATCATTTAAGTTCATTCTTCTTCCTCATGAATGTACACATAGCACCCCATACTGACAGAAAAACACAGAATTGTTGACATTGTTGCAGATTTATTAAAAAGAAAAAAACTGAAATATCACATGGTCCTAAGTATTCAGACCCTTTGCTCAGTATTTAGTAGAAGCCCCCTTTTGATCTAATACAGCCAGGAGTCTTTTTGGGAAAGATGCAACAAGTCTTTCACACCTGGATTTGGGGATCCTCTGCCATTCCTCCTTGCAGATCCTCTCCAGTTCTGTCAGGTTGGATGGTAAACGTTGGTGGACAGCCATTTTTAGGTCTCTCCAGAGATGCTCAATTGGGTTTAAGTCAGGGCTCTGGCTGAGCCATTCAAGAACAGTCACGGAGTTGTTGTGAAGCCACTCCGTCGTTATTTTAGCTGTGTGCTTAGGGTCATTGTCTTGTTGGAAGGTAAACCTTCGGCCCAGTCTGAGGTCCAGAGCACTCTGGAGAAGGTTTTTGTCCAGGATATCCCTGTACTTGGCCGCATTCATCTTTCCCTCGATTGCAACCAGTCGTCCTGTCCCTGCAGCTGAAAAACACCCCCACAGCATGATGCTGCCACCACCATGCTTCACTGTTGGGACTGTATTGGACAGGTGATGAGCAGTGCCTGGTTTTCTCCACACATACCGCTTAGAATTAAGGCCAAAAAGTTCTATTTTGGTCTCATCAGACCAGAGAATCTTATTTCTCACCATCTTGGAGTCCTTCAGGTGTTTTTTAGCAAACTCCATGCGGGCTTTCATGTGTCTTACACTGAGGAGAGGCTTCCGTCGGGCCACTCTGCCATAAAGCCCCGACTGGTGGAGGGCTGCAGTGATGGTTGACTTTCTACAACTTTCTCCCATATCCTGACTGCATCTCTGGAGCTCAGCCACAGTGATCTTTGGGTTCTTCTTTACCTCTCTCACCAAGGCTCTTCTCCCCCGATAGCTCAGTTTGGCCGGACGGCCAGCTCTAGGAAGGGTTCTGGTTGTCCCAAACGTCTTCCATTTGAGGATTATGGAGGCCACTGTGCTCTTAGGAACCTTAAGTGCAGCAGAAATCTTTTTGTAACCTTGGCCAGATCTGTGCCTTGCCACAATTCTGTCTCTGAGCTCTTCAGGCAGTTCCTTTGACCTCATGATTCTCATTTGCTCTGACATGCATTGTGATCTGGAAGGTCTTATATAGACAGGTGTGTGGCTTTCCTAATCAAGTCCAATCAGTATAATCAAACACAGCTGGACTCAAATGAAGGTGTAGAACCATCTCAAGGATGATCAGAAGAAATGGAAAGCACCTGAGTTAAATATATGAGTGTCACAGCAAAGGGTCTGAATACTTAGGACCATGTGATATTTCAGTTTTTCTTTTTTAATAAATCTGCAACAATGTCAACAATTCTGTGTTTTTCTGTCAGTATGGGGAGCTATGTGTACATTCATGAGGAAGAAGAATGAACTTAAATGATTTTAGCAACTGGCTGCAATATAGCAAAGAGTGAAAAATTTAAGAGGGTCTGAATACTTTCCGTACCCACTGTATGTGCACTATGTCTCATTTATCGTTTGCAAGGTATCACTATTTTTATTCAGTTTTGTAATTATCTATTATGGCAATGGAATTGTGTAAAAAAATTTTTGATTTATTACGGAGTCAGAATCAAGTAGTGCGGCTGCAAATCCACCCTAGAATATATATAATTTTTCAAAATTGGGGAAATAGAGGGTGGACAGGCCACTTGCTATCGATTCTATAGTATGGGGACACCTCCGTCTCCCTCTTCCTTCCGGTAACGTAGTAATGCAGGTGGGGATAGGGGCGGAACTCTTGCTATATTAGGGCACGCTTTGTTATGCAGTCCAAACTCTGAGGACGTCACCGGATGTGACGAAACGCGTCAGTTTGGACCGCATTACGTCATTACGCTACCCTGGGTGGAACGCAAGCCGGAAGTAGCCCGTTGATTCAGTGAGGAGGACGCGCAAGCCCGCACCACTGACCACCAGGGAGTGTTTTATACTTTAACATTGTATTCGGAACCCGATGTACGGGGAATAAACTTTATTTAACTCTATTATGCTATCTGGAGCTTTCTTTCCTCTTCTCACATCATATTGGGTTGATTATTCCCTGGAGCCCAGAGGAGCCACATCAATCCATCGGACCGCTTAACCACTTAAGCCCCGGAGGATTTGGCTGCTAAAAGACCAGGGGGTATTTTGCGATTCGGCACTGCGTGACTTTAATGGACAATTGCGCGGTCGTGCGATGCTGTACCTAAACGAATTTGACGTCCTTTTTTTCCCACAAATAGAGCTTTCTTTTGGTGGTATTTGATCACCTGTGCGATTTTTTTTGATCATGCGCTATAAACAAAAAAAGAGCGTCAATTTTGCAAAAATAACAATATTTTTCACATTTTTTTATATGAAATTCCCCCCCAAAAAAATGTAAAAATCTAAATTTTTTATCATTTTCGGCCAATTTGTTTTATGCTACCTATGTTTGGTAAAAAAAAACGCAAAAAGCGTATTTTGATTGGTTTGCGCAAAAGTTATCGCGTTTACTAACAAAGGGAAAGATTTTTGTCATTTTTGTTGGTTTTTTTTTTTTAACGCGTAATGGGGGCGATCTGCGTTTTTTTTGCAGTACTGCGACATTGCGGCGGACAGATCGGACCCTTGACTGACATTTTTGACACTTTTGGGGTTACCAGTGACATTTCTACAGTAATCAGTGCTATACATATGCACTGTTACTGTAAAATGACACTGGCAGGGAAGGGGTTAACTTTATTTGAGAGGGAGGGGCTGTGTGTGTCCCTAGGGGCGTGATTCTAACTGTGATTGGCTGTGGCTTGAGCTGTAGGAACAATGATCAAAGGTCCTACATAGTAGAACCGTATGATCAGTGTTTCTACACAGGGGAGAATGACAGGCGGCTTGTTTACACAAGCCGCCTGCCTTTCTCCCTCTCCCCCGACGATCGCAGAGTGACCGGCGGACATCGGGTCCACCGGTCACTCGCGCGGGGGGATCTGAGCACAACATCACCTTTATATCTTTTATTGCCGTTTATTGTGGATTTTATAATAGTTTTTATGCATTTGGTTTAATCAATTTTAGGAATTTCTATAACATCCATTGAATTTTTTGGTTAGCAAGCGCTGTATTTGGCCTTTTTTAAAAAAAGACCATTCTTTTATATCACATGTGATCGTTAGAGCGAGAGCAATGATTCTAGCTCTAGACCTCCTCTGTAACTCTAAACTGGTAACCTGTAGAAATTCCTAAAGCTTTGCCTATGGAGAATTTTAAGTACCAATGTTTGTTGCCATTCCAAGAGCGTGCGCAATTTTGAAGCATGACATGTTGGGTATCTATTTACTCGGCGTAACATTATCTTTCACATTATAGAAAAAAAATTGGGCTAAAATTACTGGGTTTTTTTTTTTTCTCTTTTTAATGCAGTGAAATACGTTTTTTCCCCAAACAATTGTGTTTGAAAGACCGCTGCGCACTTACGCATGACAAAAAAAAAAAATTGCAACGACCGCCATTTTATTCTCCAGAGTCTTCGCTAAAAAATGTATAATATTTGGGGGAATCAAAGTCATTTTATAGAAAAAAATACAGACTTTTAACTTGCAAACATCAAGTGTCAGAAATAGGCCTGGTCCTTAGGTGGTTAAAGTTGCCCTACATGTAGAACAATTATACTTAAATTGTGGAAATGTAAATACAATCACTAAAAATCATATAAACTCTAAGAAGTTAATGTAATTTTAAAAAATCATTTACAGAATAAGTTCACTTTTTAAAAAAAATAATACGACTGTCAAAGAGAGTGGGGAGATTGGGGAGCAGCTGCAGGATCGGGAATATGTTACATGTTCCACCCTAAAAACAGGTAGAACACGTAACATGCTCCCGAAGGTAAACATCCTTTAAATCTTTTTAACCACTTTACCACCGGAGGATTTTGCCGTCTTCCGTCCAGGCCACTTTTTGCAATTCGGCACTGTGCAACTTTAACTGACAATTGCGCGGTCGTGCGATGCCGTACCCAAACGAAATTTACGTCCTTTTTTTCCTACAAACAGAGCTTTCATTTGGTGGTATTTGATCACCTATGCCATTTTTACTTTTTGCGCTATAAACAAAAAAAGAGCGACAATTTTGAAAAAATAACAATATTTTTCACATTTTTTTATATGAAATTCCCCCCCAAAAAAATGTAAAAATCTAAATTTTTTAACATTTTAGGCCAATTTGTTTTCTGCTACATATTTTTGGTAAAAAAAATTGTACTTTGATTGGTTTGCGCAAAAGTTATTGCGTTTACTAACTAAGGGAAAGACTTCTGTTATTTTTTTTTAACGAGCAATGGCGGCGATCTGCGATTTTTTTTTGCGGGACTGCGACATTACGTCGGACAGATCGGACCCTTGACTGACATTTTTGACACTTTTGGGGGTACCAGTGACATTACTACAGTAATCAGTGCTATACATATGCACTGTTACTGTAAAAATGGCACTGGCAGGGAAGGAGTTCATTTTTATTGGAGAGGGAGGGGTTAATGTATGCCTGGTGCTTACTAACGTGTGTGGGGGGAGGTGACTGAGTGACACAGGGACAGATCACATGTTCAGCTATGCTGAACCCTGCATTCTCACCCTGTCTGTCACTTAGGAGATCCGCCCGCTTTGTTTACACAAGCGGGCGGATCTCCAGACTCGATTCCCCGATGATCGGGGAAGAGCGGCGGTGATCACCGCCTCTCCTCCCCTGGCCCGACTCCCGCTGTGACTGAATACAGCGGGAGCGAGCCTCCAGCGGTGCACGCGCACCGCCCACAAGGGGAGGAGTCCAGCGACGTAGGTCTACATCGCTGGACGGAATCAAACCACTTTGCCGCAGTACAGTCAACGTGACTGGTCGGCAAGTGGTTAAATCTATAGATTCCTTTAATATAATACCTGATAATCCTGCCACAGAAGTCCTTCTTCAGGCCCTTACTGGTATGGAGGGACAACTGTGTCCCACTTGTGCCCCTGTGTTGTCATCCTGTCACATGCACCCCTGGTGAAGTCATGCCAACATACAGTGAACAGTCAGGGTCCATTGTTGTCAGTAAACCGGTCCAATGATGATGTGCGGCTGACATTGGAGCACATTCAAATAGACAGGGAGTGTTGAAAGAAATGTGAAGAATAATAAAATCACTTAGATGAGAAAACAGGATTTTGAACCCATTTAGGTTCCCACTTCCTGCTGTAAATGGTTTTTATGGATGCTGGCAGATGCAGATAGCCCCAAGTCCTTAACCACTTGCTTACTGGGCACATATACCCCCTTCCTGCCCAGGCCAATTTTCAGCTTTTAGCACGGTCACACTTTGAATGACAATTACGCGGTCATTGGGTGGTATTTTCCCATCCCTGGGGGGTGATCAGATTTTTTGAGGCTTCTGTTTAGGACCTTATTCACGCCGTTTGACCTTTTCCTACCTGAACACCAGAGGACTTACTAATTTTTTTTGATTATTGAGCGGCCTTTCAGAAGCCATATGGGCCAATTTTCTACATTATGGAACTGCAATCCCAGTTGGATAAGGACCAATGTTTTTGCAGATAGTTCAACAAGTATATTCCAAAAGAAGAAAATTCCCCTATGTTTGGGATTTTTTAGGCACATAGATAGACAGATTCAAAAGATCTAAGCAAAAATTATAATATTTATTTAAAGTGACAAACATAGGATCATAAATGTTAAAAACAAAACAGGCAAAATGTATGCATCAAGAATATATAATTGTGACCGTGAGATGGTGAAGATATCAGTCCAATATATTTCGGAAAATCAATTTCCTTCTTCAGGGACGGGTCACATTGAAAGTTTTCTAATAATAACAAAGACAACAATATAGTTAAGCCTATTGTATCTATTACATAAAATCATCATATACAGTGTAACTATTGCATTCTAGGCATGATGTCATATAAATATACTCGTTAGATTTGTTATTTCTTTCTATCCCTTTCAAACAGTTAAACAGAGAAAAAGGGGAAACACTTACATGATTCTTCTTGTCATACATGAAAAGCCTGTAGAGTAGCTAAAAGCAAGAACCGAATAACCGCATATGTGGAAATCCACAGTCACTGATGTTCATATATCCCAAAAGATTGGGGGGAAGAACCAGTATGTCAGACTTATGTTATTTATATGGAAGCCCCCCGTCGCTATCCTGGCTCCTGTGGTCACCTGAGGTCCCAAAATTGGCCGTAGCACCAAGAAGCTGACACTGGGAATCAACTACAAGGAAGAAACATATGTATAAAGAATATCTTCATTAATTTCTTGGGCTTAGTAATAGTCACCAAGAATAGGCACCTAGGTCAAAATAGTATTGACCGGGGTGTCATATAGAAAATGTAGATGGTTTGTTGGTTACCTGAAAGCTGTAGAACCCACAGTTGCCACATATGGGTATCAACCAGACACGGTTTGGGAAGTGTGGACACATACAGGGAATCTAAGAGTTTAAATGTTTACCTTGATTGGACCCAATCGGCAGCAGCTGGTGCCCGGTCTGTGGGGCTTCCTGGATCGTAAGCGTCAGGACCGCCCCGCTGTACATTGCGCATGACAATCGTCATAGCGCTGGGCGGAACCGGAAGTGACGCCTGCGTTCCACCGGCACGGGTCACGCAACCGGAAGCGGAACAGCGCATCCGGTTTACGATTGGCTATACCCGCCCATATATGCAGAGAACTGCAAAGGGCAGGGCCAGCCAGAGACAGCGAGCGCCATAATGGCGATCTGTCTCCCCGTGCCGGGGTGGCCACAGGAGAGGCCGAGGAAGACAAATAGGGGGAATATTAAAAATTAGTTATGTAAGAATTGGATCCTAAAATTGGCTGACTATGTGCATTTACCAACATAGTAAAAATAAAGGATACTTACTCAATATCAGTATGATTGATAACGGTTATGCTGCAGTGGAAATATAATATGTGGTAAATTCTGGCTTGAAATTAGCTACTTCTTTGACAGTTCTATATATAAGAAAACTGCAGTATCCAAAATATATATCCTGTGCAAACTCAAAAACAGACGATGAAAGAGTTTATTAATGTAAAAGACTTGGTATTAAAGAAGAAATAAATCATTTTTCCATCCCTCCTGATGAAAACCCTTCTAAAAAGGGTTTAAATGACAATGCTCCATTGAGACCAGGAGGCTCTGTCGCTCTTAGCATATGTATCCACCTCAGCTCAAGTTGGAGGAGACTTTTGTTCCAGTCTCCTCCTCTCGGGCTGGGGTGGATACGATCCAGAATAAGGAATTTGATTCTCGGAAATTTTCCCTTATGTACTACTTTTACGTGACGCCCTAGGGGAAGCTCAGGGTCTGACTTGCGCATACTAAGAATGTGACGGTATGCGCGACGCCAGAACTCCTGCTTAGTTTTTCCTATGTAGAAACATCCGCATGTACATAGGAGTAGATATATGACACCAATCGTGCGACAATTCGCAAAATGTCTTGCTCTAAAAGTCTGACCGTTGGGTAGGATAGGGGATTTGTTTGTCAACATATAGCCACAGTAATGGCATGAACCACAGATGTATGTGCCCTTATATTTGCAACATATCACATCATCATTGTTGAATTCACTTCGAACAAGTCTGTCTCGAAGTGCCGGGGCTCTCTTAAAAGTAAAGCCTGGTGTCTTGGACAAAAATTGTCCTAAAATTGGGTCGGATGTTAATAGGTGCCAATGTTTGGTCACTATATTTTTTATCTTTTTATGTTGATACATATAAGGGGTGATTATCTTAATGTTGTTGCTATCCTTACTGTTCTGATTTTTGGAAGGATTCAAGAGTTCCCGTCTATCACTGAGGAGGGCTCTTTTGTATGCCTTTTTCAGAGACATCTTGGAGTAACCTCTTCGTGTCAGTCTTTGACGTAATTCATTTGCCGCAAGTTGGAAAGACTGTAAATCGCTACAATTACGTCGTACGCGTAGGTATTGACTTATAGGAATTGATCGAATTAATGGTTCAGGGTGAAAACTTGAACCATGAAGAATGGTGTTTCCCGCTGTTGGTTTGCGGTAGAGTTCACTCTGTAGAGTGCCATCATCTCCTCTAAAGATCTCGACGTCAAGGAACGTCACGCGATTAGGATCTGAATTCATCGTAAAGAGCAGGTTGAATTCGTTCCTGTTCATCCTTTCCACGCACTTATGTAATAGTTCAGGGGGGCCCTCCCAGATGAGGAACACGTCATCTATATAACGGGTCCACAAAGAGATGTGGTCCGTATATATTGACATGGCTTCGTCATCTAGGAAGGATGTCTCCCACTCCCCCAGGTACAGATTGGCGTAGGATGGGGCACAGCAAGTGCCCATCGCTACGCCCTGCACCTGGAGGTAGTGGGAGCCATTGAACATGAAGATGTTATGTGTCAGAATGAAACGTAGAAGGTTAATTATAAACTCACTATATGCATTGTTAGATGTTTTACGTGAAAAAATGTGTTGAATTACAGATATACCTTTTCCATGGGGTATAGAGCTGTATAGAGCCTCTACATCGATGGTAACAAGTACCGCTGTGGGGGAAACAGGAACGCCTTCAACCTTACTCAGAAAATGGATCGTATCCCTCGTGAAGGAAGGGAGTTCCTGCACGAAGGGTTGTAAAAAGCTGTCGACTAGGCGACTAGCGTTTTCTGATATGGATCCTCTCCCTGATATGATAGGTCTACCAGGGGGATTAGTAGGATTCTTGTGGACTTTAGGGAGTCCATAGAACGTTGGTACTTTAGGGAATTTGGTTCTAATGAAATCCCAAGTTTCCTTGGTGATGACATTGTTCATGTATGCTTGGT
Source organism: Pelophylax lessonae (assembly GCF_965119305.1). Classification (NCBI taxonomy): domain Eukaryota; kingdom Metazoa; phylum Chordata; class Amphibia; order Anura; family Ranidae; genus Pelophylax; species Pelophylax lessonae. Next base: position 647,807,025 of record NC_138771.1, read on the forward strand.
CTATCAAGAGGTAGAATTCCTGGTAAAATTTAGCTACAATGGAGGAAGTGATGTGTCTGTACCAGTTGGTGTTATTGAGAATCTGGGTGCACATCTGTGTATATTGTGTGTCATCCATTATGACAATATTGCCCCCCTTGTCGGCTTGTTTGATAATTATATTTTTGTTGTTAGAAAGTTTATTTATGGCTTCTCGATGTTGGGGGGAAATATTAGTGTGGGGGATGGAATCAATTTTCATCTTATCGATTTCACTGGTCACAATCCTAAGAAACGCATTGATGTTCTGGTTTTGGATGGGGGGATACATATCCGATTTCTTTTTAAGTGTTGTACTGCTTGTGTTGTCATTGGTTTTGTCCGATGACGCAGATGATAATAGCGCATCTAAGTCAATCCGATCGATTAAATTTTCATTTTCCTCAAGTAAGGAGATCAACATGTCTAAAGCAGGGTCCTTATTGGTTTTTTGACTATTATCTTTATGAAATAACAGTTTTAGGTTGAGTTTGCGTGCAAACAAATGTAGGTCTTTTATAACCTCAAATTTGTTTGTGTTGGATGTGGGGCAGAAACTGAGACCCATTTGAAGGATCTCTGTTTCTGCTTTGGTGAGAGTGTATTGAGATAGATTAATAATAGAAAAATCCTGCACTAAAGGGGGAACGTGATCTAAAGTGGTAGTGTTGGAATCAGAGAAGGGGAGGGGGATAGAGTGTCCGTGGCTGGTGTGAGTTGGAGTGCTCGCTGATGGGTAAGGTCTAAAAAAGTGGAATCCTGTAACTCAATATTTGTAGAAGTGCTAGTGAGTGGAAGTGGAATGATTGGATCCTGAGATTGTTGTGATGATGAAAGTGAAGTTATCTCTCGTGATTGGGTATGTGCAGGAAATAGAGAAATTTTATCTTTTTTGTTCAGAGGTAAGTTGGATTTTTTATTTCTTTGTTGAGAGGATAAATCCTCTTGAAATGGGCGTTTAGTGCGATCATTGGTTTTGATCTTAGTGTCAATAGGTATATCTTTTTGAATAAAAGTGGAAGGATTGTCTTTTTTAGTGTTGTTATATGTATTTCTGTTTTGTGCCCATAAATAGGCTTTACCTTGTTGTGAAGTATTTTTGCTTCTATTCAAGATTTTTTGTTTTTTCATTAAGATATTCTTATTGAATATGTCTAAATGATCTTTCAGTTTTTTCTCTCTTTCAACATATGTTTTATGATTTTTAAATCTTTGTATTTTTTGACAGGTTTGAGCAATGTCGATATCTAACTTTTTGGCTCTTAGAGAGTACTCCTCAATGAGGAGTCTCATAAGAGATCCTGAACATGCCTGGAGAGTGTCCTCCCATTTTGCCCTGAAATCGGGCGTTATGTCCTCCATGGAGGGGAACACCTGTATTCTAAGGCCGAACGGGGCGACACCCTCCTGAATGTGATCTTGGAAAGATTTGCAGTGCCAGAAAAGGGTGGACTTTTTTTCAACTAATTTGGATAGCTGGAACATCAATGAGGCCAGTTCGGTTTCGATGAACTCCTTTTGAACTACTTTCGATGCGTTCCTGTTTCCCCCACAGCGGTACTTGTTACCATCGATGTAGAGGCTCTATACAGCTCTATACCCCATGGAAAAGGTATATCTGTAATTCAACACATTTTTTCACGTAAAACATCTAACAATGCATATAGTGAGTTTATAATTAACCTTCTACGTTTCATTCTGACACATAACATCTTCATGTTCAATGGCTCCCACTACCTCCAGGTGCAGGGCGTAGCGATGGGCACTTGCTGTGCCCCATCCTACGCCAATCTGTACCTGGGGGAGTGGGAGACATCCTTCCTAGATGACGAAGCCATGTCAATATATACGGACCACATCTCTTTGTGGACCCGTTATATAGATGATGTGTTCCTCATCTGGGAGGGCCCCCCTGAACTATTACATAAGTGCGTGGAAAGGATGAACAGGAACGAATTCAACCTGCTCTTTACGATGAATTCAGATCCTAATCGCGTGACGTTCCTTGACGTCGAGATCTTTAGAGGAGATGATGGCACTCTACAGAGTGAACTCTACCGCAAACCAACAGCGGGAAACACCATTCTTCATGGTTCAAGTTTTCACCCTGAACCATTAATTCGATCAATTCCTATAAGTCAATACCTACGCGTACGACGTAATTGTAGCGATTTACAGTCTTTCCAACTTGCGGCAAATGAATTACGTCAAAGACTGACACGAAGAGGTTACTCCAAGATGTCTCTGAAAAAGGCATACAAAAGAGCCCTCCTCAGTGATAGACGGGAACTCTTGAATCCTTCCAAAAATCAGAACAGTAAGGATAGCAACAACATTAAGATAATCACCCCTTATATGTATCAACATAAAAAGATAAAAAATATAGTGACCAAACATTGGCACCTATTAACATCCGACCCAATTTTAGGACAATTTTTGTCCAAGACACCAGGCTTTACTTTTAAGAGAGCCCCGGCACTTCGAGACAGACTTGTTCGAAGTGAATTCAACAATGATGATGTGATATGTTGCAAATATAAGGGCACATACATCTGTGGTTCATGCCATTACTGTGGCTATATGTTGACAAACAAATCCCCTATCCTACCCAACGGTCAGACTTTTAGAGCAAGACATTTTGCGAATTGTCGCACGATTGGTGTCATATATCTACTCCTATGTACATGCGGATGTTTCTACATAGGAAAAACTAAGCAGGAGTTCTGGCGTCGCGCATACCGTCACATTCTTAGTATGCGCAAGTCAGACCCTGAGCTTCCCCTAGGGCGTCACGTAAAAGTAGTACATAAGGGAAAATTTCCGAGAATCAAATTCCTTATTCTGGATCGTATCCACCCCAGCCCGAGAGGAGGAGACTGGAACAAAAGTCTCCTCCAACTTGAGCTGAGGTGGATACATATGCTAAGAGCGACAGAGCCTCCTGGTCTCAATGGAGCATTGTCATTTAAACCCTTTTTAGAAGGGTTTTCATCAGGAGGGATGGAAAAATGATTTATTTCTTCTTTAATACCAAGTCTTTTACATTAATAAACTCTTTCATCGTCTGTTTTTGAGTTTGCACAGGATATATATTTTGGATACTGCAGTTTTCTTATATATAGAACTGTCAAAGAAGTAGCTAATTTCAAGCCAGAATTTACCACATATTATATTTCCACTGCAGCATAACCGTTATCAATCATACTGATATTGAGTAAGTATCCTTTATTTTTACTATGTTGGTAAATGCACATAGTCAGCCAATTTTAGGATCCAATTCTTACATAACTAATTTTTAATATTCCCCCTATTTGTCTTCCTCGGCCTCTCCTGTGGCCACCCCGGCACGGGGAGACAGATCGCCATTATGGCGCTCGCTGTCTCTGGCTGGCCCTGCCCTTTGCAGTTCTCTGCATATATGGGCGGGTATAGCCAATCGTAAACCGGATGCGCTGTTCCGCTTCCGGTTGCGTGACCCGTGCCGGTGGAACGCAGGCGTCACTTCCGGTTCCGCCCAGCGCTATGACGATTGTCATGCGCAATGTACAGCGGGGCGGTCCTGACGCTTACGATCCAGGAAGCCCCACAGACCGGGCACCAGCTGCTGCCGATTGGGTCCAATCAAGGTAAACATTTAAACTCTTAGATTCCCTGTATGTGTCCACACTTCCCAAACCGTGTCTGGTTGATACCCATATGTGGCAACTGTGGGTTCTACAGCTTTCAGGTAACCAACAAACCATCTACATTTTCTATATGACACCCCGGTCAATACTATTTTGACCTAGGTGCCTATTCTTGGTGACTATTACTAAGCCCAAGAAATTAATGAAGATATTCTTTATACATATGTTTCTTCCTTGTAGTTGATTCCCAGTGTCAGCTTCTTGGTGCTACGGCCAATTTTGGGACCTCAGGTGACCACAGGAGCCAGGATAGCGACGGGGGGCTTCCATATAAATAACATAAGTCTGACATACTGGTTCTTCCCCCCAATCTTTTGGGATATATGAACATCAGTGACTGTGGATTTCCACATATGCGGTTATTCGGTTCTTGCTTTTAGCTACTCTACAGGCTTTTCATGTATGACAAGAAGAATCATGTAAGTGTTTCCCCTTTTTCTCTGTTTAACTGTTTGAAAGGGATAGAAAGAAATAACAAATCTAACGAGTATATTTATATGACATCATGCCTAGAATGCAATAGTTACACTGTATATGATGATTTTATGTAATAGATACAATAGGCTTAACTATATTGTTGTCTTTGTTATTATTAGAAAACTTTCAATGTGACCCGTCCCTGAAGAAGGAAATTGATTTTCCGAAATATATTGGACTGATATCTTCACCATCTCACGGTCACAATTATATATTCTTGATGCATACATTTTGCCTGTTTTGTTTTTAACATTTATGATCCTATGTTTGTCACTTTAAATAAATATTATAATTTTTGCTTAGATCTTTTGAATCTGTCTATCTATGTGCCTAAAAAATCCCAAACATAGGGGAATTTTCTTCTTTTGTATTCAAATTTAGGGATGTGGCACTTGTTTTTTGAATAATCTATCATGGGCAAAACCCCAACAAGTATATTCCGGCCTAATCTTGCCGGTTCCTCCGGTTTAATCTTGTTGGCTCCTCCGATCACCTCCCTTGATTTACCCTGTTTGTAAGCATCTTTGTAGAGTGATGAACCAGAGCTCCAGATGAAGCATACCTGCGAAACATGTCAGCATATCTCACACTCCGTCTACTTTGGACATCTGTGACCACTCTTTCTACAGTCCCCAGGAAGGGAGGTGGTATTTCCTTTTCTCCCTCTTTGGGGGATATAAAGTATGGTTATTGTCACAGAGTCTAATTATATTTATGCATGCCTTGTATAATGCAGTAGTTTGGAAATTACCTACTTTCTTTTTTTTGTGTTGAGAATTTTTGTATGTGCTGGCTATTGTATGCCATCTATGTGTTTTATATATTTTAATTATCTACAATAAATGTTATATTTTATATACCCGTGCCAGTAAAGTCCATGTTTTCCCTATCTCTAATGTCTAATTCAGTTGTTAGGATGTGGCACATCTACGTGGTATAGACGCGCCCAGTTGGCCGCCACCTGGTGATGCATTTCTTTGTCTTCCATTATTATTCCTAAAAAAAACGTATCGTATTCATAATTTGTGTCATAAAGGTTCTTGTAATGATGGTTCATTTTTAAGATTTCTGGAGACAGAGGTAGCAGAGTAAGTGGCTTAACCACTTAAGCCTCGGAAGATTTTACCCCCTTCCTGACCAGGGGGTATTTTGCGATTTGGCACTACGTGACTTTAACGGACGATTGCGCGGTCGTGCGATGCTGTACCTAAACGAATTTGACGTCCTTTTTTTCCCACAAACAGAGCTTTCTTTTGGTGGTATTTGATCACCTGTGCGATTTTTTGATCATGCGCTATAAACAAAAAAAGAGCGACAATTTTGCAAAAATAACAATATTTTTCACATTTTTTTATATGAAATTCCCCCAAAAAAAATGTAAAAATCAAAATTTTTTAACATTTTCGGCCAATTTGTTTTATGCTACATATGTTTGGTAAAAAAAAATCGCAAAAAGCGTATTTTGATTGGTTTGCGCAAAAGTTATCGCGTTTACTAACAAAGGGAAAGATTTTTGTCATTTTTGTTGTTTTTTTTTTAACGCGTAATGGCGGCGATCTGTGATTTTTTTTGCGGTACTGCGACATTGGGGCGGACAGATCGGACCCTTGACTGACATTTTTGACACTTTTGGGGTTACCAGTGACATTACTGCAGTAATCAGTGCTATACATATGCACTGTTACTGCAAAATTACACTGGTAGTGAAGGGGTTAACTGTATTTGAGAGGGAGGGGCTGTGTGTGTCCCTAGGGGCGTGATTCTAACTGTGATTGGCTGTGGCTTCAGGTGTAGGAACAATGATCAACGGTCCTACATAGTAGAACCATATGATCAGTGTTCCTACACAGGGGAGAATGACAGGCGGCTTGTTTACACTAGCCGCCTGCCTTTCTCCCGCTGTCACGGACGATCGTGAGTGAGTGGCGGACATCGGGTCCACCGCTCACACGCGCGGGGGGTCTGTGACCGCACGGGAGCACGCCTCCGGCGGCGCGCGCTCGCTCCCCAGAGCCTCACAGGCTAGTGACGTACCGATACGTCACTTTGCCTGTGAGGGGCTGACCGCCGCAGTATATGTACTTGCGGCGGTCGGCAAGTGGTTAATAAAGCAATGGGCCCTGATGGTATTCATCCCAAAGTTCTAAGAGAACTTTGAGGTATAGTTGTTGGACCATTAACAGATCTTTTTAATTAATCTCTTGTAACAGGAGAAGTTCTCCATGACTGGCAGACAGTTAATATTGTACCTATCCACCAGAAGGGCAGCAAGGTAAGGGGTGTGGCCGGCATCTTTGCTGAATAGACGCTCTTCTCTGAGCTCTGTCTACAGCCCTGGATTCAGAGACGATTTACAGAGTATTGGGACCTTGTTTTCAGCCAAACTTTTGCCTGGAGATCCCCCATACCCCATTCTAGTGTGGCAGATTCTGGTACAGCCAGCTGCCAGAAAAATCCAAGATGGCACCATGGCTGCAGCCCCCGCTTCTCTTCCCTCTCCAGTCTCCCACCATCCAGCTACAGAGGGGATTGCTTCATGGAGCTTACCAGCATCGAGCAAGGTTCTCCTTTCTCATATCTGGGCTCTCCATTAGCAGACAGCCCTGCTAAGGCTAATGTGCGGCTGAACACATACCACACTACATGTGCAGAGGTGAGCCTAAGCAATATACATGCCATTAACCCATGCAGCACCCCTGATCCCTTTGCCAGCTTCCCTACCAGTGATCAGCCCATTCTAGATACTACACCTAAGGAAATGTTATCCACTCTGAGAAACTCTTTACAGACCGATATGTTGTCCATCATGCAGAGCCTACATTCTGATATATCCTCAGTTTCAGGCAGGGTGTCACATATTGAAAACCAAAAGGGGGATATTGCATCACCCATAAACGATTTAGTGGATGCACACGAGGGTAATCTTCAGGATCACTTTTGGATTAAACACAAATTGGCTGACCTGGAAGACAGGTTACATCGTAACAATATAAATATTAGCGGAGTTGTGGAAATAGAACAACCCCAAGAGTTAGTGGACTATGCAGGAGGGCTTATTAAAGCATTACTGCCAGTGCTGTATTTTGGCCTAGGCCAACAAGGCCCAGGGCCTAGGGCGGCACTTTGCAGGGGGGCAGCAAAAAAGCCGCCCCCCTCCACCTGAGACTCTATTGGCCATTGGTTGCTAGAGCCGCCTCTCTCATCCCCCCTCTTTCTCACCCCCCCTCAACCCTCCTTCTCTCTCTCTCATCCCCCTCTCGCATCCCCCTCTCTCTTATTCCCCTCTCTATCTCATCCCCCTCTCGCATCCCCCTCTCTCTCATCTCTCTCACCCCCCCTCTCTCTCATCCCCCTCTCTCATCCCCCCCTCTCTATCTCACCCCCCTCTCTCTCATCCCCCCTCTCTCTCATCCCCCCTCTCTCTCTCTATCTTACCCCCCTCTCTCTCATCCCCCCTCTCTCATCCCCCCTCTCTCTCTCTCTCTCTCTCTCTCTCACCCCCCCTCTCTCTCTCATCCCCCCTCTCTCTCTCTCATCCCCCCTCTCTCTCTCTCTCTCACCCCCCTCTCTCTCTCACCCCCCCTCTCTCATCTCCTCTCACTCGCCCCCCTCTCTCTCTCTCTCCCACAACCACCCCACCTCTCGTGAAATCTCAGGGGTTCATGCTGGGACTTGTAGTCCTTCAATTATAGAGGGAGTCACATCCGTTAAAAAGGAGTGGCGCGAATTTACATAGGAGGGGAAGGGGGGGGGGGTGCCCAATTTTAATCTTGCCTAGGGCAGCACAAAACCAAAATACACCACTTATTACTGCCTGACCTTAAAAACATCGACTTGGTGATAGACCGTATCCACCGTCTACCCAAATCATCATTTCTACCTGACACCATTCCACGAGATGTGATTCTGCGCATACACTTTTATCACGTCAAGGAATAAATTATGCATAAATCCAGAAGTGTGCAACCCCTACCTGAACCATGCTCACACCTCCAAATCTATGCAATCACCATATACTCTCCAACTGCATAGAGAGTTGAACATGATTACCAAAGCATTGAAAAAAAACACAATCTTCCATACCAGTGGCTAAATCCTGCTAATTTTTTTGATCACTTATAATGGTGCAAAATACACAGTAACCACTCTGAATAAGGGCCTGCATCGCCTCCGCTCATTGGGGTATAATCCCAGAAGCCACGGATCCACCATCCAAGAACCACAGGCGTGCTAATTCACCTCCAGCTACTCAACTTCTTCAACGCCCTCGCTATCCGCCAAGCACTAATTTGGGTTCCATTAAGCAAAGCTTCTATGTCCCTGACTGCTCTATGGCTCTGACTAGGTCACTTGAACTTTTTCCCCCATAGATTAGCCAAGTGAGTGCACAGCACTTCTCCGCAAGGTCGCTCGTTCGGCCGCTTGGCACACAGTCGACGTTCTTCTTTGTTTCCATTCCTTTTTGTTTTCTTTTTTGTTGTTCCCTCCCATTTTTATTAGTTATTGTCACTTGAATTAACCTCGGTGGCATACAATCCACTGTGCCAAACATCTGCTGGTGCTCCTATGCTGCTGAAAACTGCTATAGTAATTTATACCACTATCTTTGGGCTTTGTGCCCTTGTTTCCCTTCCTTCAAAGATGACTATCAAGTTCCTGACCATTAAAGGCCTCAATCATCCAGTGAAAAGATATTCCCATTGGAAATTGGCTAAGGAATCCCACTGTGACGTCTTATGTTTGCAAGAAATGCACTTTAAAGCTTATTTTCCACCCAGATGTTCAAACAGCCAGTTCCCTCACACCTTCACAGCAAGTGCAGACTCTAAAAAAAAGTTTTAATACCATCAAATCCACTATTTCCTTTCATTACATCACAAAGTGTTGGACCACAACGGCCGGTATTTCATTTTAGTTTGATCCCTCAAAAACTTCAATTTGTAACTCCAGAATAGACTTGTACCTGACCAATCAGTGGACTCTACAAAAAATATCTGCCTTCCACATCCATTTGATAACCTGGTCGGATCACTCCCATGTGAGTATTACCTTCACTGACTCCTCACACTACTCGTCCATTTTTTTATGGTGGATGAACACTCACATTCAGCAAGGAGATCCCTACAGTACCATTCTCAATGAACACGTAGAGCATTTCTTCATCACCAACAAGGACTCTGTCTCCAACCCTGCTACAGTTTGGGAGGCCCATAAGGCCTATATGTATGTAACGGAACAGGGCACCCCTGAGCGGGTACCTCCGTTGACAGATGCTCCTAGTGCTTTCCAAGGGCTCCAAGCACTCCACCAGACACCGTAACCACTTCAGACCCCACGAACTGCCGCAGCTTGGTTAGGGTCTCGCAATCTCCTACCCACCCTGGACCTACGACAAGGCTCCAGGTTCCTGTGGGTGAACCTCTCTTTCCCCAGAGAGTGCAGCATGAACAACCTCTTACACAAGCTCTTACAAGAGCTCAGTGATTATCCAAGGGAGTATGGAGGACATAGCAATTCCTTGCAGCAGATTCCCCCAATAAGAGACAGAACTCTAGAATGAGGTGAAGGAACTCAAAACAACTTTATTGAACAAGACTTATATACAGAATTTGGAACATCCCGCCCCCAACAACCGCTTTCCTGTTGGTCAATTGTAAAGTACCTGTGGTCTCCTTCAGGTCCTCCTTAGCCATGCAAATGAGGACTTGAAAATGAGTCAGCAGGGATTGGTGCGATAGCTTGACCAGAAGGACTGCCATGTGCAATGAGACAGAAGCCCCCAGGGGGCAATCAGTGAACACAATAGCCAGACATAGAACAATGGGAGGTCATTAGCACTTACAATGAGACAGGGCAATCCAAATTCCCAATACACAAACAAAAGGAAAACCTTGCTGACATTGAAAGATATGTAATATACACAGCATTTAGGAATTAAAGATTTCATGGCAAGTGGGAATAAATCTTAATATTTCTATATGGAGATATTGCTGGCAAATATGAAGCAATCCAAACCATTACTTATCTGTCTTTAAATTCCAGTGACGGTGAATACCAACCAATTATCCAACAAAGTTTTAGCGCTAAGAGAAAGAGATCACAGTACATTGATAATCTCCTAAAAGAAATTAACGATCTTGATTTAATAAACAAACTAAAAGCAGCCGATCACTTGAAAAATAAACCAGGCCAACTCCGTTTAGAACTATGATCCATATTATTGGATCACTTTGAGCATATTCACAAACGCTTTAAATCAACTCTATATGTCAATGGCAATAAAGCGGGAAAACTAATTGTGACGGGACTCACCGTCACTGGAATTTAAAGACGGATAAGTCATGGGGCTAATGGAGTCTTGCCTCTATCCTGGAAGCTAAACCTTTATTCCTGTAAACTGTAAGGTACAGGAAGTCCACTCCTTATATGGGCATCCAGGAACTGGTAGAGACAGCATGGCTGCTAATCATTGAAGTGCTTTTGTCTAAAATAGGGTCTGAGACACCTTTCCCATTCACCTATTGTTAACTGTGCTAATTAGCCCACCTGTCTGTCTGCTTTAAGAGAAACTTATAGGAATGTTGATTAGATGCAAAGGGGGAGGGGGGATACTCTCACATTGTATATTTTGTAGACTGTATGAGAGTGTAAAACTCTGTTCCTATTGGATGGTGAATATTATGTTCAGTCTTCAACAAGGTCCATCTGGGTGGTAACTTTGTGGGTGAAAACTGTATATAAGTCGTGTTCAATAAAGTTGTGCTGAGTTCATTCAACCTCAATCTAGAGTTCTGTCTCTTATTGGGGGATATGCTGCAAGGGATTGCTATGGTCCTCCATACTCCCTTAGAGAATCACTGAGCTCTTTTAAGAGCTTGTGTAGAGCTTGTTCTGCTGCACTCTCTGGGGAAAGAGAGGTTCACCCACAGGAACCTGGAGCCTTGTCGTAGGTCCAGGGTGGGTAGGAGATTGCGAGACCCTAACCAAGCTGCGGCGGTTTGTGGAATCTGAAGTGGTTACAGTGTCTGGTGGAGTGCTTGGAGTCCTCGGAAAGCACTAGGAGCATCTTTCAACGGAGGCACCCGGTCCGGGGTGCCCTGTTCCGTTACATTGGTGGCAAGCGGTGGGGTGGCGTCCTAGTGTGAGGAGAAGCAGCTCGGAGACACCGGTAACGTTATGGAGCAAGATAACACCCGTGCAGCGTCTCCATATGAGGAGGAGTTTGTCTGGAGGTTGCAGCAACACTTGGTCCAACAGGATGGGCCTGTATCAGAGGAAGCCATAGTGGACTGGAGAGATTTCACTCGAAAGGAAATGTGGTATGAGGCCTTAGACGATGCACAGTGGAGGCGGAGAGAGAACCTTCCCAGCGAAGAACAGCGGTTCCAGGTATACGTTTCCCTGCGGTTACCTTTCCTAGGAGAGCAACCCCTGGATGAGTGGGTGACGGAGCTGTGGAACCTGATTTGGAAGGAGTTGTGGCTGGATGAAGCTTACCGGGCACTAAAGTGGTACGCCACCCGGCACGACCACTGGATGGCTGACAACAATATGCCGGAAGGTGAGGACTATAGTGGCCCGGGCTTGCTGTGGGAGGCCTTTGAAGAGAGGGACTTTGGATGTCCAGCAGAGTTTAGGCGCTGGGAAATCCAGGACACCAGGGAAGCCCTACTGGATCTCCCCAGAGTAGATGACCTGGTGTTAGACCTGATTCATCTGGTCACAATGGAGTGGGAACTGGAGCAGGACTACCAACGCCTGCTCTGCTCCATTCCACCCCAATCTACCCTGCAAGCAGAGCCGGAGTCCTGGGTGGCAGATCCAGACCCACAACCCTTGAGTTGGAGAGACAGTACAGACTGGTGGTACTGTGAAGACCCACCGATGGCAGGTGGAGATGGGACCGAGGTCTCTCTACCGGCCCTACAGGGAGGCTGGGCAGCCGGCCCAGATCCCCAGCTACAGCAGGAGTTACAGGGAGCCGAAGGTGTCGTCCTTCCTTCCCAGCAGCAGTGTACCTTCCAGGGAGAGGAGACCACTAATCCTTCTCCCCAACCACAGGGAGACAACAGCCCTGACCCCAATGGTACAGATGGGACCGCGGTCTCTGCACCAGACCTACAGGGATGCTGGATGGCTGGTCCAGATCCCCAACCTGTCCCGCAGGAATACCAGGAGGAGGAGGTAGGCGATCCCTCCTCTCTACAGCAGACCCCCAACCAGTTTCTGGGGGTAGTATTCGCAAACCCCAACCCAGCAGAAGAGCTGGCAACAGGGCAGAGTGCTACCAACCTCTGCCCAGCACCTGCAAAAGCTACAGTCTTCATCTGTACACCCCGGGGATGCTGGACAGTCGGCCCAGATCCCCAACAGCCTGACGAAGTGAGCCCCACCACCCTGTCTTCTCTCCAGCGCCTGAAAGGACATCCAGGAGAAGGGCCAGTCCACACTTATCCCCAGCAGCGGGTATGTTCTGCGAGAGAGGCAGAGGTTGGCTGGGTGAGTAACACTGTTTTCCCGACAATTTGTTGGGGGTACTGGGTGGGTGCAGACATTGGGAGGGCCTGTGGAACACAGCCTACCTTAGAGAGGTTGGAAAGTTCTTCTCTCAGCCTACTAGGCTCCTCTTATGTCTAAATCACCCTGTGTCTTAGAGGGACACAGGGTGCCCAAGAAGCCCAGTCTAGCCTGCCCAAACCAGACTTTCACAGACTGATCGGCTATGAGAGCTCCATGCGCCTTGCCAGGACAAACTTACAAACTATGTGGAACTTTGTCAAGGAAGCTGCCATGATGGATGGACTCTTTGGGACTTGTTACCCGACTATCTCAGGCACAGACCGATTGGAGGTCTAGTGCCTGGATTAGTCTACCTTTGGGGGGAAGATGTGTGACGGGACTCACCGTCACTGGAATTTAAAGACGGATAAGTCATGGGGCTAATGGAGTCTTGCCTCTATCCTGGAAGCTAAACCTTTATTCCTGTAAACTGTAAGGTACAGGAAGTCCACTCCTTATATGGGCATCCAGGAACTGGTAGAGACAGCATGGCTGCTAATCATTGAAGTGCTTTTGTCTAAAATAGGGTCTGAGACACGTTTCCCATTCACCTATTGTTAACTGTGCTAATTAGCCCACCTGTCTGTCTGCTTTAAGAGAAACTTATAGGAATGTTGATTAGATGCAAAGGGGGAGGGGGGATTGTCTCACATTGTATATTTTGTAGACTGTATGAGAGTGTAAAACTCTGTTCCTATTGGATGGTGAATATTATGTTCAGTCTTCAACAAGGTCCATCTGGGTGGTAACTTTGTGGGTGAAAACTGTATATAAGTCGTGTTCAATAAAGTTGTGCTGAGTTCATTCAACCTCAATCTAGAGTTCTGTCTCTTATTGGGGGATATGCTGCAAGGGATTGCTATGGTCCTCCATACTCCCTTAGAGAATCACTGAGCTCTTTTAAGAGCTTGTGTAGAGCTTGTTCTGCTGCACTCTCTGGGGAAAGAGAGGTTCACCCACAGGAACCTGGAGCCTTGTCGTAGGTCCAGGGTGGGTAGGAGATTGCGAGACCCTAACCAAGCTGCGGCGGTTTGTGGAATCTGAAGTGGTTACAGTGTCTGGTGGAGTGCTTGGAGTCCTCGGAAAGCACTAGGAGCATCTTTCAACGGAGGCACCCAGTCCGGGGTGCCCTGTTCCGTTACACTAATATCCAACAAAATTAAAGGGTCACTCATTTAATCATCTATCCCTTTTCATTACTACCATTTTATTAAAGAAAAGCTGATGAACCCACAGGATATAGCCAGCATGTTTAGCGTGTATTATAGCTCCCAAAAAAAATTGAAAAAGAACCCTGACACAAAACAACCCACGCCGTCTGACATAGCATCTTTCCTGCAATCTATTATGTTACCTACTCTGACTATCCCTAACTCGAAACCCTGAACTCCCCATTCACGTCTCAGGAAATAGCCAAAGCCAACAAACTTCTTCCTAATAACAAAGCTCCAGGACCGATGGTTCTGTTGCTGAATACTACAACAGTTTTCATCTATTTTAATTGACCTTCTTACTTCAGTGTTCAATGATATGGTAAATGCTTTATTAATTACACTGCCAAAAACCTGGCAAAGATCCCTCAGAATTTCCGCCCCATATCGTTATTGAATCTTGACCTTAAACTCTTTGCAAAGGTGATAGCAAACATGATTATTGTAATCCTTCCCTCTTTAAATCATCTAGATCAATCAGGGTTCACAAAAGGGAGGCAAACAGCAGTTGCTACAAGGCATCTAATCAATGTCCTTCACTTTGCCAATTGACAAGAAATGCCTTCTCTGCTTCTAGCTTTGGATGCACTGACTGGTGGTACCCAAAAGTGACCCTACAGAAATTTGGATTTCAAGGTCCTATCCTATCCATGAAAATGGCCCTCTACTCCATACCTTCAGCCCAAGTTTTTTGTTTGGCAATGCTATCCAATACTTTCTCTATATCAAACGGGAACCCGTCAGGGATGCCCTTTATCCCCACTTTTTTTTAATCTCCTTTTGGAACCATTAGCCCATAAGATTTGTTCTCACCAGGGCATTTTAGGGATCAAAATTGGACTTGTGGAACATGACATTTATTTATTTGCAGGTGAAGTAATTCCTATGCTATCAGACCCACATTCCTCCTTAGAAAATGTATACTCAACTTTGAGGGAATTCAGCTCCATCTCCAACTATACAGTCAATGACTCTAAATCGTATATTCTAGGTGTTAATATTCCTCCTTCTACCAAATCTACCCTCTCTGACCATTACCCATATCTCTGGGCTTAAAAATCTATAAAATACTTTGGAGTACTGCTCACAGCTAATCCTAAATCTTTATTTCAGGAAAACGTCATTCCCCTCCTAAAGACCCTACAATCAGAATGAACAAACATCTCTAAATTTACACTTTCATGGATGGGGAGACTCGCATCCTTCAAAATGCTTAACCACTTCCAGACCGCTTACGTTATATTTACTGCGGCAGGCTGGCTAGCACAGGCAAAATGACGTAGGTCTACGCCTCTCACCTGGGGGACAGCAAGGGGTCCCCATTCATCAGCGGGGAAGCCGATGCGGGTGTCAGATGGCTCTGATTGCCGCCTGACACCCGCGATCATTCCCTGCTGAGAGAGAAGGATGGTCGGCCGTTGTAAACACAGCTGTCCGTTCTTCTCCCTGGAATGATCACAGAGCTATATAGGATCCTGCTATATAGGATCGCATATCTCTGTGATCATTTCACAAGCCACGCCCCCCAATTAGAATCACTCCCCTAGGCTCACATTTAACCCCTTGATCACCCACAGGGTTAACCCCTTCCCTGCCAATGGCATTATTACAGTAACAGTGCATATTTGTAGCACTGATTACTGTAATGTCACTGGTACCCCCAAAAGTGTCAAAAATGTCAGTTAGGGGTCCAATCTGTCCACCGCAATGTCGCAGTCCCGCAAAAAAATGCAGATCGCCGCCATTACTAGTAAAAAAAAAAACAATAAAAATGACATAAATCTTTCCCATAGTTAGCAGACGCGATATCTTTTGTACAAACCAATCAAAATACGCTTATTGTGATTTTTTTTTTTACCAAAAATATGTAGCAGAAAACAAATTGGCCTAAAATGTTAAATTTTTTTGATTTTTACATTTTTTTTTGAGAATGTCATATAGCAGAATGTGAAACATATTTTTATTTCTTCAAAATTGTCGTTCTTTTTTTGTTTATAGCAGAAAAAATAAAAATTGCACAGGTGATCAAATACCACCAAATGAAAGCTCTATTTGTGTAGAAAAAAAGGAAGTAAATTTTGTTTGGGTACAGCGTCACATGACCGTGCAGTTGTCCATTAAAATAATGCAGTGCCGAATCGCAAAATAGGGCCTGGTCATTAAGGGAGCAAATCCATCCGGTCTTAAAGTAGTTAAGCTCCCGCAGCTATTGTATCTCTTCTGATCCCTCTACCTATCCCTATACTCACATCCTATTTTCAGAAACTACAAACATTACTAAACCACTTTTTTGGCAAAGAAAAAAAGTGATATGTTCCTATATCAAGCTCATCAAACACAAATCAGCAGGAGGCATGGGTCTTCCAGACCTCAGGGACTACTATCTGGTCACGTTATTAGCACAATTAAAAATATGGTTTGTGCCCCATCCACAGAGCTTGTGGAAAGACCCTACAGGTTTCCGAATAGGAACCTCCAAAGTTGGCTTATCTGTACTCTCCACAAACACAACATAAATATGCTCCTGTCCCCTACCATATTAGCCTCTAGGTCGGCATTCTACCAGCTCATCCTCAAAAATCCCCATAGGACATTCCTAACCCCATTCCATTAAACATAATTTCTCCCCTAACTCATGACATTAATATTTTAGCCTGGACGAATAGGAATATCACCCAAATTTCAGACCTCTACTCGGCTTGAGTACTTAAACCATTTCCAACGCTTCAAAAGGAGTTTATTCTACCTGCTGCTTAGTACTTCCAATATCTCAGAATCACTCACTGCCTAATTCACTCACCTGCAATAATACAAAACAACTCTAGCCAAGTATGGAAATACTGGTCTCAGGGGAGCCCACATATTAAGGCATATTCCTTTTTTTACCAAATCCTAAAAGATAAAACATCATTCATTAAAACTCTATCCCAGATTAAATGGGAGCATAAGCTAGGATTATCCTTAACAGATGATCAATGGATAGCGACCTTGGGTGCGCCTTATAGAGCAACCAAATCAGCCAACCTATGGGAACTTTCATACAAGATTGCCTTCATATTTTACACACCATAGATCCCTCACTTCACCCTTGTGTTGGAGAGGTTGTGGGTCCCATGGCACACTTTTACATATATTGTGGTCATGCAAATTAGTATCTAACTACTGGTCTAATGTATTTAAGCTTATCCAGGATGTCACTCACACTAAGATACTTCCCTCACCAGAGCTTGCTATTTTGAACTTAGGAATTAAGAAAATCACCCTCACACTCAGATGTATAATTGTTTACGTTTAACTATCAGCTAAACTGACATTCACAGCGGGGCGACATATAGAGAAACCAATCCCCTCTCCGCTGCAGGTAGAAAATGTAGGGGATCAGTTCCTCTATATGCTGCCCCTGCCGCCCCTTCTATCCAGGTGACACATGGGGCTGGGTCGCCCCAGGGATCAAGGGAACCCTTCATGGTTTCTTACACTGGGGCCCTGAAGGTTCTAGTTATGCCTCTGCAGTGCGGTATCGCAAAAAATGGCCTGAAGGGGGGTAAATGTGTCGGAGTGCAAGTAGTTAAAGAGCGAGCCAAGAAGCCGGCCGCTGCATCCGTAACAACTTATGACTCATCAGCTGTCAACGGTCTTCCCTCTTGACAGCTGAATCTAAACAGTATTGCCGGCAAATGAAAATTATTTTAAAAATGTTGTGGGGTTCCCCCAAACTCCATACCAGACCCTTATCCGAGCATGAAGCTCGGCAGGCCAGGAAAGGGGGGCTGTGGGATGCTTTGGGGTGGGGGGGCTCTGCAGCCCCCCCAAAATCACCTTGTCCACATGTTGATGGGAATAAGGGCCTCTTCCCTACATCCCTGGCCTGGTGGTTGTGGGGGTCTACAAACAGGTGGCGAATCTGGGAGCTTCAAGATTGCAAAAAGTTACTCCTGTACCCCAAAACCCCCCAGCCAGGGTTGTGGGGAAGAGGCCTTTGTCTCTCCTGCCCCAGAGCACCCCCCCCCATGTTGAGGGCATATGGCCTGGTTTGGTTCAGGAGAGGGGGGGAACTTGCTTTCCTGGCCTGCCAGGCTGCATGCTCCGATAAGGATCTGGAGATTGGATCTCGATAACTTCGGATGCAAGTCTCCGGTGCTGGAGGGCTCACTGCCTCGGCAGGCAAGTTCAGTGCATGTGGCACACAACAGAGACAAGACATTCTAATCCTTTGGAGTTGCAGGCAGTCATCCTGGCCCTGTGCGCCTTTGAAGACCTGATACATGGGGCCCAGGTCCAGCTATGATTAGACATTCAGACAGCAGTCACCTATATAGTTCGACAAGGAGGAACCAAGAGCCTGCCATTACTTCAACTGACGACCGGGATTTTCATCGGGGCCGAGACAAACCTGAAGGCCTTGACAGCAGCCTACATCCCAGGCAGACAGAATCATATTGCAGATCAGCTGAGTCAGAACTTCCCAAGCAGCAGAGAATGGGCAGTAAACAGGCACTACCTGGAACTGATTTTCTCAGAATGGGGTACACCCTCCGTGAATCTAATAGCAACATGGGAGAATGCACAGCTGCCAAGATTTGTGACAAGATTCACAGACAGTAGAGCGATAGCTCAAGAGGCATTCTCAATCCCATGTAAGTTTCCCCTAGTATACATCTTTCCCCGGCTCCTCTGATCTTGAAGATGTTATTAAAGATTGCATGAAAGAGACCCATGCCATACTCATACTACCTTTCTGACCTCGAAGACTGTGGTTCCCGTTGCTATTACAAATGGCGGCAACTCCGCCAATATCTCTGCGCCTGAAGAGAGACCTATTAGGATAGGGACAGTGGACCCATCCCAATCCAGGAAGGCTGCAACTAAAGGGTGGGCTCTTAAATTGGCCAGATTACGGTCGCATGGACTCTCTGAAAGAAGTGACTAACTGTAACGCTCCTGCGTTTCTTATATGGTGTGGATTTTCAGCTGCAGAAATAGTTCCACGTCAGTTGTCATGTAAGAGATATGCTGAGATACCATTCCCAACCTCAATGACTCATCATGTGTGGAAGGTCTTATTTCAGCCAGTAAATACACACAATTAGCAAGCTGGTTCCTAGAGTGACTTTATATATGTGGTAACACAATGATGAAGGTTTGAGGGATAGGTTGAGTGGAGGTGGTAGGTGATAGACACTTGAAGGTGAGACAGTAGCAGATGGATGCAGGAAGGTTTAACAATGTTGTATGATAGCAGATGATAGAATAGCAGGTGGACATACAAAAGAGATCAACCCAGTGCAGAAAAGTAGCAGTAGTCTCAAGAGCTAGCAATCTAGTTTATGCAGATGTGATAAACAGTCTCTACTATGCAGAGCTAGATAGTGTAAGCTTAGTATAAGTTTATAGAGAATTCCCCTGCGGGGTACTTAGCACTATTAGCGATACAGCCGAAGGGTGGTTCAGGAGAGGCGGATGATCCAGTAGCGGGATACAGGGATCAGCGCAGCGAGGTTCCGTCAGCGAAGTAAGCTTGGAAGCTTCAAGCAAGGTTAGCATCCAGATAAGGGTGTTTGAACGAACACATGTGAGTGAGAGCCGACGCCTTAAATAGCCATCTAGTCCGGCGCTGAGTGATGACAGCTCCAGTCTTAAAGGTGTATGCGCACCTTTCCAAAAGTAAATGGTAGGGCGCATACACTTGTGGAAAGTGTAATTTAGGGTACCAAAGGTACCGGAACATTACACTACCACACTATTGAAGGCTAGGAAAGCCTCAACAAACACCATGTATACCAGAATTTGGGATACCTTTGTCACCTTTGCCACAGAATGAAGCTTCTGTCCATCAACTCCAGGGATCACAAATGTGCTAGACTTCTTGCAATCAGCTCTACAGATAGGCTTGGCCTACAATACAATCAAAGTGCAAGTGTCAACTCTGTCAGCGTTCACAGGTCACAAATGGGCAGAGGAGCCTTTATTAAAATAATTCCTCAGGGCAACAGTGAGATTATGACCTCCAAGGAGTAATCTCTTCCCCACCTGGGCCAAGCTCCAGTCTCCGTTTGTCCCCACAGAGACATGCCCATTGTGGTTTCTAACAGCTAAAGTAGCCTTTCTTACAGCCATTATGTCAGCCAGAAGGGTGTCAGAACTGGTATCCCTATCTTGCAAAAATCTGTTTTGCATTATTCTGGCAGAGAAGGTTATTCTATGGCCCTCACGAGCCCGAACCTCCAAAGTAGCCTCTGAGTGCCACACAAATTGGGAATCTATCCTAGCCAGTTTCAGACAGCCACCAGAACAAACAGATGAGCTAGACCTTAGACCAACAAATAAGAAATTCTGACAGCCTATTTACCTTACCATTTGGAACTAAGAAAGGTGAGGCAGCATCGGCAAGGATCATATTGACTTGGATCATCAGGACAATTAACCTGGCATACAAGCAACAGGGCTTAGATCCTCCACAGGTGTTACAAGCTCACTCAACAAGAGGTGTGGCGACCTCTTGGGCAGCACTCATCAAAGTGTCAGTGGAAGAAACATGCAGAACGGCCAGTTAGAGCTCCTGTGAGACATTCGCCAGACACTATAAGCTGGACGTAATGTCAACCAATACAGCTAGATTTGAAACAGCAGTGATGAAGGAACCTTTTCAGACAAAATAAAGTCTATTTGTGAACCATTAGGACAAATTGTTCTTTTATTGGATTGTCCGGTCCTAGATAGCTAAGTTAGATCCAAGGTGTGCTGACATGGTGCTGGCCAGGACAACTTTGCTTCCCTCCCTAAGTGGCTAATAAAATTATCGTAAGTATTGGTAACAATTTTCCGTTATATTGTAAAAATTACCATAAATAAAATAAAAAAATAATAAATAAATAAATAAATAACCGGGTTTGGAGATAGTGTTTTGGGACAAATAATGGTGGAAATCATTGACCTGGTATCTTGGTAACCTGGGCTAGAGCAAGATTGACAAACACTCCGAGGTCTATGTTGTTGAGCGTATTCCAATCTTGTTACTTAAAGAGGTTGTACACTCGTTTAAATTTTTTTTTTTTTTTTACAACCTGCAAGAAAAACGCATAATGAGCTAGTATGCATTGCATACTAGCTCATTATGAAATACCTTAGAACGAGCCCCCGCCGTGCCGCTCACTCACCTGTATGACGAGCGACATGTTCAGTCGCCCGTCTTCCGGGATCGCGGCATCCGGCCATCTGATTGGCCGGAGCCGCGGTGACGTCACTCCCGCGCACGCGCGCGGGAGCCGACGGTCACGGCACGGGGCTCTGAAGGAACGGCACGATCAGTCGTTCCTTCAGAGCGCATGCGCCAGTGACGTCACTGGCTGCATTAAAGGTAAATATCTCCTAAACCGTACATGTTTAGGAGATATTTACAGTACCTATAGGTAAGCCTTATCATAGGCTTACCTATAGGTACAACTTCCCGAGGAGGGTTTACTTCCTCTTTAAAGTGCGCAATCCTTGACAAGAAGCTTAGAGAAGCAGTGCACAGTTTGCTGGAGGTTAATGATCATGTAGGCACAAAAAGTGATGTCATACTGTACTAAGCCCAGCAATAGCAATCTGGGGGGTCGGGGCGGGACATGGGGGAGGTTTTACTACTTTAATTTCTAAGTATATAAATTAACTGTACATTATTATTTTAAAGAAAGCAATTTAAACCTTATATAAAAGAGTATGGACATATTTCTAAATACGTAATTACATCCAAATGTTATGCGCTCATTTGGTTCAAAAGGGTCCAGACTGTTCAGAATATCTCAAGTAGGAATGAGCTGATTAATTTTAGCGAAACTGAACTGATTTTGCAACAAAATTACCAATTGTGTTGAAATGTGAATGTTGGTGCATCTGGCCCTGAGGATGTAGTTCTGCTGGCTTCCCAGACCCCAATAAAACAACAATGCCCCTGGGTGGTTGTTAAACTTGAAATGAGTAACACTGCTCAAAAAAATGAAAGGAACACTTTGAAAACACAACAGATCTCAATGGGGAAAAGTATCATGCTGAATATCTATACTGATATGGACTGGGTAATGTGTTAGGAACGAAAGGATGCTACATCGTTTGATAGAAATGAAAATTATCACCCTACAGAGGGCTGAATTCAGACACCCCATACTCAAAATGAAAAAAATATGCAGCAGACTAGTCCATGTTGCTGAAATTTCATTGCAGCAACATAAAATGGTACTCAGTAGTGTGTATGGCCACCATGTGCTTGATAGCATGCCTGACAATGTCGGGGCATGCTCCTAATGAGACGATGGATGGTGTCCTGGGGTATTGCCTCCCAGATCTGGACCAGGGCATCACTGAGCTCCTGAACAGACTGAGGTGCAACCTGGTGGTGTCTGATGGACTGAAACATAATGTCCAAGAGGTGTTCTATTGGATTTAGGTAAGACAAACGTGGGGGCCATTCAATGGTATCAATTCCTTCAACCTCCAGGAACTGCCTGCATACTCTCGCCACATGAGGCCAGGCATTGTTTAGCACCAGGAGGAACTCAGGACCCACTGCACCAGTGTAGGGTCTGACAATGCGTCCAATGCGTTCAAGGATTTCATCCTGATACCTAATGGCAGTCAGGGTTCCATTGTCTAGCCTGTAGAGGTCTGTGTGTCCCTCCATAGATATGCCTCCCCAGACCATCACTGACCCACCACAAAACTGGTCATGCTGAAGGATGTTACAGGCAGCATTACATTCTCTTTGGCTTCTCCGGACCCTTTCATGCCTATCACGTGTTTGGGGTGAACCTGCTCTTATCTGTAAAAAGCACAGGGTGCCAGTGGCGGACCTGCCAATTTTGGTGTTTAATGGCAAATGCCAATCAAGCTCCACGGTGTCGGGCAGTGAGCACAGGGCCCATTAGAGGACGTTGGGCCCTCAGGCCACCCTCATTAAGTCTGTTTCTGATTGTTTGGTCAGAGGCATTCACACCAGTGGCCTGCTGGAGTTCAATTTGTAAGGCTCTGGCAATGCTCATCCTGTTTCTTCTTGCACAAAGGAGCAGATACCGGTCCTGCTGATGGGTTAAGGACCTTCTATGGCCCTGTCCAGCTCTCTCCTGGACTCTCCTCCATGCTCTCGAGATTGTCCTGGGAGGCACAGCAAACCTTCTGGCAATGGAACATATTGATGTGCCATCCTGGAGGAGTTGGACTGCCTGTGCAACCTCTATAGGATACAGGTATCGCCTCATGCTACCAGTAGTGACACTGACCCTAGACAAATGCAAAACTAGTGAAAAACAGTCAGAAAAGATGAGTAAGGACAAAAATGTCTGTGGCTTCCACCTGTAAAACCATTCCTGTTTTGGAGATTGTCTCATTGTTGCCCATCTAGTGCACTTGTTAAATTTGTTAAAACCAAAGCAGCTGAAACTGATTAACAACCCCATCTGATACTTAACTGACCAGCCCAATATCCCAGGAGCCTAATTAACTTGATGTTATAATTTAAATAAAAAGTGTTCCTTTATTTTTTTTTAAGCAGGGTGTAAGACATCAAACTGGCTTTCATCTCCCGGTTCCTCAGACTGTAGATGATTGGATTAAGCAAAGGAACCAATACAGTGTACACCAAAGAGATAATTTTTTTCATTTTCCTGGAGTACAATTGAGAAGGGACCACATAAATTAAAAATATTGCCCCAAAATACAAAAACACAGAAGTCAGATGGGCGCTACAAGTGGAGAAAGTTTTCATCCTCCCATCCTTGGAGGCAATTCTTAGGATGGTGCTAAATATAGACACATAACTCACTATAACCAAAATAACAGGGAACAATCCTAAAACAACTGCAAAGACCAAAATTTCCAATTTTAATATGTTGGTATTCGTTGAAGACATCTCTAAAATACACACAAGCTCGCAAAATAACACATCAATGGTTTCCGAAGGGCAGATCTTTAAGCGGCAGATTTGAATAGTTGAGATTGTTGGTATTATCAATCCTGACAGCCAGGCCATGCAGACTAGATAACTGCAAGTCCCAAAATGCATCAGTGTGGAGTACCTTAAAGGTTTGCAAATGGCAAAATACCTGTCAACTGCCATTATAGAGAGAAGAAGAATCTCGGTGATCCCAGCTGTAGTACATCCATAAGTATGTCCAATAAGATAGTATAGTGATACAGATCCTCCATTTCCCCATACCAGGTATAGGATTTGGGGAAAGACAAAATTAGAGAATAGGATTTCACACAAAGAAAGATTTCTAAGGAAAAAGTACATGGGAGAATGGAGCTTTGTAGTGATGACAATTAAACCAATAATCAGGGTGTTCCCAATGAGAGTGATGATGTAAAGCAATAGAAACAAAACAAAAAGTAAATATTTCACTTGGAAGAGATCGCCAAACCCAAGAAGTGTTATTCTTGTCTGGTTCCTTCCACACATAGCCTGATCATGAAGAATATGACGTTTTAATACACAAACAAATCCTTAGTTTTATTTAGAGCTTGGCCTCTGTATCTTTGAGACCATGCAAAGTTGTCAGCAAGAGTGTTAGATTTAGAGTGACATGAAAACCCGAGCGCCAAAGAGAGGTGCTCGGTGCACAGCGCTCAATTCTCACCAATGCAGGGTAAACTAAGCACTGTATGTGTTTCACTAGAAAAATAAAAAAGAAAGAAACAAAATATCAAAAAATAAATAAAAACAAATGGGATACAAGGTAAATACGAAAAAATAATGAGCAGGAAACTCTGGACTAGACATTAAAAAATGGGCAATAAAAGCGTGTTGCTGTCAACCATGGAGGAGGGTATCCACCTGTGCGAAGACAAAAGAGGGGGAAGGAACAGACAGTGCCACTGCTCTGGTGTAGTAAGTTAATGTATGCCTTTGTGAAAACAATATAAAGATCCTACTCACAAAGGTAGATGTATCAGGATTAATTAAGGGCAAAACTGTGCGCCGCTATCAGTGCACTGTCCCTAGGGGATCAGTCCATAAACTAGAGTCTGGATTGCTGAGAATGTGCCGGCTCTTACTAGGCGCTGATCCGCCGCCTAATACCCCAATGCCAAAAAGGTCCACCCCACTGATGACACCACCAGAGGACCAAGGTCGCAACAGGATATGTTTCAAGGAAATCTTCCTCTCCTTCAGTTGACCTATACTACCTATAGTAGCGGGGTGTCTTTTAGAGCAGTAGCCCACTAGTGGGGTGTCTATTAGAGCAGTAGCCCAGTAGCAGGGTGTCTTTCAGAGCAGTAGCCCACTATAGGGGTGTCTTTTAGAGCAGTAGCCCAGTAGCGGGGTGTCTTTCAGAGCAGTAGCCCACTATAGGGGTGTCTTTTAGAGCAGTAGCCCAGTAGCAGGGTGTCTTTTAGAGCAGTAGCCCACTATAGGGGTGTCTTTAAGAGCAGTAGCCCAGTAGCAGGGTGTCTTTTAGAGCAGTAGCCCACTATAGGGGTGTCTATAAGAGCAGTAGCCCAGTAGCGGGGTGTCTTTCAGAGCAGTAGCCCACTATAGGGGTGTCTTTAAGAGCAGTAGCCCAGTAGCGGGGTGTCTTTCAGAGCAGTAGCCCACTATAGGGGTGTCTTTTAGAGCAGTAGCCCAGTAGCAGGGTGTCTTTTAGAGCAGTAGCCCACTATAGGGGTGTCTTTAAGAGCAGTAGCCCAGTAGCAGGGTGTCTTTTAGAGCAGTAGCCCACTATAGGGGTGT
This sequence comes from Pelophylax lessonae, assembly GCF_965119305.1. Classification (NCBI taxonomy): domain Eukaryota; kingdom Metazoa; phylum Chordata; class Amphibia; order Anura; family Ranidae; genus Pelophylax; species Pelophylax lessonae. The sequence goes on from NC_138771.1 coordinate 647,832,680, forward strand.
CTATAAGAGCAGTAGCCCAGTAGCGGGGTGTCTTTCAGAGCAATAGCCCACTATAGGGGTGTCTTTAAGAGCAGTAGCCCAGTAGCGGGGTGTCTTTAAGAGCAGTAGCCCACTATAGGGGTGTCTTTCAGAGCAGTAGCCCAGTAGCAGGGTGTCTTTTAGAGCAGTAGCCCACTATAGGGGTGTCTTTCAGAGCAGTAGCCCAGTAGCGGGGTGTCTTTCAGAGCAGTAGCCCACTATAGGGGTGTCTTTTAGAGCAGTAGCCCAGTAGCAGGGTGTCTTTTAGAGCAGTAGCCCACTATAGGGGTGTCTTTCAGAGCAGTAGCCCAGTAGCGGGGTGTCTTTCAGAGCAGTAGCCCACTATCGGGGTGTCTTTTAGAGCAGTAGCCCAGTAGCGGGGTGTTTTTCAGAGCAGTAGCCCACTATCGGGGTGTCTTTTAGAGCAGTAGCCCACTATAGGGGTGTCTTTTAGAGCAGTAGCCCAGTAGCAGGGTGTCTTTTAGAGCAGTAGCCCACTATAGGGGTGTCTTTCAGAGCAGTAGCCCAGTAGCGGGGTGTCTTTCAGAGCAGTAGCCCACTATCGGGGTGTCTTTCAGAGCAGTAGCCCAGTAGCGGGGTGTCTTTCAGAGCAGTAGCCCACTATCGGGGTGTCTTTTAGAGCAGTAGCCCAGTAGCAGGGTGTCTTTTAGAGCAGTAGCCCACTATAGGGGTGTCTTTAAGAGCAGTAGCCCAGTAGCAGGGTGTCTTTTAGAGCAGTAGCCCACTATAGGGGTGTCTATAAGAGCAGTAGCCCAGTAGCGGGGTGTCTTTCAGAGCAGTAGCCCACTATAGGGGTGTCTTTCAGAGCAGTAGCCCAGTAGCGGGGTGTCTTTCAGAGCAGTAGCCCACTATCGGGGTGTCTTTTAGAGCAGTAGCCCAGTAGCGGGGTGTCTTTCAGAGCAGTAGCCCACTATAGGGGTGTCTTTTAGAGCAGTAGCCCAGTAGCGGGGTGTCTTTCAGAGCAGTAGCCCACTATAGGGGTGTCTTTTAGAGCAGTAGCCCAGTAGCAGGGTGTCTTTTAGAGCAGTAGCCCACTATAGGGGTGTCTTTAAGAGCAGTAGCCCAGTAGCAGGGTGTCTTTTAGAGCAGTAGCCCACTATAGGGGTGTCTATAAGAGCAGTAGCCCAGTAGCGGGGTATCTTTCAGAGCAGTAGCCCACTATAGGGGTGTCTTTAAGAGCAGTAGCCCAGTAGCGGGGTGTCTTTCAGAGCAGTAGCCCAGTAGCGGGGTGTCTTTCAGAGCAGTAGCCCACTATAGGGGTGTCTTTCAGAGCAGTAGCCCAGTAGCAGGGTGTCTTTTAGAGCAGTAGCCCACTATAGGGGTGTCTTTCAGAGCAGTAGCCCAGTAGCGGGGTGTCTTTCAGAGCAGTAGCCCACTATCGGGGTGTCTTTTAGAGCAGTAGCCCAGTAGCGGGGTGTCTTTCAGAGCAGTAGCCCACTATAAGGGTGTCTTTTAGAGCAGTAGCCCAGTAGCGGGGTGTCTTTCAGAGCAGTAGCCCACTATAGGGGTGTCTTTAAGAGCAGTAGCCCAGTAGCAGGGTGTCTTTTAGAGCAGTAGCCCACTATAGGGGTGTCTTTAAGAGCAGTAGCCCAGTAGCGGGGTGTCTTTCAGAGCAGTAGCCCACTATAGGGGTGTCTTTAAGAGCAGTAGCCCAGTAGCGGGGTGTCTTTTAGAGCAGTAGCCAACTATCGGGGTGTCTTTCAGAGCAGTAGCCCAGTAGCGGGGTGTCTATTAGAGCAGTAGCTCACTAGCGGGGTGTCTTTTAGAGCAGTAGCTCACTAGCGGGGTGTCTATTAGAGCAGTAGCCCAGTAGCGGGGTGTCTTTTAGAGCAGTAGCTCACAAGCGGGGTGTCTATTAGAGCAGTAACCCAGTAGCGGGGTGTCAATTAGAGCAGTAGCCCACTAGCGGGGTGTCTATTAGAGCAGTAGCCCACTAGCGGGGTGTCTATTAGAGCAGTAGCCCACTATTGGGGTGTCTTTCAGAGCAGTAGCCCACTAGCGGGGTGTCTATTAGAGCAGTAGCCCACTAGCGGGGTGTCTATTAGAGCAGTAGCCCAGTAGCGGGGTGTCTATTAGAGCAGTAGCCCAGTAGCGGGGTGTCTATTAGAGCAGTAGCCCACTAGCAGGGTGTCTATTAGAGCAGTAGCCCACTAGCGGGGTGTCTATTAGAGCAGTAGCCCACTAGCGGGGTGTCTATTAGAGCAGTAGCCCACTAGCGGGGTGTCTATTAGAGCAGTAGCCCACTAGCGGGGTGTCTATTAGAGCAGTAGCCCACTAGCGGGGTGTCTATTAGAGCAGTAGCCCACTAGCGGAGTGTCTATTAGAGCAGTAGCCCACTAGCGGGGTGTCTATTAGAGCAGTAGCCCACTAGCGGGGTGTCTTTCAGAGCAGTAGCCCACTATATGGGTGTCTTTTAGAGCAGTAGCCCACTAGCGGGGTGTCTATTAGAGCAGTAGCCCACTAGCGGGGTGTCTTTCAGAGCAGTAGCCCACTATATGGGTGTCTTTTAGAGCAGTAGCCCAGTAGCAGGGTGTCTTTTAGAGCAGTAGCCCACTATAGGGGTGTCTTTAAGAGCAGTAGCCCAGTAGCAGGGTGTCTTTTAGAGCAGTAGCCCACTATAGGGGTGTCTATAAGAGCAGTAGCCCAGTAGCGGGGTGTCTTTCAGAGCAGTAGCCCACTATAGGGGTGTCTTTAAGAGCAGTAGCCCAGTAGCGGGGTGTCTTTAAGAGCAGTAGCCCACTATAGGGGTGTCTTTCAGAGCAGTAGCCCAGTAGCAGGGTGTCTTTTAGAGCAGTAGCCCACTATAGGGGTGTCTTTCAGAGCAGTAGCCCAGTAGTGGGGTGTCTTTCAGAGCAGTAGCCCACTATCGGGGTGTCTTTTAGAGCAGTAGCCCAGTAGCGGGGTGTCTTTCAGAGCAGTAGCCCACTATAGGGGTGTCTTTTAGAGCAGTAGCCCAGTAGCAGGGTGTCTTTTAGAGCAGTAGCCCACTATAGGGGTGTCTTTAAGAGCAGTAGCCCAGTAGCAGGGTGTCTTTTAGAGCAGTAGCCCACTATAGGGGTGTCTATAAGAGCAGTAGCCCAGTAGCGGGGTGTCTTTCAGAGCAGTAGCCCACTATAGGGGTGTCTTTAAGAGCAGTAGCCCAGTAGCGGGGTGTCTTTCAGAGCAGTAGCCCAGTAGCGGGGTGTCTTTCAGAGCAGTAGCCCACTATAGGGGTGTCTTTCAGAGCAGTAGCCCAGTAGCAGGGTGTCTTTTAGAGCAGTAGCCCACTATAGGGGTGTCTTTCAGAGCAGTAGCCCAGTAGCGGGGTGTCTTTCAGAGCAGTAGCCCACTATCGGGGTGTCTTTTAGAGCAGTAGCCCAGTAGCGGGGTGTCTTTCAGAGCAGTAGCCCACTATAGGGGTGTCTTTTAGAGCAGTAGCCCAGTAGCGGGGTGTCTTTCAGAGCAGTAGCCCACTATAGGGGTGTCTTTAAGAGCAGTAGCCCAGTAGCAGGGTGTCTTTTAGAGCAGTAGCCCACTATAGGGGTGTCTTTAAGAGCAGTAGCCCAGTAGCGGGGTGTCTTTCAGAGCAGTAGCCCACTATAGGGGTGTCTTTAAGAGCAGTAGCCCAGTAGCGGGGTGTCTTTTAGAGCAGTAGCCAACTATCGGGGTGTCTTTCAGAGCAGTAGCCCAGTAGCGGGGTGTCTATTAGAGCAGTAGCCCAGTAGCGGGGTGTCTTTTAGAGCAGTAGCTCACAAGCGGGGTGTCTATTAGAGCAGTAACCCAGTAGCGGGGTGTCAATTAGAGCAGTAGCCCACTAGCGGGGTGTCTATTAGAGCAGTAGCCCACTAGCGGGGTGTCTATTAGAGCAGTAGCCCACTATTGGGGTGTCTTTCAGAGCAGTAGCCCACTAGCGGGGTGTCTATTAGAGCAGTAGCCCACTAGCGGGGTGTCTATTAGAGCAGTAGCCCAGTAGCGGGGTGTCTATTAGAGCAGTAGCCCAGTAGCGGGGTGTCTATTAGAGCAGTAGCCCACTAGCGGGGTGTCTATTAGAGCAGTAGCCCACTAGCGGGGTGTCTATTAGAGCAGTAGCCCACTAGCGGGGTGTCTATTAGAGCAGTAGCCCACTAGCGGGGTGTCTATTAGAGCAGTAGCCCACTAGCGGGGTGTCTATTAGAGCAGTAGCCCACTAGCGGGGTGTCTATTAGAGCAGTAGCCCACTAGCGGGGTGTCTATTAGAGCAGTAGCCCACTAGCGGAGTGTCTATTAGAGCAGTAGCCCACTAGCGGGGTGTCTATTAGAGCAGTAGCCCACTAGCGGGGTGTCTTTCAGAGCAGTAGCCCACTATATGGGTGTCTTTTAGAGCAGTAGCCCAGTAGCAGGGTGTCTTTTAGAGCAGTAGCCCACTATAGGGGTGTCTTTAAGAGCAGTAGCCCAGTAGCAGGGTGTCTTTTAGAGCAGTAGCCCACTATAGGGGTGTCTATAAGAGCAGTAGCCCAGTAGCGGGGTGTCTTTCAGAGCAGTAGCCCACTATAGGGGTGTCTTTAAGAGCAGTAGCCCAGTAGCGGGGTGTCTTTAAGAGCAGTAGCCCACTATAGGGGTGTCTTTCAGAGCAGTAGCCCAGTAGCAGGGTGTCTTTTAGAGCAGTAGCCCACTATAGGGGTGTCTTTCAGAGCAGTAGCCCAGTAGTGGGGTGTCTTTCAGAGCAGTAGCCCACTATCGGGGTGTCTTTTAGAGCAGTAGCCCAGTAGCGGGGTGTCTTTCAGAGCAGTAGCCCACTATAGGGGTGTCTTTTAGAGCAGTAGCCCAGTAGCAGGGTGTCTTTTAGAGCAGTAGCCCACTATAGGGGTGTCTTTCAGAGCAGTAGCCCAGTAGCGGGGTGTCTTTCAGAGCAGTAGCCCACTATCGGGGTGTCTTTTAGAGCAGTAGCCCAGTAGCGGGGTGTTTTTCAGAGCAGTAGCCCACTATCGGGGTGTCTTTTAGAGCAGTAGCCCACTATAGGGGTGTCTTTTAGAGCAGTAGCCCAGTAGCAGGGTGTCTTTTAGAGCAGTAGCCGACTATAGGGGTGTCTTTCAGAGCAGTAGCCCAGTAGCGGGGTGTCTTTCAGAGCAGTAGCCCACTATCGGGGTGTCTTTCAGAGCAGTAGCCCAGTAGCGGGGTGTCTTTCAGAGCAGTAGCCCACTATCGGGGTGTCTTTTAGAGCAGTAGCCCAGTAGCAGGGTGTCTTTTAGAGCAGTAGCCCACTATAGGGGTGTCTTTAAGAGCAGTAGCCCAGTAGCAGGGTGTCTTTTAGAGCAGTAGCCCACTATAGGGGTGTCTATAAGAGCAGTAGCCCAGTAGCGGGGTGTCTTTCAGAGCAGTAGCCCACTATAGGGGTGTCTTTCAGAGCAGTAGCCCAGTAGCGGGGTGTCTTTCAGAGCAGTAGCCCACTATCGGGGTGTCTTTTAGAGCAGTAGCCCAGTAGCGGGGTGTCTTTCAGTGCAGTAGCCCACTATAGGGGTGTCTTTTAGAGCAGTAGCCCAGTAGCGGGGTGTCTTTCAGAGCAGTAGCCCACTATAGGGGTGTCTTTTAGAGCAGTAGCCCAGTAGCAGGGTGTCTTTTAGAGCAGTAGCCCACTATAGGGGTGTCTTTAAGAGCAGTAGCCCAGTAGCAGGGTGTCTTTTAGAGCAGTAGCCCACTATAGGGGTGTCTGTAAGAGCAATAGCCCAGTAGCGGGGTGTCTTTCAGAGCAGTAGCCCACTATAGGGGTGTCTTTAAGAGCAGTAGCCCAGTAGCGGGGTGTCTTTCAGAGCAGTAGCCCAGTAGCGGGGTGTCTTTCAGAGCAGTAGCCCAGTAGCAGGGTGTCTTTTAGAGCAGTAGCCCACTATAGGGGTGTCTTTCAGAGCAGTAGCCCAGTAGCAGGGTGTCTTTTAGAGCAGTAGCCCACTATAGGGGTGTCTTTAAGAGCAGTAGCCCAGTAGCAGGGTGTCTTTTAGAGCAGTAGCCCACTATAGGGGTGTCTTTAAGAGCAGTAGCACAGTAGCGGGGTGTCTTTCAGAGCAGTAGCCCACTATAGGGGTGTCTTTAAGAGCAGTAGCCCAGTAGCAGGGTGTCTTTTAGAGCAGTAGCCCACTATCGGGGTGTCTTTCAGAGCAGTAGCCCAGTAGCGGGGTGTCTATTAGAGCAGTAGCTCACTAGCGGGGTGTCTTTTAGAGCAGTAGCTCACTAGCGGGGTGTCTATTAGAGCAGTAGCACAGTAGCGGGGTGTCTTTTAGAGCAGTAGCTCACAAGCGGGGTGTCTATTAGAGCAGTAACCCAGTAGCGGGGTGTCAATTAGAGCAGTAGCCCACTAGCGGGGTGTCTATTAGAGCAGTAGCCCACTAGCGGGGTGTCTATTAGAGCAGTAGCCCACTATTGGGGTGTCTTTCAGAGCAGTAGCCCACTAGCGGGGTGTCTATTAGAGCAGTAGCCCACTAGCGGGGTGTCTATTAGAGCAGTAGCCCAGTAGCGGGGTGTCTATTAGAGCAGTAGCCCACTAGCGGGGTGTCTATTAGAGCAGTAGCCCACTAGCGTGGTGTCTATTAGAGCAGTAGCCCACTAGCGGGGTGTCTATTAGAGCAGTAGCCCACTAGCGGGGTGTCTATTAGAGCAGTAGCCCACTAGCGGGGTGTCTATTAGAGCAGTAGCCCACTAGCGGGGTGTCTATTAGAGCAGTAGCCCACTAGCGGGGTGTCTATTAGAGCAGTAGCCCACTAGCGGGGTGTCTATTAGAGCAGTAGCCCAGTAGCGGGGTGTCTATTAGAGCAGTAGCCCAGTAGCGGGGTGTCTATTAGAGCAGTAGCCAAGTAGCAGGGTGTCTATTAGAGCAGTAGCCCAGTAGCGGGGTGTCTATTAGAGCAGTAGCCCACTAGCGGGGTGTCTATTAGAGCAGTAGCCCAGTAGCGGGGTGTCTATTAGAGCAGTAGCCCACAAGCGGGGTGTCTATTAGAGCAGTAGCCCAGTAGCGGGGTGTCCCACTATTGGGGTGCCTTTTAGAGCAATAGCCCAGTAGCGGGGTGTCTATTAGAGCAGTAGCCCACTAGCGGGGTGTCTATTAGAGCAGTAGCCCACTAGCGGGGTGTCTATTAGAGCAGTAGCCCAGTAGCGGGGTGTCTTTTAGAGCAATAGCCCAGTAGCCGGGTGTCTTTTAGAGCAGTAGCCCAGTAGCGGGGTGTCCCACTATTGGGGTGCCTTTTAGAGCAATAGCCCAGTAGCGGGGTGTCTATTAGAGCAGTAGCCCACTAGCGGGGTGTCTAATAGAGCAGTAGCCCACAAGCGGGGTGTCTATTAGAGCAGTAGCCCAGTAGCGGGGTGTCTTTTAGAGCAATAGCCCAGTAGCGGGGTGTCTTTTAGAGCAGTAGCCCACTATCGGGGTGTCTATTAGAGCAGTAGCCCACTATAGGGGTGTCTTTTAGAGCAGTAGCCCACTATCGGGGTGTCTTTTAGAGCAGTAGCCCAGTAGCGGGGTGTCTTTCAGAGCAGTAGCCCACTATAGGGGTGTCTTTTAGAGCAGTAGCCCAGTAGCGGGGTGTCTTTCAGAGCAGTAGCCCACTATAGGGGTGTCTTTAAGAGCAGTAGCCCAGTAGCAGGGTGTCTTTTAGAGCAGTAGCCCACTATAGGGGTGTCTTTAAGAGCAGTAGCCCAGTAGCGGGGTGTCTTTCAGAGCAGTAGCCCACTATAGGGGTGTCTTTAAGAGCAGTAGCCCAGTAGCGGGGTGTCTTTTAGAGCAGTAGCCAACTATCGGGGTGTCTTTCAGAGCAGTAGCCCAGTAGCGGGGTGTCTATTAGAGCAGTAGCCCAGTAGCGGGGTGTCTTTTAGAGCAGTAGCTCACAAGCGGGGTGTCTATTAGAGCAGTAACCCAGTAGCGGGGTGTCAATTAGAGCAGTAGCCCACTAGCGGGGTGTCTATTAGAGCAGTAGCCCACTAGCGGGGTGTCTATTAGAGCAGTAGCCCACTATTGGGGTGTCTTTCAGAGCAGTAGCCCACTAGCGGGGTGTCTATTAGAGCAGTAGCCCACTAGCGGGGTGTCTATTAGAGCAGTAGCCCAGTAGCGGGGTGTCTATTAGAGCAGTAGCCCAGTAGCGGGGTGTCTATTAGAGCAGTAGCCCACTAGCGGGGTGTCTATTAGAGCAGTAGCCCACTAGCGGGGTGTCTATTAGAGCAGTAGCCCACTAGCGGGGTGTCTATTAGAGCAGTAGCCCACTAGCGGGGTGTCTATTAGAGCAGTAGCCCACTAGCGGGGTGTCTATTAGAGCAGTAGCCCACTAGCAGGGTGTCTATTAGAGCAGTAGCCCACTAGCAGGGTGTCTATTAGAGCAGTAGCCCACTAGCGGAGTGTCTATTAGAGCAGTAGCCCACTAGCGGGGTGTCTATTAGAGCAGTAGCCCACTAGCGGGGTGTCTTTCAGAGCAGTAGCCCACTATATGGGTGTCTTTTAGAGCAGTAGCCCAGTAGCAGGGTGTCTTTTAGAGCAGTAGCCCACTATAGGGGTGTCTTTAAGAGCAGTAGCCCAGTAGCAGGGTGTCTTTTAGAGCAGTAGCCCACTATAGGGGTGTCTATAAGAGCAGTAGCCCAGTAGCGGGGTGTCTTTCAGAGCAGTAGCCCACTATAGGGGTGTCTTTAAGAGCAGTAGCCCAGTAGCGGGGTGTCTTTAAGAGCAGTAGCCCACTATAGGGGTGTCTTTCAGAGCAGTAGCCCAGTAGCAGGGTGTCTTTTAGAGCAGTAGCCCACTATAGGGGTGTCTTTCAGAGCAGTAGCCCAGTAGTGGGGTGTCTTTCAGAGCAGTAGCCCACTATCGGGGTGTCTTTTAGAGCAGTAGCCCAGTAGCGGGGTGTCTTTCAGAGCAGTAGCCCACTATAGGGGTGTCTTTTAGAGCAGTAGCCCAGTAGCAGGGTGTCTTTTAGAGCAGTAGCCCACTATAGGGGTGTCTTTCAGAGCAGTAGCCCAGTAGCGGGGTGTCTTTCAGAGCAGTAGCCCACTATCGGGGTGTCTTTTAGAGCAGTAGCCCAGTAGCGGGGTGTTTTTCAGAGCAGTAGCCCACTATCGGGGTGTCTTTTAGAGCAGTAGCCCACTATAGGGGTGTCTTTTAGAGCAGTAGCCCAGTAGCAGGGTGTCTTTTAGAGCAGTAGCCGACTATAGGGGTGTCTTTCAGAGCAGTAGCCCAGTAGCGGGGTGTCTTTCAGAGCAGTAGCCCACTATCGGGGTGTCTTTCAGAGCAGTAGCCCAGTAGCGGGGTGTCTTTCAGAGCAGTAGCCCACTATCGGGGTGTCTTTTAGAGCAGTAGCCCAGTAGCAGGGTGTCTTTTAGAGCAGTAGCCCACTATAGGGGTGTCTTTAAGAGCAGTAGCCCAGTAGCAGGGTGTCTTTTAGAGCAGTAGCCCACTATAGGGGTGTCTATAAGAGCAGTAGCCCAGTAGCGGGGTGTCTTTCAGAGCAGTAGCCCACTATAGGGGTGTCTTTCAGAGCAGTAGCCCAGTAGCGGGGTGTCTTTCAGAGCAGTAGCCCACTATCGGGGTGTCTTTTAGAGCAGTAGCCCAGTAGCGGGGTGTCTTTCAGTGCAGTAGCCCACTATAGGGGTGTCTTTTAGAGCAGTAGCCCAGTAGCGGGGTGTCTTTCAGAGCAGTAGCCCACTATAGGGGTGTCTTTTAGAGCAGTAGCCCAGTAGCAGGGTGTCTTTTAGAGCAGTAGCCCACTATAGGGGTGTCTTTAAGAGCAGTAGCCCAGTAGCAGGGTGTCTTTTAGAGCAGTAGCCCACTATAGGGGTGTCTGTAAGAGCAATAGCCCAGTAGCGGGGTGTCTTTCAGAGCAGTAGCCCACTATAGGGGTGTCTTTAAGAGCAGTAGCCCAGTAGCGGGGTGTCTTTCAGAGCAGTAGCCCAGTAGCGGGGTGTCTTTCAGAGCAGTAGCCCAGTAGCAGGGTGTCTTTTAGAGCAGTAGCCCACTATAGGGGTGTCTTTCAGAGCAGTAGCCCAGTAGCAGGGTGTCTTTTAGAGCAGTAGCCCACTATAGGGGTGTCTTTAAGAGCAGTAGCCCAGTAGCAGGGTGTCTTTTAGAGCAGTAGCCCACTATAGGGGTGTCTTTAAGAGCAGTAGCCCAGTAGCGGGGTGTCTTTCAGAGCAGTAGCCCACTATAGGGGTGTCTTTAAGAGCAGTAGCCCAGTAGCAGGGTGTCTTTTAGAGCAGTAGCCCACTATCGGGGTGTCTTTCAGAGCAGTAGCCCAGTAGCGGGGTGTCTATTAGAGCAGTAGCTCACTAGCGGGGTGTCTTTTAGAGCAGTAGCTCACTAGCGGGGTGTCTATTAGAGCAGTAGCCCAGTAGCGGGGTGTCTTTTAGAGCAGTAGCCCACTAGCGGGGTGTCTATTAGAGCAGTAGCCCACTAGCGGGGTGTCTATTAGAGCAGTAGCCCACTATTGGGGTGTCTTTCAGAGCAGTAGCCCACTAGCGGGGTGTCTATTAGAGCAGTAGCCCACTAGCGGGGTGTCTATTAGAGCAGTAGCCCAGTAGCGGGGTGTCTATTAGAGCAGTAGCCCACTAGCGGGGTGTCTATTAGAGCAGTAGCCCACTAGCGTGGTGTCTATTAGAGCAGTAGCCCACTAGCGGGGTGTCTATTAGAGCAGTAGCCCACTAGCGGGGTGTCTATTAGAGCAGTAGCCCACTAGCGGGGTGTCTATTAGAGCAGTAGCCCACTAGCGGGGTGTCTATTAGAGCAGTAGCCCACTAGCGGGGTGTCTATTAGAGCAGTAGCCCACTAGCGGGGTGTCTATTAGAGCAGTAGCCCAGTAGCGGGGTGTCTATTAGAGCAGTAGCCCAGTAGCGGGGTGTCTATTAGAGCAGTAGCCAAGTAGCAGGGTGTCTATTAGAGCAGTAGCCCAGTAGCGGGGTGTCTATTAGAGCAGTAGCCCACTAGCGGGGTGTCTATTAGAGCAGTAGCCAAGTAGCGGGGTGTCTATTAGAGCAGTAGCCCAGTAGCGGGGTGTCTATTAGAGCAGTAGCCCAGTAGCGGGGTGTCTATTAGAGCAGTAGCCCACAAGCGGGGTGTCTATTAGAGCAGTAGCCCAGTAGCGGGGTGTCCCACTATTGGGGTGCCTTTTAGAGCAATAGCCCAGTAGCGGGGTGTCTATTAGAGCAGTAGCCCACTAGCGGGGTGTCTATTAGAGCAGTAGCCCACTAGCGGGGTGTCTATTAGAGCAGTAGCCCAGTAGCGGGGTGTCTTTTAGAGCAATAGCCCAGTAGCGGGGTGTCTTTTAGAGCAGTAGCCCAGTAGCGGGGTGTCCCACTATTGGGGTGCCTTTTAGAGCAATAGCCCAGTAGCGGGGTGTCTATTAGAGCAGTAGCCCACTAGCGGGGTGTCTAATAGAGCAGTAGCCCACAAGCGGGGTGTCTATTAGAGCAGTAGCCCAGTAGCGGGGTGTCTTTTAGAGCAATAGCCCAGTAGCGGGGTGTCTTTTAGAGCAGTAGCCCACTATCGGGGTGTCTATTAGAGCAGTAGCCCACTATAGGGGTGTCTTTTAGAGCAGTAGCCCACTAGCGGGGTGTCTATTAGAGCAGTAGCCCAGTAGCGGGGTGTCTATTAGAGCAGTAGCCCACTAGCGGGGTGTCTATTAGAGCAGTAGCCCACTAGCGGGGTGTCTATTAGAGCAGTAGCCCACTAGCGGGGTGTCTATTAGAGCAGTAGCCCACTATAGGGGTGTCTATTAGAGCAGTAGCCCACTATTGGGGTGTCTATTAGAGCAGTAGCCCACTAGCGGGGTGTCTATTAGAGGAGTAGCCCACTAGCGGGGTGTCTATTAGAGCAGTAGCCCACTAGCGGGGTGTCTATTAGAGCAGTAGCCCACTAGCGGGGTGTCTATTAGAGCAGTAGCCCACTAGCGGGGTGTCAATTAGAGCAGTAGCCCACTAGCGGGGTGTCAATTAGAGCAGTAGCCCACTAGCGGGGTGTCAATTAGAGCAGTAGCCCACTATTGGGGTGTCTATTAGAGCAGTAGCCCACTATTGGGGTGTCTATTAGAGCAGTAGCCCACTAGCGGGGTGTCTATTAGAGCAGTAGCCCACTAGCGGGGTGTCTATTAGAGCAGTAGCCCAGTAGCGGGGTGTCTATTAGAGCAGTAGCCCACTATTGGGGTGTCTTTCAGAGCAGTAGCCCAGTAGCGGGGTGTCTATTAGAGCAGTAGCCCACCAGCGGGGTGTCAATTAGAGCAGTAGCCCACCAGCAGGGTGTCTATTAGAGCAGTAGCCCACTAGCGGGGTGTCTATTAGAGCAGTAGCCCACTAGCGGAGTGTCTATTAGAGCAGTAGCCCACTAGCGGGGTGTCTATTAGAGCAGTAGCCCACTAGCGGGGTGTCTTTCAGAGCAGTAGCCCACTATAGGGGTGTCTTTTAGAGCAGTAGCCCAGTAGCGGGGTGTCTTTCAGAGCAGTAGCCCACTATAGGGGTGTCTTTTAGAGCAGTAGCCCAGTAGCAGGGTGTCTTTTAGAGCAGTAGCCCACTATAGGGGTGTCTTTAAGAGCAGTAGCCCAGTAGCAGGGTGTCTTTTAGAGCAGTAGCCCACTATAGGGGTGTCTATAAGAGCAGTAGCCCAGTAGCGGGGTGTCTTTCAGAGCAGTAGCCCACTATAGGGGTGTCTTTAAGAGCAGTAGCCCAGTAGCGGGGTGTCTTTCAGAGCAGTAGCCCAGTAGCGGGGTGTCTTTCAGAGCAGTAGCCCACTATAGGGGTGTCTTTCAGAGCAGTAGCCCAGTAGCGGGGTGTCTTTTAGAGCAGTAGCCCACTATAGGGGTGTCTTTCAGAGCAGTAGCCCAGTAGCGGGGTGTCTTTCAGAGCAGTAGCCCACTATCGGGGTGTCTTTTAGAGCAGTAGCCCAGTAGCGGGGTGTCTTTCAGAGCAGTAGCCCACTATAGGGGTGTCTTTTAGAGCAGTAGCCCAGTAGCGGGGTGTCTTTCAGAGCAGTAGCCCACTATAGGGGTGTCTTTAAGAGCAGTAGCCCAGTAGCAGGGTGTCTTTTAGAGCAGTAGCCCACTATAGGGGTGTCTTTAAGAGCAGTAGCCCAGTAGCGGGGTGTCTTTCAGAGCAGTAGCCCACTATAGGGGTGTCTTTAAGAGCAGTAGCCCAGTAGCAGGGTGTCTTTTAGAGCAGTAGCCAACTATCGGGGTGTCTTCAAGAGCAGTAGCCCAGTAGCGGGGTGTCTATTAGAGCAGTAGCTCACTAGCGGGTTGTCTTTTAGAGCAGTAGCTCACTAGCGGGGTGTCTATTAGAGCAGTAGCCCAGTAGCGGGGTGTCTTTTAGAGCAGTAGCTCACAAGCGGGGTGTCTATTAGAGCAGTAACCCAGTAGCGGGGTGTCAATTAGAGCAGTAGCCCACTAGCGGGGTGTCTATTAGAGCAGTAGCCCACTAGCGGGGTGTCTATTAGAGCAGTAGCCCACTATTGGGGTGTCTTTCAGAGCAGTAGCCCACTAGCGGGGTGTCTATTAGAGCAGTAGCCCACAAGCGGGGTGTCTATTAGAGCAGTAGCCCAGTAGCGGGGTGTCTATTAGAGCAGTAGCCCAGTAGCGGGGTGTCTATTAGAGCAGTAGCCCACTAGCGGGGTGTCTATTAGAGCAGTAGCCCACTAGCGGGGTGTCTATTAGAGCAGTAGCCCACTAGCGGGGTGTCTATTAGAGCAGTAGCCCACTAGCGGGGTGTCTATTAGAGCAGTAGCCCACTAGCGGGGTGTCTATTAGAGCAGTAGCCCACTAGCGGGGTGTCTATTAGAGCAGTAGCCCACTAGCGGGGTGTCTATTAGAGCAGTAGCCCACTAGCGGGGTGTCTATTAGAGCAGTAGCCCACTATAGGGGTGTCTTTCAGAGCAGTAGCCCAGTAGCAGGGTGTCTTTCAGAGCAGTAGTCCACTATAGGGGTGTCTTTCAGAGCAGTAGCCCAGTAGCGGGGTGTCTTTCAGAGCAGTAGCCCACTATCGGGGTGTCTTTTAGAGCAGTAGCCCAGTAGCGGGGTGTCTTTCAGAGCAGTAGCCCACTATAGGGGTGTCTTTTAGAGCAGTAGCCCAGTAGCGGGGTGTCTTTCAGAGCAGTAGCCCACTATAGGGGTGTCTTTTAGAGCAGTAGCCCAGTAGCAGGGTGTCTTTTAGAGCAGTAGCCCACTATAGGGGTGTCTTTAAGAGCAGTAGCCCAGTAGCAGGGTGTCTTTTAGAGCAGTAGCCCACTATAGGGGTGTCTATAAGAGCAGTAGCCCAGTAGCGGGGTGTCTTTCAGAGCAGTAGCCCACTATAGGGGTGTCTTTAAGAGCAGTAGCCCAGTAGTGGGGTGTCTTTAAGAGCAGTAGCCCACTATAGGGGTGTCTTTCAGAGCAGTAGCCCAGTAGCAGGGTGTCTTTTAGAGCAGTAGCCCACTATAGGGGTGTCTTTAAGAGCAGTAGCCCAGTAGCGGGGTGTCTTTCAGAGCAGTAGCCCACTATAGGGGTGTCTTTAAGAGCAGTAGCCCAGTAGCAGGGTGTCTTTTAGAGCAGTAGCCAACTATCGGGGTGTCTTCAAGAGCAGTAGCCCAGTAGCGGGGTGTCTATTAGAGCAGTAGCTCACTAGCGGGGTGTCTTTTAGAGCAGTAGCTCACTAGCGGGGTGTCTATTAGAGCAGTAGCCCAGTAGCGGGGTGTCTTTTAGAGCAGTAGCTCACAAGCGGGGTGTCTATTAGAGCAGTAACCCAGTAGCGGGGTGTCTTTCAGAGCAGTAGCCCACTATCGGGGTGTCTTTTAGAGCAGTAGCCCAGTAGCGGGGTGTCTTTCAGAGCAGTAGCCCACTATAGGGGTGTCTTTTAGAGCAGTAGCCCAGTAGCGGGGTGTCTTTTAGAGCAGTAGCCCACTATAGGGGTGTCTTTTAGAGCAGTAGCCCACTATAGGGGTGTCTTTAAGAGCAGTAGCCCAGTAGCGGGGTGTCTTTCAGAGCAGTAGCCCACTATAGGGGTGTCTTTAAGAGCAGTAGCCCAGTAGCGGGGTGTCTTTCAGAGCAGTAGCCCAGTAGTGGGGTGTCTTTCAGAGCAGTAGCCCACTATAGGGGTGTCTTTCAGAGCAGTAGCCCAGTAGCGGGGTGTCTTTTAGAGCAGTAGCCCACTATAGGGGTGTCTTTCAGAGAAGTAGCCAAGTAGCGGGGTGTCTTTCAGAGCAGTAGCCCACTATCGGGGTGTCTTTTAGAGCAGTAGCCCAGTAGCGGGGTGTCTTTCAGAGCAGTAGCCCACTATAGGGGTGTCTTTTAGAGCAGTAGCCCAGTAGCGGGGTGTCTTTCAGAGCAGTAGCCCACTATAGGGGTGTCTTTAAGAGCAGTAGCCCAGTAGCAGGGTGTCTTTTAGAGCAGTAGCCCACTATAGGGTTGTCTTTAAGAGCAGTAGCCCAGTAGCGGGGTGTCTTTCAGAGCAGTAGCCCACTATAGGGGTGTCTTTAAGAGCAGTAGCCCAGTAGCGGGGTGTCTTTTAGAGCAGTAGCCAACTATCGGGGTGTCTTTCAGAGCAGTAGCCCAGTAGCGGGGTGTCTATTAGAGCAGTAGCTCACTAGCGGGGTGTCTTTTAGAGCAGTAGCTCACTAGCGGGGTGTCTATTAGAGCAGTAGCCCAGTAGCGGGGTGTCTTTTAGAGCAGTAGCTCACAAGCGGGGTGTCTATTAGAGCAGTAACCCAGTAGCGGGGTGTCAATTAGAGCAGTAGCCCACTAGCGGGGTGTCTATTAGAGCAGTAGCCCACTAGCGGGGTGTCTATTAGAGCAGTAGCCCACTATTGGGGTGTCTTTCAGAGCAGTAGCCCACTAGCGGGGTGTCTATTAGAGCAGTAGCCCACTAGCGGGGTGTCTATTAGAGCAGTAGCCCAGTAGCGGGGTGTCTATTAGAGCAGTAGCCCAGTAGCGGGGTGTCTATTAGAGCAGTAGCCCACTAGCGGGGTGTCTATTAGAGCAGTAGCCCACTAGCGGGGTGTCTATTAGAGCAGTAGCCCACTAGCGGGGTGTCTATTAGAGCAGTAGCCCACTAGCGGGGTGTCTATTAGAGCTGTAGCCCACTAGCGGGGTGTCTATTAGAGCAGTAGCCCACTAGCGGGGTGTCTATTAGAGCAGTAGCCCACTAGCGGGGTGTCTATTAGAGCAGTAGCCCACTAGCGGGGTGTCTATTAGAGCAGTAGCCCACTAGCGGGGTGTCTATTAGAGCAGTAGCCCACTATAGGGGTGTCTTTCAGAGCAGTAGTCCACTATAGGGGTGTCTTTCAGAGCAGTAGCCCAGTAGCGGGGTGTCTTTCAGAGCAGTAGCCCACTATCGGGGTGTCTTTTAGAGCAGTAGCCCAGTAGCGGGGTGTCTTTCAGAGCAGTAGCCCACTATAGGGGTGTCTTTTAGAGCAGTAGCCCAGTAGCGGGGTGTCTTTCAGAGCAGTAGCCCACTATAGGGGTGTCTTTTAGAGCAGTAGCCCAGTAGCAGGGTGTCTTTTAGAGCAGTAGCCCACTATAGGGGTGTCTTTAAGAGCAGTAGCCCAGTAGCAGGGTGTCTTTTAGAGCAGTAGCCCACTATAGGGGTGTCTATAAGAGCAGTAGCCCAGTAGCGGGGTGTCTTTCAGAGCAGTAGCCCACTATAGGGGTGTCTTTAAGAGCAGTAGCCCAGTAGCGGGGTGTCTTTAAGAGCAGTAGCCCACTATAGGGGTGTCTTTCAGAGCAGTAGCCCAGTAGCAGGGTGTCTTTTAGAGCAGTAGCCCACTATAGGGGTGTCTTTCAGAGCAGTAGCCCAGTAGCGGGGTGTCTTTCAGAGCAGTAGCCCACTATCGGGGTGTCTTTTAGAGCAGTAGCCCAGTAGCGGGGTGTCTTTCAGAGCAGTAGCCCACTATAGGGGTGTCTTTTAGAGCAGTAGCCCAGTAGCGGGGTGTCTTTTAGAGCAGTAGCCCACTATAGGGGTGTCTTTTAGAGCAGTAGCAGGGTGTCTTTTAGAGCAGTAGCCCACTATAGGGTTGTCTTTCAGAGCAGTAGCCCAGTAGCGGGGTGTCTTTCAGAGCAGTAGCCCACTATCGGGGTGTCTTTTAGAGCAGTAGCCCAGTAGCGGGGTGTTTTTCAGAGCAGTAGCCCACTATCGGGGTGTCTTTTAGAGCAGTAGCCCACTATAGGGGTGTCTTTTAGAGCAGTAGCCCAGTAGCAGGGTGTCTTTTAGAGCAGTAGCCCACTATAGGGGTGTCTTTAAGAGCAGTAGCCCAGTAGCAGGGTGTCTTTTAGAGCAGTAGCCCACTATAGGGGTGTCTATAAGAGCAGTAGCCCAGTAGCGGGGTGTCTTTCAGAGCAGTAGCCCACTATAGGGGTGTCTTTAAGAGCAGTAGCCCAGTAGCGGGGTGTCTTTCAGAGCAGTAGCCCACTATAGGGGTGTCTTTCAGAGCAGTAGCCCAGTAGCGGGGTGTCTTTTAGAGCAGTAGCCCACTATAGGGGTGTCTTTCAGAGCAGTAGCCCAGTAGCGGGGTGTCTTTCAGAGCAGTAGCCCACTATCGGGGTGTCTTTTAGAGCAGTAGCCCAGTAGCGGGGTGTCTTTCAGAGCAGTAGCCCACTATAGGGGTGTCTTTTAGAGCAGTAGCCCAGTAGCGGGGTGTCTTTCAGAGCAGTAGCCCACTATAGGGGTGTCTTTAAGAGCAGTAGCCCAGTAGCAGGGTGTCTTTTAGAGCAGTAGCCCACTATAGGGGTGTCTTTAAGAGCAGTAGCCCAGTAGCGGGGTGTCTTTCAGAGCAGTAGCCCACTATAGGGGTGTCTTTAAGAGCAGTAGCCCAGTAGCGGGGTGTCTTTTAGAGCAGTAGCCAACTATCGGGGTGTCTTTCAGAGCAGTAGCCCAGTAGCGGGGTGCCTATTAGAGCAGTAGCTCACTAGCGGGGTGTCTTTTAGAGCAGTAGCTCACTAGCGGGGTGTCTATTAGAGCAGTAGCCCAGTAGCGGGGTGTCTTTTAGAGCAGTAGCTCACAAGCGGGGTGTCTATTAGAGCAGTAACCCAGTAGCGGGGTGTCAATTAGAGCAGTAGCCCACTAGCGGGGTGTCTATTAGAGCAGTAGCCCACTAGCGGGGTGTCTATTAGAGCAGTAGCCCACTATTGGGGTGTCTTTCAGAGCAGTAGCCCACTAGCGGGGTGTCTATTAGAGCAGTAGCCCACTAGCGGGGTGTCAATTAGAGCAGTAGCCCAGTAGCGGGGTGTCTATTAGAGCAGTAGCCCAGTAGCGGGGTGTCTATTAGAGCAGTAGCCCACTAGCGGGGTGTCTATTAGAGCAGTAGCCCAGTAGCGGGGTGTCTATTAGAGCAGTAGCCCACTAGCGGGGTGTCTATTAGAGCAGTAGCCCACTAGCGGGGTGTCTATTAGAGCAGTAGCCCACTAGCAGGGTGTCTATTAGAGCAGTAGCCCACTAGCGGGGTGTCTATTAGAGCAGTAGCCCACTAGCGGGGTGTCTATTAGAGCAGTAGCCCACTAGCGGGGTGTCTATTAGAGCTGTAGCCCACTAGCGGGGTGTCTATTAGAGCAGTAGCCCACTAGCGGGGTGTCTATTAGAGCAGTAGCCCACTAGCGGGGTGTCTATTAGAGCAGTAGCCCACTAGCGGGGTGTCTATTAGAGCAGTAGCCCACTAGCGGGGTGTCTATTAGAGCAGTAGCCCACTATAGGGGTGTCTTTCAGAGCAGTAGTCCACTATAGGGGTGTCTTTCAGAGCAGTAGCCCAGTAGCGGGGTGTCTTTCAGAGCAGTAGCCCACTATCGGGGTGTCTTTTAGAGCAGTAGCCCAGTAGCGGGGTGTCTTTCAGAGCAGTAGCCCACTATAGGGGTGTCTTTTAGAGCAGTAGCCCAGTAGCGGGGTGTCTTTCAGAGCAGTAGCCCACTATAGGGGTGTCTTTTAGAGCAGTAGCCCAGTAGCAGGGTGTCTTTTAGAGCAGTAGCCCACTATAGGGGTGTCTTTAAGAGCAGTAGCCCAGTAGCAGGGTGTCTTTTAGAGCAGTAGCCCACTATAGGGGTGTCTATAAGAGCAGTAGCCCAGTAGCGGGGTGTCTTTCAGAGCAGTAGCCCACTATAGGGGTGTCTTTAAGAGCAGTAGCCCAGTAGCGGGGTGTCTTTAAGAGCAGTAGCCCACTATAGGGGTGTCTTTCAGAGCAGTAGCCCAGTAGCAGGGTGTCTTTTAGAGCAGTAGCCCAGTAGCGGGGTGTCTTTCAGAGCAGTAGCCCACTATAGGGGTGTCTTTTAGAGCAGTAGCCCAGTAGCGGGGTGTCTTTTAGAGCAGTAGCCCACTATAGGGGTGTCTTTTAGAGCAGTAGCAGGGTGTCTTTTAGAGCAGTAGCCCACTATAGGGGTGTCTTTCAGAGCAGTAGCCCAGTAGCGGGGTGTCTTTCAGAGCAGTAGCCCACTATCGGGGTGTCTTTTAGAGCAGTAGCCCAGTAGCGGGGTGTTTTTCAGAGCAGTAGCCCACTATCGGGGTGTCTTTTAGAGCAGTAGCCCACTATAGGGGTGTCTTTTAGAGCAGTAGCCCAGTAGCAGGGTGTCTTTTAGAGCAGTAGCCCACTATAGGGGTGTCTTTAAGAGCAGTAGCCCAGTAGCAGGGTGTCTTTTAGAGCAGTAGCCCACTATAGGGGTGTCTATAAGAGCAGTAGCCCAGTAGCGGGGTGTCTTTCAGAGCAGTAGCCCACTATAGGGGTGTCTTTAAGAGCAGTAGCCCAGTAGCGGGGTGTCTTTCAGAGCAGTAGCCCACTATAGGGGTGTCTTTCAGAGCAGTAGCCCAGTAGCGGGGTGTCTTTTAGAGCAGTAGCCCACTATAGGGGTGTCTTTCAGAGCAGTAGCCCAGTAGCGGGGTGTCTTTCAGAGCAGTAGCCCACTATCGGGGTGTCTTTTAGAGCAGTAGCCCAGTAGCGGGGTGTCTTTCAGAGCAGTAGCCCACTATAGGGGTGTCTTTTAGAGCAGTAGCCCAGTAGCGGGGTGTCTTTCAGAGCAGTAGCCCACTATAGGGGTGTCTTTAAGAGCAGTAGCCCAGTAGCAGGGTGTCTTTTAGAGCAGTAGCCCACTATAGGGGTGTCTTTAAGAGCAGTAGCCCAGTAGCGGGGTGTCTTTCAGAGCAGTAGCCCACTATAGGGGTGTCTTTAAGAGCAGTAGCCCAGTAGCGGGGTGTCTTTTAGAGCAGTAGCCAACTATCGGGGTGTCTTTCAGAGCAGTAGCCCAGTAGCGGGGTGCCTATTAGAGCAGTAGCTCACTAGCGGGGTGTCTTTTAGAGCAGTAGCTCACTAGCGGGGTGTCTATTAGAGCAGTAGCCCACTAGCGGGGTGTCTATTAGAGCAGTAGCCCACTATTGGGGTGTCTTTCAGAGCAGTAGCCCACTAGCGGGGTGTCTATTAGAGCAGTAGCCCACTAGCGGGGTGTCTATTAGAGCAGTAGCCCAGTAGCGGGGTGTCTATTAGAGCAGTAGCCCAGTAGCGGGGTGTCTATTAGAGCAGTAGCCCACTAGCGGGGTGTCTATTAGAGCAGTAGCCCACTAGCGGGGTGTCTATTAGAGCAGTAGCCCACTAGCGGGGTGTCTATTAGAGCAGTAGCCCACTAGCGGGGTGTCTATTAGAGCTGTAGCCCACTAGCGGGGTGTCTATTAGAGCAGTAGCCCACTAGCGGGGTGTCTATTAGAGCAGTAGCCCACTAGCGGGGTGTCTATTAGAGCAGTAGCCCACTAGCGGGGTGTCTATTAGAGCAGTAGCCCACTAGCGGGGTGTCTATTAGAGCAGTAGCCCACTATAGGGGTGTCTTTCAGAGCAGTAGTCCACTATAGGGGTGTCTTTCAGAGCAGTAGCCCAGTAGCGGGGTGTCTTTCAGAGCAGTAGCCCACTATCGGGGTGTCTTTTAGAGCAGTAGCCCAGTAGCGGGGTGTCTTTCAGAGCAGTAGCCCACTATAGGGGTGTCTTTTAGAGCAGTAGCCCAGTAGCGGGGTGTCTTTCAGAGCAGTAGCCCACTATAGGGGTGTCTTTTAGAGCAGTAGCCCAGTAGCAGGGTGTCTTTTAGAGCAGTAGCCCACTATAGGGGTGTCTTTAAGAGCAGTAGCCCAGTAGCAGGGTGTCTTTTAGAGCAGTAGCCCACTATAGGGGTGTCTATAAGAGCAGTAGCCCAGTAGCGGGGTGTCTTTCAGAGCAGTAGCCCACTATAGGGGTGTCTTTAAGAGCAGTAGCCCAGTAGCGGGGTGTCTTTAAGAGCAGTAGCCCACTATAGGGGTGTCTTTCAGAGCAGTAGCCCAGTAGCAGGGTGTCTTTTAGAGCAGTAGCCCACTATAGGGGTGTCTTTCAGAGCAGTAGCCCAGTAGCGGGGTGTCTTTCAGAGCAGTAGCCCACTATCGGGGTGTCTTTTAGAGCAGTAGCCCAGTAGCGGGGTGTCTTTCAGAGCAGTAGCCCACTATAGGGGTGTCTTTTAGAGCAGTAGCCCAGTAGCGGGGTGTCTTTTAGAGCAGTAGCCCACTATAGGGGTGTCTTTTAGAGCAGTAGCAGGGTGTCTTTTAGAGCAGTAGCCCACTATAGGGTTGTCTTTCAGAGCAGTAGCCCAGTAGCGGGGTGTCTTTCAGAGCAGTAGCCCACTATCGGGGTGTCTTTTAGAGCAGTAGCCCAGTAGCGGGGTGTTTTTCAGAGCAGTAGCCCACTATCGGGGTGTCTTTTAGAGCAGTAGCCCACTATAGGGGTGTCTTTTAGAGCAGTAGCCCAGTAGCAGGGTGTCTTTTAGAGCAGTAGCCCACTATAGGGGTGTCTTTAAGAGCAGTAGCCCAGTAGCAGGGTGTCTTTTAGAGCAGTAGCCCACTATAGGGGTGTCTATAAGAGCAGTAGCCCAGTAGCGGGGTGTCTTTCAGAGCAGTAGCCCACTATAGGGGTGTCTTTAAGAGCAGTAGCCCAGTAGCGGGGTGTCTTTCAGAGCAGTAGCCCACTATAGGGGTGTCTTTCAGAGCAGTAGCCCAGTAGCGGGGTGTCTTTTAGAGCAGTAGCCCACTATAGGGGTGTCTTTCAGAGCAGTAGCCCAGTAGCGGGGTGTCTTTCAGAGCAGTAGCCCACTATCGGGGTGTCTTTTAGAGCAGTAGCCCAGTAGCGGGGTGTCTTTCAGAGCAGTAGCCCACTATAGGGGTGTCTTTTAGAGCAGTAGCCCAGTAGCGGGGTGTCTTTCAGAGCAGTAGCCCACTATAGGGGTGTCTTTAAGAGCAGTAGCCCAGTAGCAGGGTGTCTTTTAGAGCAGTAGCCCACTATAGGGGTGTCTTTAAGAGCAGTAGCCCAGTAGCGGGGTGTCTTTCAGAGCAGTAGCCCACTATAGGGGTGTCTTTAAGAGCAGTAGCCCAGTAGCGGGGTGTCTTTTAGAGCAGTAGCCAACTATCGGGGTGTCTTTCAGAGCAGTAGCCCAGTAGCGGGGTGCCTATTAGAGCAGTAGCTCACTAGCGGGGTGTCTTTTAGAGCAGTAGCTCACTAGCGGGGTGTCTATTAGAGCAGTAGCCCAGTAGCGGGGTGTCTTTTAGAGCAGTAGCTCACAAGCGGGGTGTCTATTAGAGCAGTAACCCAGTAGCGGGGTGTCAATTAGAGCAGTAGCCCACTAGCGGGGTGTCTATTAGAGCAGTAGCCCACTAGCGGGGTGTCTATTAGAGCAGTAGCCCACTATTGGGGTGTCTTTCAGAGCAGTAGCCCACTAGCGGGGTGTCTATTAGAGCAGTAGCCCACTAGCGGGGTGTCAATTAGAGCAGTAGCCCAGTAGCGGGGTGTCTATTAGAGCAGTAGCCCAGTAGCGGGGTGTCTATTAGAGCAGTAGCCCACTAGCGGGGTGTCTATTAGAGCAGTAGCCCAGTAGCGGGGTGTCTATTAGAGCAGTAGCCCACTAGCGGGGTGTCTATTAGAGCAGTAGCCCACTAGCGGGGTGTCTATTAGAGCAGTAGCCCACTAGCAGGGTGTCTATTAGAGCAGTAGCCCACTAGCGGGGTGTCTATTAGAGCAGTAGCCCACTAGCGGGGTGTCTATTAGAGCAGTAGCCCACTAGCGGGGTGTCTATTAGAGCTGTAGCCCACTAGCGGGGTGTCTATTAGAGCAGTAGCCCACTAGCGGGGTGTCTATTAGAGCAGTAGCCCACTAGCGGGGTGTCTATTAGAGCAGTAGCCCACTAGCGGGGTGTCTATTAGAGCAGTAGCCCACTAGCGGGGTGTCTATTAGAGCAGTAGCCCACTATAGGGGTGTCTTTCAGAGCAGTAGTCCACTATAGGGGTGTCTTTCAGAGCAGTAGCCCAGTAGCGGGGTGTCTTTCAGAGCAGTAGCCCACTATCGGGGTGTCTTTTAGAGCAGTAGCCCAGTAGCGGGGTGTCTTTCAGAGCAGTAGCCCACTATAGGGGTGTCTTTTAGAGCAGTAGCCCAGTAGCGGGGTGTCTTTCAGAGCAGTAGCCCACTATAGGGGTGTCTTTTAGAGCAGTAGCCCAGTAGCAGGGTGTCTTTTAGAGCAGTAGCCCACTATAGGGGTGTCTTTAAGAGCAGTAGCCCAGTAGCAGGGTGTCTTTTAGAGCAGTAGCCCACTATAGGGGTGTCTATAAGAGCAGTAGCCCAGTAGCGGGGTGTCTTTCAGAGCAGTAGCCCACTATAGGGGTGTCTTTAAGAGCAGTAGCCCAGTAGCGGGGTGTCTTTAAGAGCAGTAGCCCACTATAGGGGTGTCTTTCAGAGCAGTAGCCCAGTAGCAGGGTGTCTTTTAGAGCAGTAGCCCAGTAGCGGGGTGTCTTTCAGAGCAGTAGCCCACTATAGGGGTGTCTTTTAGAGCAGTAGCCCAGTAGCGGGGTGTCTTTTAGAGCAGTAGCCCACTATAGGGGTGTCTTTTAGAGCAGTAGCAGGGTGTCTTTTAGAGCAGTAGCCCACTATAGGGGTGTCTTTCAGAGCAGTAGCCCAGTAGCGGGGTGTCTTTCAGAGCAGTAGCCCACTATCGGGGTGTCTTTTAGAGCAGTAGCCCAGTAGCGGGGTGTTTTTCAGAGCAGTAGCCCACTATCGGGGTGTCTTTTAGAGCAGTAGCCCACTATAGGGGTGTCTTTTAGAGCAGTAGCCCAGTAGCAGGGTGTCTTTTAGAGCAGTAGCCCACTATAGGGGTGTCTTTAAGAGCAGTAGCCCAGTAGCAGGGTGTCTTTTAGAGCAGTAGCCCACTATAGGGGTGTCTATAAGAGCAGTAGCCCAGTAGCGGGGTGTCTTTCAGAGCAGTAGCCCACTATAGGGGTGTCTTTAAGAGCAGTAGCCCAGTAGCGGGGTGTCTTTCAGAGCAGTAGCCCACTATAGGGGTGTCTTTCAGAGCAGTAGCCCAGTAGCGGGGTGTCTTTTAGAGCAGTAGCCCACTATAGGGGTGTCTTTCAGAGCAGTAGCCCAGTAGCGGGGTGTCTTTCAGAGCAGTAGCCCACTATCGGGGTGTCTTTTAGAGCAGTAGCCCAGTAGCGGGGTGTCTTTCAGAGCAGTAGCCCACTATAGGGGTGTCTTTTAGAGCAGTAGCCCAGTAGCGGGGTGTCTTTCAGAGCAGTAGCCCACTATAGGGGTGTCTTTAAGAGCAGTAGCCCAGTAGCAGGGTGTCTTTTAGAGCAGTAGCCCACTATAGGGGTGTCTTTAAGAGCAGTAGCCCAGTAGCGGGGTGTCTTTCAGAGCAGTAGCCCACTATAGGGGTGTCTTTAAGAGCAGTAGCCCAGTAGCGGGGTGTCTTTTAGAGCAGTAGCCAACTATCGGGGTGTCTTTCAGAGCAGTAGCCCAGTAGCGGGGTGCCTATTAGAGCAGTAGCTCACTAGCGGGGTGTCTTTTAGAGCAGTAGCTCACTAGCGGGGTGTCTATTAGAGCAGTAGCCCAGTAGCGGGGTGTCTTTTAGAGCAGTAGCTCACAAGCGGGGTGTCTATTAGAGCAGTAACCCAGTAGCGGGGTGTCAATTAGAGCAGTAGCCCACTAGCGGGGTGTCTATTAGAGCAGTAGCCCACTAGCGGGGTGTCTATTAGAGCAGTAGCCCACTATTGGGGTGTCTTTCAGAGCAGTAGCCCACTAGCGGGGTGTCTATTAGAGCAGTAGCCCACTAGCGGGGTGTCAATTAGAGCAGTAGCCCAGTAGCGGGGTGTCTATTAGAGCAGTAGCCCAGTAGCGGGGTGTCTATTAGAGCAGTAGCCCACTAGCGGGGTGTCTATTAGAGCAGTAGCCCACTAGCGGGGTGTCTATTAGAGCAGTAGCCCACTAGCAGGGTGTCTATTAGAGCAGTAGCCCACTAGCGGGGTGTCTATTAGAGCAGTAGCCCACTAGCGGGGTGTCTATTAGAGCAGTAGCCCACTAGCGGGGTGTCTATTAGAGCAGTAGCCCACTAGCGGGGTGTCTATTAGAGCAGTAGCCCACTAGCGGGGTGTCTTTCAGAGCAGTAGCCCACTATAGGGGTGTCTTTTAGAGCAGTAGCCCAGTAGCAGGGTGTCTTTTAGTGCAGTAGCCCACTATAGGGGTGTCTTTAAGAGCAGTAGCCCAGTAGCAGGGTGTCTTTTAGAGCAGTAGCCCACTATAGGGGTGTCTATAAGAGCAGTAGCCCAGTAGCGGGGTGTCTTTCAGAGCAGTAGCCCACTATAGGGGTGTCTTTAAGAGCAGTAGCCCAGTAGCGGGGTGTCTTTAAGAGCAGTAGCCCACTATAGGGGTGTCTTTCAGAGCAGTAGCCCAGTAGCAGGGTGTCTTTTAGAGCAGTAGCCCACTATAGGGGTGTCTTTCAGAGCAGTAGCCCAGTAGTGGGGTGGCTTTCAGAGCAGTAGCCCACTATCGGGGTGTCTTTTAGAGCAGTAGCCCAGTAGCGGGGTGTCTTTCAGAGCAGTAGCCCACTATAGGGGTGTCTTTTAGAGCAGTAGCCCAGTAGCGGGGTGTCTTTCAGAGCAGTAGCCCACTATAGGGGTGTCTTTTAGAGCAGTAGCCCAGTAGCAGGGTGTCTTTTAGAGCAGTAGCCCACTATAGGGGTGTCTTTCAGAGCAGTAGCCCAGTAGCGGGGTGTCTTTCAGAGCAGTAGCCCACTATCGGGGTGTCTTTTAGAGCAGTAGCCCAGTAGCGGGGTGTTTTTCAGAGCAGTAGCCCACTATCGGGGTGTCTTTTAGAGCAGTAGCCCACTATAGGGGTGTCTTTTAGAGCAGTAGCCCACTATAGGGGTGTCTTTCAGAGCAGTAGCCCAGTAGCGGGGTGTCTTTCAGAGCAGTAGCCCACTATCGGGGTGTCTTTCAGAGCAGTAGCCCAGTAGCGGGGTGTCTTTCAGAGCAGTAGCCCACTATCGGGGTGTCTTTTAGAGCAGTAGCCCAGTAGCGGGGTGTCTATTAGAGCAGTAGCCCACTAGCGGGGTGTCTATTAGAGCAGTAGCCCACTAGCGGGGTGTCTATTAGAGCAGTAGCCCACTAGCGGGGTGTCTATTAGAGCAGTAGCCCACTAGCGGGGTGTCTATTAGAGCAGTAGCCCACTAGCGGGGTGTCTATTAGAGCAGTAGCCCACTAGCGGGGTGTCTATTAGAGCAGTAGCCCACTAGCGGGGTGTCTATTAGAGCAGTAGCCCACTAGCGGGGTGTCTATTAGAGCAGTAGCCCACTAGCGGGGTGTCTATTAGAGCAGTAGCCCACTAGCGGGGTGTCTATTAGAGCAGTAGCCCACTAGCGGGGTGTCTATTAGAGCAGTAGCCCACTATAGGGGTGTCTTTCAGAGCAGTAGCCCAGTAGCAGGGTGTCTTTCAGAGCAGTAGTCCACTATAGGGGTGTCTTTCAGAGCAGTAGCCCAGTAGCGGGGTGTCTTTCAGAGCAGTAGCCCACTATCGGGGTGTCTTTTAGAGCAGTAGCCCAGTAGCGGGGTGTCTTTCAGAGCAGTAGCCCACTATAGGGGTGTCTTTTAGAGCAGTAGCCCAGTAGCGGGGTGTCTTTCAGAGCAGTAGCCCACTATAGGGGTGTCTTTTAGAGCAGTAGCCCAGTAGCAGGGTGTCTTTTAGAGCAGTAGCCCACTATAGGGGTGTCTTTAAGAGCAGTAGCCCAGTAGCAGGGTGTCTTTTAGAGCAGTAGCCCACTATAGGGGTGTCTATAAGAGCAGTAGCCCAGTAGCGGGGTGTCTTTCAGAGCAGTAGCCCACTATAGGGGTGTCTTTAAGAGCAGTAGCCCAGTAGTGGGGTGTCTTTAAGAGCAGTAGCCCACTATAGGGGTGTCTTTCAGAGCAGTAGCCCAGTAGCAGGGTGTCTTTTAGAGCAGTAGCCCACTATAGGGGTGTCTTTCAGAGCAGTAGCCCAGTAGCGGGGTGTCTTTCAGAGCAGTAGCCCACTATCGGGGTGTCTTTTAGAGCAGTAGCCCAGTAGCGGGGTGTCTTTCAGAGCAGTAGCCCACTATAGGGGTGTCTTTTAGAGCAGTAGCCCAGTAGCGGGGTGTCTTTTAGAGCAGTAGCCCACTATAGGGGTGTCTTTTAGAGCAGTAGCCCAGTAGCAGGGTGTCTTTTAGAGCAGTGGCCCACTATAGGGGTGTCTTTCAGAGCAGTAGCCCAGTAGCGGGGTGTCTTTCAGAGCAGTAGCCCACTATCGGGGTGTCTTTTAGAGCAGTAGCCCAGTAGCGGGGTGTTTTTCAGAGCAGTAGCCCACTATCGGGGTGTCTTTTAGAGCAGTAGCCCACTATAGGGGTGTCTTTTAGAGCAGTAGCCCAGTAGCAGGGTGTCTTTTAGAGCAGTAGCCCACTATAGGGGTGTCTTTCAGAGCAGTAGCCCAGTAGCAGGGTGTCTTTCAGAGCAGTAGTCCACTATAGGGGTGTCTTTCAGAGCAGTAGCCCAGTAGCGGGGTGTCTTTCAGAGCAGTAGCCCACTATCGGGGTGTCTTTTAGAGCAGTAGCCCAGTAGCGGGGTGTCTTTCAGAGCAGTAGCCCACTATAGGGGTGTCTTTTAGAGCAGTAGCCCAGTAGCAGGGTGTCTTTTAGAGCAGTAGCCCACTATAGGGGTGTCTTTAAGAGCAGTAGCCCAGTAGCAGGGTGTCTTTTAGAGCAGTAGCCCACTATAGGGGTGTCTATAAGAGCAGTAGCCCAGTAGCGGGGTGTCTTTCAGAGCAGTAGCCCACTATAGGGGTGTCTTTAAGAGCAGTAGCCCAGTAGCGGGGTGTCTTTCAGAGCAGTAGCCCAGTAGCGGGGTGTCTTTCAGAGCAGTAGCCCACTATAGGGGTGTCTTTCAGAGCAGTAGCCCAGTAGCGGGGTGTCTTTTAGAGCAGTAGCCCACTATAGGGGTGTCTTTCAGAGCAGTAGCCCAGTAGCGGGGTGTCTTTCAGAGCAGTAGCCCACTATCGGGGTGTCTTTTAGAGCAGTAGCCCAGTAGCGGGGTGTCTTTCAGAGCAGTAGCCCACTATAGGGGTGTCTTTTAGAGCAGTAGCCCAGTAGCGGGGTGTCTTTCAGAGCAGTAGCCCACTATAGGGGTGTCTTTAAGAGCAGTAGCCCAGTAGCAGGGTGTCTTTTAGAGCAGTAGCCCACTATAGGGGTGTCTTTAAGAGCAGTAGCCCAGTAGCGGGGTGTCTTTCAGAGCAGTAGCCCACTATAGGGGTGTCTTTAAGAGCAGTAGCCCAGTAGCGGGGTGTCTTTTAGAGCAGTAGCCAACTATCGGGGTGTCTTTCAGAGCAGTAGCCCAGTAGCGGGGTGTCTATTAGAGCAGTAGCTCACTAGCGGGGTGTCTTTTAGAGCAGTAGCTCACTAGCGGGGTGTCTATTAGAGCAGTAGCCCAGTAGCGGGGTGTCTTTTAGAGCAGTAGCTCACAAGCGGGGTGTCTATTAGAGCAGTAACCCAGTAGCGGGGTGTCAATTAGAGCAGTAGCCCACTAGCGGGGTGTCTATTAGAGCAGTAGCCCACTAGCGGGGTGTCTATTAGAGCAGTAGCCCACTATTGGGGTGTCTTTCAGAGCAGTAGCCCACTAGCAGGGTGTCTATTAGAGCAGTAGCCCACTAGCGGGGTGTCTATTAGAGCAGTAGCCCAGTAGCGGGGTGTCTATTAGAGCAGTAGCCCAGTAGCGGGGTGTCTATTAGAGCAGTAGCCCACTAGCGGGGTGTCTATTAGAGCAGTAGCCCACTAGCGGGGTGTCTATTAGAGCAGTAGCCCACTAGCGGGGTGTCTATTAGAGCAGTAGCCCACTAGCGGGGTGTCTATTAGAGCTGTAGCCCACTAGCGGGGTGTCTATTAGAGCAGTAGCCCACTAGCGGGGTGTCTATTAGAGCAGTAGCCCACTAGCGGGGTGTCTATTAGAGCAGTAGCCCACTAGCGGGGTGTCTATTAGAGCAGTAGCCCACTAGCGGGGTGTCTATTAGAGCAGTAGCCCACTATAGGGGTGTCTTTCAGAGCAGTAGCCCAGTAGCAGGGTGTCTTTCAGAGCAGTAGTCCACTATAGGGGTGTCTTTCAGAGCAGTAGCCCAGTAGCGGGGTGTCTTTCAGAGCAGTAGCCCACTATCGGGGTGTCTTTTAGAGCAGTAGCCCAGTAGCGGGGTGTCTTTCAGAGCAGTAGCCCACTATAGGGGTGTCTTTTAGAGCAGTAGCCCAGTAGCGGGGTGTCTTTCAGAGCAGTAGCCCACTATAGGGGTGTCTTTTAGAGCAGTAGCCCAGTAGCAGGGTGTCTTTTAGAGCAGTAGCCCACTATAGGGGTGTCTTTAAGAGCAGTAGCCCAGTAGCAGGGTGTCTTTTAGAGCAGTAGCCCACTATAGGGGTGTCTATAAGAGCAGTAGCCCAGTAGCGGGGTGTCTTTCAGAGCAGTAGCCCACTATAGGGGTGTCTTTAAGAGCAGTAGCCCAGTAGCGGGGTGTCTTTAAGAGCAGTAGCCCACTATAGGGGTGTCTTTCAGAGCAGTAGCCCAGTAGCAGGGTGTCTTTTAGAGCAGTAGCCCACTATAGGGGTGTCTTTCAGAGCAGTAGCCCAGTAGCGGGGTGTCTTTCAGAGCAGTAGCCCACTATCGGGGTGTCTTTTAGAGCAGTAGCCCAGTAGCGGGGTGTCTTTCAGAGCAGTAGCCCACTATAGGGGTGTCTTTTAGAGCAGTAGCCCAGTAGCGGGGTGTCTTTTAGAGCAGTAGCCCACTATAGGGGTGTCTTTTAGAGCAGTAGCCCAGTAGCAGGGTGTCTTTTAGAGCAGTAGCCCACTATAGGGGTGTCTTTCAGAGCAGTAGCCCAGTAGCGGGGTGTCTTTCAGAGCAGTAGCCCACTATCGGGGTGTCTTTTAGAGCAGTAGCCCAGTAGCGGGGTGTTTTTCAGAGCAGTAGCCCACTATCGGGGTGTCTTTTAGAGCAGTAGCCCACTATAGGGGTGTCTTTTAGAGCAGTAGCCCAGTAGCAGGGTGTCTTTTAGAGCAGTAGCCCACTATAGGGGTGTCTTTCAGAGCAGTAGCCCAGTAGCAGGGTGTCTTTCAGAGCAGTAGTCCACTATAGGGGTGTCTTTCAGAGCAGTAGCCCAGTAGCGGGGTGTCTTTCAGAGCAGTAGCCCACTATCGGGGTGTCTTTTAGAGCAGTAGCCCAGTAGCGGGGTGTCTTTCAGAGCAGTAGCCCACTATAGGGGTGTCTTTTAGAGCAGTAGCCCAGTAGCGGGGTGTCTTTCAGAGCAGTAGCCCACTATAGGGGTGTCTTTTAGAGCAGTAGCCCAGTAGCAGGGTGTCTTTTAGAGCAGTAGCCCACTATAGGGGTGTCTTTAAGAGCAGTAGCCCAGTAGCAGGGTGTCTTTTAGAGCAGTAGCCCACTATAGGGGTGTCTATAAGAGCAGTAGCCCAGTAGCGGGGTGTCTTTCAGAGCAGTAGCCCACTATAGGGGTGTCTTTAAGAGCAGTAGCCCAGTAGCGGGGTGTCTTTCAGAGCAGTAGCCCACTATAGGGGTGTCTTTCAGAGCAGTAGCCCAGTAGCGGGGTGTCTTTTAGAGCAGTAGCCCACTATAGGGGTGTCTTTCAGAGCAGTAGCCCAGTAGCGGGGTGTCTTTCAGAGCAGTAGCCCACTATCGGGGTGTCTTTTAGAGCAGTAGCCCAGTAGCGGGGTGTCTTTCAGAGCAGTAGCCCACTATAGGGGTGTCTTTTAGAGCAGTAGCCCAGTAGCGGGGTGTCTTTCAGAGCAGTAGCCCACTATAGGGGTGTCTTTAAGAGCAGTAGCCCAGTAGCAGGGTGTCTTTTAGAGCAGTAGCCCACTATAGGGGTGTCTTTAAGAGCAGTAGCCCAGTAGCGGGGTGTCTTTCAGAGCAGTAGCCCACTATAGGGGTGTCTTTAAGAGCAGTAGCCCAGTAGCGGGGTGTCTTTTAGAGCAGTAGCCAACTATCGGGGTGTCTTTCAGAGCAGTAGCCCAGTAGCGGGGTGCCTATTAGAGCAGTAGCTCACTAGCGGGGTGTCTTTTAGAGCAGTAGCTCACTAGCGGGGTGTCTATTAGAGCAGTAGCCCAGTAGCGGGGTGTCTTTTAGAGCAGTAGCTCACAAGCGGGGTGTCTATTAGAGCAGTAACCCAGTAGCGGGGTGTCAATTAGAGCAGTAGCCCACTAGCGGGGTGTCTATTAGAGCAGTAGCCCACTATTGGGGTGTCTTTCAGAGCAGTAGCCCACTAGCGGGGTGTCTATTAGAGCAGTAGCCCACTAGCGGTGTGTCAATTAGAGCAGTAGCCCAGTAGCGGGGTGTCTATTAGAGCAGTAGCCCAGTAGCGGGGTGTCTATTAGAGCAGTAGCCCACTAGCGGGGTGTCTATTAGAGCAGTAGCCCACTAGCGGGGTGTCTATTAGAGCAGTAGCCCACTAGCGGGGTGTCTATTAGAGCAGTAGCCCACTAGCGGGGTGTCTATTAGAGCAGTAGCCCACTAGCGGGGTGTCTATTAGAGCAGTAGCCCACTAGCGGGGTGTCTATTAGAGCAGTAGCCCACTAGCGGGGTGTCTATTAGAGCAGTAGCCCACTAGCGGGGTGTCTTTCAGAGCAGTAGCCCACTATAGGGGTGTCTTTTAGAGCAGTAGCCCAGTAGCAGGGTGTCTTTTAGTGCAGTAGCCCACTATAGGGGTGTCTTTAAGAGCAGTAGCCCAGTAGCAGGGTGTCTTTTAGAGCAGTAGCCCACTATAGGGGTGTCTATAAGAGCAGTAGCCCAGTAGCGGGGTGTCTTTCAGAGCAGTAGCCCACTATAGGGGTGTCTTTAAGAGCAGTAGCCCAGTAGCGGGGTGTCTTTAAGAGCAGTAGCCCACTATAGGGGTGTCTTTCAGAGCAGTAGCCCAGTAGCAGGGTGTCTTTTAGAGCAGTAGCCCACTATAGGGGTGTCTTTCAGAGCAGTAGCCCAGTAGTGGGGTGGCTTTCAGAGCAGTAGCCCACTATCGGGGTGTCTTTTAGAGCAGTAGCCCAGTAGCGGGGTGTCTTTCAGAGCAGTAGCCCACTATAGGGGTGTCTTTTAGAGCAGTAGCCCAGTAGCGGGGTGTCTTTCAGAGCAGTAGCCCACTATAGGGGTGTCTTTTAGAGCAGTAGCCCAGTAGCAGGGTGTCTTTTAGAGCAGTAGCCCACTATAGGGGTGTCTTTCAGAGCAGTAGCCCAGTAGCGGGGTGTCTTTCAGAGCAGTAGCCCACTATCGGGGTGTCTTTTAGAGCAGTAGCCCAGTAGCGGGGTGTTTTTCAGAGCAGTAGCCCACTATCGGGGTGTCTTTTAGAGCAGTAGCCCACTATAGGGGTGTCTTTTAGAGCAGTAGCCCAGTAGCAGGGTGTCTTTTAGAGCAGTAGCCCACTATAGGGGTGTCTTTCAGAGCAGTAGCCCAGTAGCGGGGTGTCTTTCAGAGCAGTAGCCCACTATCGGGGTGTCTTTCAGAGCAGTAGCCCAGTAGCGGGGTGTCTTTCAGAGCAGTAGCCCACTATCGGGGTGTCTTTTAGAGCAGTAGCCCAGTAGCGGGGTGTCTATTAGAGCAGTAGCCCACTAGCGGGGTGTCTATTAGAGCAGTAGCCCACTAGCGGGGTGTCTATTAGAGCAGTAGCCCACTAGCGGGGTGTCTATTAGAGCAGTAGCCCACTAGCGGGGTGTCTATTAGAGCAGTAGCCCACTAGCGGGGTGTCTATTAGAGCAGTAGCCCACTAGCGGGGTGTCTATTAGAGCAGTAGCCCACTAGCGGGGTGTCTATTAGAGCAGTAGCCCACTAGCGGGGTGTCTATTAGAGCAGTAGCCCACTAGCGGGGTGTCTATTAGAGCAGTAGCCCACTAGCGGGGTGTCTATTAGAGCAGTAGCCCACTAGCGGGGTGTCTATTAGAGCAGTAGCCCACTATAGGGGTGTCTTTCAGAGCAGTAGCCCAGTAGCAGGGTGTCTTTCAGAGCAGTAGTCCACTATAGGGGTGTCTTTCAGAGCAGTAGCCCAGTAGCGGGGTGTCTTTCAGAGCAGTAGCCCACTATCGGGGTGTCTTTTAGAGCAGTAGCCCAGTAGCGGGGTGTCTTTCAGAGCAGTAGCCCACTATAGGGGTGTCTTTTAGAGCAGTAGCCCAGTAGCGGGGTGTCTTTCAGAGCAGTAGCCCACTATAGGGGTGTCTTTTAGAGCAGTAGCCCAGTAGCAGGGTGTCTTTTAGAGCAGTAGCCCACTATAGGGGTGTCTTTAAGAGCAGTAGCCCAGTAGCAGGGTGTCTTTTAGAGCAGTAGCCCACTATAGGGGTGTCTATAAGAGCAGTAGCCCAGTAGCGGGGTGTCTTTCAGAGCAGTAGCCCACTATAGGGGTGTCTTTAAGAGCAGTAGCCCAGTAGTGGGGTGTCTTTAAGAGCAGTAGCCCACTATAGGGGTGTCTTTCAGAGCAGTAGCCCAGTAGCAGGGTGTCTTTTAGAGCAGTAGCCCACTATAGGGGTGTCTTTCAGAGCAGTAGCCCAGTAGCGGGGTGTCTTTCAGAGCAGTAGCCCACTATCGGGGTGTCTTTTAGAGCAGTAGCCCAGTAGCGGGGTGTTTTTCAGAGCAGTAGCCCACTATCGGGGTGTCTTTTAGAGCAGTAGCCCACTATAGGGGTGTCTTTTAGAGCAGTAGCCCAGTAGCAGGGTGTCTTTTAGAGCAGTAGCCCACTATAGGGGTGTCTTTCAGAGCAGTAGCCCAGTAGCAGGGTGTCTTTCAGAGCAGTAGCCCAGTAGCGGGGTGTCTTTCAGAGCAGTAGCCCACTATCGGGGTGTCTTTTAGAGCAGTAGCCCAGTAGCGGGGTGTCTTTCAGAGCAGTAGCCCACTATAGGGGTGTCTTTTAGAGCAGTAGCCCAGTAGCAGGGTGTCTTTTACAGCAGTAGCCCACTATAGGGGTGTCTTTAAGAGCAGTAGCCCAGTAGCAGGGTGTCTTTTAGAGCAGTAGCCCACTATAGGGGTGTCTATAAGAGCAGTAGCCCAGTAGCGGGGTGTCTTTCAGAGCAGTAGCCCACTATAGGGGTGTCTTTAAGAGCAGTAGCCCAGTAGCGGGGTGTCTTTCAGAGCAGTAGCCCAGTAGCGGGGTGTCTTTCAGAGCAGTAGCCCACTATAGGGGTGTCTTTCAGAGCAGTAGCCCAGTAGCGGGGTGTCTTTCAGAGCAGTAGCCCACTATAGGGGTGTCTTTAAGAGCAGTAGCCCAGTAGCAGGGTGTCTTTTAGAGCAGTAGCCCACTATAGGGGTGTCTTTCAGAGCAGTAGCCCAGTAGCGGGGTGTCTTTTAGAGCAGTAGCCCACTATAGGGGTGTCTTTCAGAGCAGTAGCCCAGTAGCGGGGTGTCTTTCAGAGCAGTAGCCCACTATCGGGGTGTCTTTTAGAGCAGTAGCCCAGTAGCGGGGTGTCTTTCAGAGCAGTAGCCCACTATAGGGGTGTCTTTTAGAGCAGTAGCCCAGTAGCGGGGTGTCTTTCAGAGCAGTAGCCCACTATAGGGGTGTCTTTAAGAGCAGTAGCCCAGTAGCAGGGTGTCTTTTAGAGCAGTAGCCCACTATAGGGGTGTCTTTAAGAGCAGTAGCCCAGTAGCGGGGTGTCTTTCAGAGCAGTAGCCCACTATAGGGGTGTCTTTAAGAGCAGTAGCCCAGTAGCGGGGTGTCTTTTAGAGCAGTAGCCAACTATCGGGGTGTCTTTCAGAGCAGTAGCCCAGTAGCGGGGTGTCTATTAGAGCAGTAGCTCACTAGCGGGGTGTCTTTTAGAGCAGTAGCTCACTAGCGGGGTGTCTATTAGAGCAGTAGCCCAGTAGCGGGGTGTCTTTTAGAGCAGTAGCTCACAAGCGGGGTGTCTATTAGAGCAGTAACCCAGTAGCGGGGTGTCAATTAGAGCAGTAGCCCACTAGCGGGGTGTCTATTAGAGCAGTAGCCCACTAGCGGGGTGTCTATTAGAGCAGTAGCCCACTATTGGGGTGTCTTTCAGAGCAGTAGCCCACTAGCGGGGTGTCTATTAGAGCAG
Source organism: Pelophylax lessonae (assembly GCF_965119305.1). NCBI lineage: Eukaryota > Metazoa > Chordata > Amphibia > Anura > Ranidae > Pelophylax > Pelophylax lessonae. The sequence continues at coordinate 647,867,971 of NC_138771.1, forward strand.
TAGCCCACTAGCGGGGTGTCTATTAGAGCAGTAGCCCAGTAGCGGGGTGTCTATTAGAGCAGTAGCCCAGTAGCGGGGTGTCTATTAGAGCAGTAGCCCACTAGCGGGGTGTCTATTAGAGCAGTAGCCCACTAGCGGGGTGTCTATTAGAGCAGTAGCCCACTAGCGGGGTGTCTATTAGAGCAGTAGCCCACTAGCGGGGTGTCTATTAGAGCAGTAGCCCACTAGCGGGGTGTCTATTAGAGCAGTAGCCCACTAGCGGGGTGTCTATTAGAGCAGTAGCCCACTAGCGGGGTGTCTATTAGAGCAGTAGCCCACTATAGGGGTGTCTTTCAGAGCAGTAGCCCAGTAGCAGGGTGTCTTTCAGAGCAGTAGTCCACTATAGGGGTGTCTTTCAGAGCAGTAGCCCAGTAGCGGGGTGTCTTTCAGAGCAGTAGCCCACTATCGGGGTGTCTTTTAGAGCAGTAGCCCAGTAGCGGGGTGTCTTTCAGAGCAGTAGCCCACTATAGGGGTGTCTTTTAGAGCAGTAGCCCAGTAGCGGGGTGTCTTTCAGAGCAGTAGCCCACTATAGGGGTGTCTTTTAGAGCAGTAGCCCAGTAGCAGGGTGTCTTTTAGAGCAGTAGCCCACTATAGGGGTGTCTTTAAGAGCAGTAGCCCAGTAGCAGGGTGTCTTTTAGAGCAGTAGCCCACTATAGGGGTGTCTATAAGAGCAGTAGCCCAGTAGCGGGGTGTCTTTCAGAGCAGTAGCCCACTATAGGGGTGTCTTTAAGAGCAGTAGCCCAGTAGCGGGGTGTCTTTAAGAGCAGTAGCCCACTATAGGGGTGTCTTTCAGAGCAGTAGCCCAGTAGCAGGGTGTCTTTTAGAGCAGTAGCCCACTATAGGGGTGTCTTTCAGAGCAGTAGCCCAGTAGCGGGGTGTCTTTCAGAGCAGTAGCCCACTATCGGGGTGTCTTTTAGAGCAGTAGCCCAGTAGCGGGGTGTCTTTCAGAGCAGTAGCCCACTATAGGGGTGTCTTTTATAGCAGTAGCCCAGTAGCGGGGTGTCTTTTAGAGCAGTAGCCCACTATAGGGGTGTCTTTTAGAGCAGTAGCCCAGTAGCAGGGTGTCTTTTAGAGCAGTAGCCCACTATAGGGGTGTCTTTCAGAGCAGTAGCCCAGTAGCGGGGTGTCTTTCAGAGCAGTAGCCCACTATCGGGGTGTCTTTTAGAGCAGTAGCCCAGTAGCGGGGTGTTTTTCAGAGCAGTAGCCCACTATCGGGGTGTCTTTTAGAGCAGTAGCCCACTATAGGGGTGTCTTTTAGAGCAGTAGCCCAGTAGCAGGGTGTCTTTTAGAGCAGTAGCCCACTATAGGGGTGTCTTTCAGAGCAGTAGCCCAGTAGCAGGGTGTCTTTCAGAGCAGTAGTCCACTATAGGGGTGTCTTTCAGAGCAGTAGCCCAGTAGCGGGGTGTCTTTCAGAGCAGTAGCCCACTATCGGGGTGTCTTTTAGAGCAGTAGCCCAGTAGCGGGGTGTCTTTCAGAGCAGTAGCCCACTATAGGGGTGTCTTTTAGAGCAGTAGCCCAGTAGCGGGGTGTCTTTCAGAGCAGTAGCCCACTATAGGGGTGTCTTTTAGAGCAGTAGCCCAGTAGCAGGGTGTCTTTTAGAGCAGTAGCCCACTATAGGGGTGTCTTTAAGAGCAGTAGCCCAGTAGCAGGGTGTCTTTTAGAGCAGTAGCCCACTATAGGGGTGTCTATAAGAGCAGTAGCCCAGTAGCGGGGTGTCTTTCAGAGCAGTAGCCCACTATAGGGGTGTCTTTAAGAGCAGTAGCCCAGTAGCGGGGTGTCTTTCAGAGCAGTAGCCCACTATAGGGGTGTCTTTCAGAGCAGTAGCCCAGTAGCAGGGTGTCTTTTAGAGCAGTAGCCCACTATAGGGGTGTCTTTCAGAGCAGTAGCCCAGTAGCGGGGTGTCTTTCAGAGCAGTAGCCCACTATCGGGGTGTCTTTTAGAGCAGTAGCCCAGTAGCGGGGTGTTTTTCAGAGCAGTAGCCCACTATCGGGGTGTCTTTTAGAGCAGTAGCCCACTATAGGGGTGTCTTTTAGAGCAGTAGCCCAGTAGCAGGGTGTCTTTTAGAGCAGTAGCCCACTATAGGGGTGTCTTTCAGAGCAGTAGCCCAGTAGCGGGGTGTCTTTCAGAGCAGTAGCCCACTATAGGGGTGTCTTTAAGAGCAGTAGCCCAGTAGCGGGGTGTCTTTAAGAGCAGTAGCCCACTATAGGGGTGTCTTTCAGAGCAGTAGCCCAGTAGCAGGGTGTCTTTTAGAGCAGTAGCCCACTATAGGGGTGTCTTTCAGAGCAGTAGCCCAGTAGCGGGGTGTCTTTCAGAGCAGTAGCCCACTATCGGGGTGTCTTTTAGAGCAGTAGCCCAGTAGCGGGGTGTCTTTCAGAGCAGTAGCCCACTATAGGGGTGTCTTTTAGAGCAGTAGCCCAGTAGCGGGGTGTCTTTCAGAGCAGTAGCCCACTATAGGGGTGTCTTTAAGAGCAGTAGCCCAGTAGCAGGGTGTCTTTTAGAGCAGTAGCCCACTATAGGGGTGTCTTTAAGAGCAGTAGCCCAGTAGCGGGGTGTCTTTCAGAGCAGTAGCCCACTATAGGGGTGTCTTTAAGAGCAGTAGCCCAGTAGCGGGGTGTCTTTTAGAGCAGTAGCCAACTATCGGGGTGTCTTTCAGAGCAGTAGCCCAGTAGCGGGGTGCCTATTAGAGCAGTAGCTCACTAGCGGGGTGTCTTTTAGAGCAGTAGCTCACTAGCGGGGTGTCTATTAGAGCAGTAGCCCAGTAGCGGGGTGTCTTTTAGAGCAGTAGCTCACAAGCGGGGTGTCTATTAGAGCAGTAACCCAGTAGCGGGGTGTCAATTAGAGCAGTAGCCCACTAGCGGGGTGTCTATTAGAGCAGTAGCCCACTATTGGGGTGTCTTTCAGAGCAGTAGCCCACTAGCGGGGTGTCTATTAGAGCAGTAGCCCACTAGCGGGGTGTCAATTAGAGCAGTAGCCCAGTAGCGGGGTGTCTATTAGAGCAGTAGCCCAGTAGCGGGGTGTCTATTAGAGCAGTAGCCCACTAGCGGGGTGTCTATTAGAGCAGTAGCCCACTAGCGGGGTGTCTATTAGAGCAGTAGCCCACTAGCGGGGTGTCTATTAGAGCAGTAGCCCACTAGCGGGGTGTCTATTAGAGCAGTAGCCCACTAGCGGGGTGTCTATTAGAGCAGTAGCCCACTAGCGGGGTGTCTATTAGAGCAGTAGCCCACTAGCGGGGTGTCTATTAGAGCAGTAGCCCACTAGCGGGGTGTCTTTCAGAGCAGTAGCCCACTATAGGGGTGTCTTTTAGAGCAGTAGCCCAGTAGCAGGGTGTCTTTTAGTGCAGTAGCCCACTATAGGGGTGTCTTTAAGAGCAGTAGCCCAGTAGCAGGGTGTCTTTTAGAGCAGTAGCCCACTATAGGGGTGTCTATAAGAGCAGTAGCCCAGTAGCGGGGTGTCTTTCAGAGCAGTAGCCCACTATAGGGGTGTCTTTAAGAGCAGTAGCCCAGTAGCGGGGTGTCTTTAAGAGCAGTAGCCCACTATAGGGGTGTCTTTCAGAGCAGTAGCCCAGTAGCAGGGTGTCTTTTAGAGCAGTAGCCCACTATAGGGGTGTCTTTCAGAGCAGTAGCCCAGTAGTGGGGTGGCTTTCAGAGCAGTAGCCCACTATCGGGGTGTCTTTTAGAGCAGTAGCCCAGTAGCGGGGTGTCTTTCAGAGCAGTAGCCCACTATAGGGGTGTCTTTTAGAGCAGTAGCCCAGTAGCGGGGTGTCTTTCAGAGCAGTAGCCCACTATAGGGGTGTCTTTTAGAGCAGTAGCCCAGTAGCAGGGTGTCTTTTAGAGCAGTAGCCCACTATAGGGGTGTCTTTCAGAGCAGTAGCCCAGTAGCGGGGTGTCTTTCAGAGCAGTAGCCCACTATCGGGGTGTCTTTTAGAGCAGTAGCCCAGTAGCGGGGTGTTTTTCAGAGCAGTAGCCCACTATCGGGGTGTCTTTTAGAGCAGTAGCCCACTATAGGGGTGTCTTTTAGAGCAGTAGCCCAGTAGCAGGGTGTCTTTTAGAGCAGTAGCCCACTATAGGGGTGTCTTTCAGAGCAGTAGCCCAGTAGCGGGGTGTCTTTCAGAGCAGTAGCCCACTATCGGGGTGTCTTTCAGAGCAGTAGCCCAGTAGCGGGGTGTCTTTCAGAGCAGTAGCCCACTATCGGGGTGTCTTTTAGAGCAGTAGCCCAGTAGCGGGGTGTCTATTAGAGCAGTAGCCCACTAGCGGGGTGTCTATTAGAGCAGTAGCCCACTAGCGGGGTGTCTATTAGAGCAGTAGCCCACTAGCGGGGTGTCTATTAGAGCAGTAGCCCACTAGCGGGGTGTCTATTAGAGCAGTAGCCCACTAGCGGGGTGTCTATTAGAGCAGTAGCCCACTAGCGGGGTGTCTATTAGAGCAGTAGCCCACTAGCGGGGTGTCTATTAGAGCAGTAGCCCACTAGCGGGGTGTCTATTAGAGCAGTAGCCCACTAGCGGGGTGTCTATTAGAGCAGTAGCCCACTAGCGGGGTGTCTATTAGAGCAGTAGCCCACTATAGGGGTGTCTTTCAGAGCAGTAGCCCAGTAGCAGGGTGTCTTTCAGAGCAGTAGTCCACTATAGGGGTGTCTTTCAGAGCAGTAGCCCAGTAGCGGGGTGTCTTTCAGAGCAGTAGCCCACTATCGGGGTGTCTTTTAGAGCAGTAGCCCAGTAGCGGGGTGTCTTTCAGAGCAGTAGCCCACTATAGGGGTGTCTTTTAGAGCAGTAGCCCAGTAGCGGGGTGTCTTTCAGAGCAGTAGCCCACTATAGGGGTGTCTTTTAGAGCAGTAGCCCAGTAGCAGGGTGTCTTTTAGAGCAGTAGCCCACTATAGGGGTGTCTTTAAGAGCAGTAGCCCAGTAGCAGGGTGTCTTTTAGAGCAGTAGCCCACTATAGGGGTGTCTATAAGAGCAGTAGCCCAGTAGCGGGGTGTCTTTCAGAGCAGTAGCCCACTATAGGGGTGTCTTTAAGAGCAGTAGCCCAGTAGTGGGGTGTCTTTAAGAGCAGTAGCCCACTATAGGGGTGTCTTTCAGAGCAGTAGCCCAGTAGCAGGGTGTCTTTTAGAGCAGTAGCCCACTATAGGGGTGTCTTTCAGAGCAGTAGCCCAGTAGCGGGGTGTCTTTCAGAGCAGTAGCCCACTATCGGGGTGTCTTTTAGAGCAGTAGCCCAGTAGCGGGGTGTTTTTCAGAGCAGTAGCCCACTATCGGGGTGTCTTTTAGAGCAGTAGCCCACTATAGGGGTGTCTTTTAGAGCAGTAGCCCAGTAGCAGGGTGTCTTTTAGAGCAGTAGCCCACTATAGGGGTGTCTTTCAGAGCAGTAGCCCAGTAGCAGGGTGTCTTTCAGAGCAGTAGCCCAGTAGCGGGGTGTCTTTCAGAGCAGTAGCCCACTATCGGGGTGTCTTTTAGAGCAGTAGCCCAGTAGCGGGGTGTCTTTCAGAGCAGTAGCCCACTATAGGGGTGTCTTTTAGAGCAGTAGCCCAGTAGCAGGGTGTCTTTTACAGCAGTAGCCCACTATAGGGGTGTCTTTTAGAGCAGTAGCCCAGTAGCAGGGTGTCTTTTAGAGCAGTAGCCCACTATAGGGGTGTCTTTAAGAGCAGTAGCCCAGTAGCAGGGTGTCTTTTAGAGCAGTAGCCCACTATAGGGGTGTCTATAAGAGCAGTAGCCCAGTAGCGGGGTGTCTTTCAGAGCAGTAGCCCACTATAGGGGTGTCTTTAAGAGCAGTAGCCCAGTAGCGGGGTGTCTTTCAGAGCAGTAGCCCAGTAGCGGGGTGTCTTTCAGAGCAGTAGCCCACTATAGGGGTGTCTTTCAGAGCAGTAGCCCAGTAGCGGGGTGTCTTTCAGAGCAGTAGCCCACTATAGGGGTGTCTTTAAGAGCAGTAGCCCAGTAGCAGGGTGTCTTTTAGAGCAGTAGCCCACTATAGGGGTGTCTTTCAGAGCAGTAGCCCAGTAGCGGGGTGTCTTTTAGAGCAGTAGCCCACTATAGGGGTGTCTTTCAGAGCAGTAGCCCAGTAGCGGGGTGTCTTTCAGAGCAGTAGCCCACTATCGGGGTGTCTTTTAGAGCAGTAGCCCAGTAGCGGGGTGTCTTTCAGAGCAGTAGCCCACTATAGGGGTGTCTTTTAGAGCAGTAGCCCAGTAGCGGGGTGTCTTTCAGAGCAGTAGCCCACTATAGGGGTGTCTTTAAGAGCAGTAGCCCAGTAGCAGGGTGTCTTTTAGAGCAGTAGCCCACTATAGGGGTGTCTTTAAGAGCAGTAGCCCAGTAGCGGGGTGTCTTTCAGAGCAGTAGCCCACTATAGGGGTGTCTTTAAGAGCAGTAGCCCAGTAGCGGGGTGTCTTTTAGAGCAGTAGCCAACTATCGGGGTGTCTTTCAGAGCAGTAGCCCAGTAGCGGGGTGTCTATTAGAGCAGTAGCTCACTAGCGGGGTGTCTTTTAGAGCAGTAGCTCACTAGCGGGGTGTCTATTAGAGCAGTAGCCCAGTAGCGGGGTGTCTTTTAGAGCAGTAGCTCACAAGCGGGGTGTCTATTAGAGCAGTAACCCAGTAGCGGGGTGTCAATTAGAGCAGTAGCCCACTAGCGGGGTGTCTATTAGAGCAGTAGCCCACTAGCGGGGTGTCTATTAGAGCAGTAGCCCACTATTGGGGTGTCTTTCAGAGCAGTAGCCCACTAGCGGGGTGTCTATTAGAGCAGTAGCCCACTAGCGGGGTGTCTATTAGAGCAGTAGCCCAGTAGCGGGGTGTCTATTAGAGCAGTAGCCCAGTAGCGGGGTGTCTATTAGAGCAGTAGCCCACTAGCGGGGTGTCTATTAGAGCAGTAGCCCACTAGCGGGGTGTCTATTAGAGCAGTAGCCCACTAGCGGGGTGTCTATTAGAGCAGTAGCCCACTAGCGGGGTGTCTATTAGAGCAGTAGCCCACTAGCGGGGTGTCTATTAGAGCAGTAGCCCACTAGCGGGGTGTCTATTAGAGCAGTAGCCCACTAGCGGGGTGTCTATTAGAGCAGTAGCCCACTATAGGGGTGTCTTTCAGAGCAGTAGCCCAGTAGCAGGGTGTCTTTCAGAGCAGTAGTCCACTATAGGGGTGTCTTTCAGAGCAGTAGCCCAGTAGCGGGGTGTCTTTCAGAGCAGTAGCCCACTATCGGGGTGTCTTTTAGAGCAGTAGCCCAGTAGCGGGGTGTCTTTCAGAGCAGTAGCCCACTATAGGGGTGTCTTTTAGAGCAGTAGCCCAGTAGCGGGGTGTCTTTCAGAGCAGTAGCCCACTATAGGGGTGTCTTTTAGAGCAGTAGCCCAGTAGCAGGGTGTCTTTTAGAGCAGTAGCCCACTATAGGGGTGTCTTTAAGAGCAGTAGCCCAGTAGCAGGGTGTCTTTTAGAGCAGTAGCCCACTATAGGGGTGTCTATAAGAGCAGTAGCCCAGTAGCGGGGTGTCTTTCAGAGCAGTAGCCCACTATAGGGGTGTCTTTAAGAGCAGTAGCCCAGTAGCGGGGTGTCTTTAAGAGCAGTAGCCCACTATAGGGGTGTCTTTCAGAGCAGTAGCCCAGTAGCAGGGTGTCTTTTAGAGCAGTAGCCCACTATAGGGGTGTCTTTCAGAGCAGTAGCCCAGTAGCGGGGTGTCTTTCAGAGCAGTAGCCCACTATCGGGGTGTCTTTTAGAGCAGTAGCCCAGTAGCGGGGTGTCTTTCAGAGCAGTAGCCCACTATAGGGGTGTCTTTTAGAGCAGTAGCCCAGTAGCGGGGTGTCTTTTAGAGCAGTAGCCCACTATAGGGGTGTCTTTTAGAGCAGTAGCCCAGTAGCAGGGTGTCTTTTAGAGCAGTAGCCCACTATAGGGGTGTCTTTCAGAGCAGTAGCCCAGTAGCGGGGTGTCTTTCAGAGCAGTAGCCCACTATCGGGGTGTCTTTTAGAGCAGTAGCCCAGTAGCGGGGTGTTTTTCAGAGCAGTAGCCCACTATCGGGGTGTCTTTTAGAGCAGTAGCCCACTATAGGGGTGTCTTTTAGAGCAGTAGCCCAGTAGCAGGGTGTCTTTTAGAGCAGTAGCCCACTATAGGGGTGTCTTTCAGAGCAGTAGCCCAGTAGCAGGGTGTCTTTCAGAGCAGTAGTCCACTATAGGGGTGTCTTTCAGAGCAGTAGCCCAGTAGCGGGGTGTCTTTCAGAGCAGTAGCCCACTATCGGGGTGTCTTTTAGAGCAGTAGCCCAGTAGCGGGGTGTCTTTCAGAGCAGTAGCCCACTATAGGGGTGTCTTTTAGAGCAGTAGCCCAGTAGCGGGGTGTCTTTCAGAGCAGTAGCCCACTATAGGGGTGTCTTTTAGAGCAGTAGCCCAGTAGCAGGGTGTCTTTTAGAGCAGTAGCCCACTATAGGGGTGTCTTTAAGAGCAGTAGCCCAGTAGCAGGGTGTCTTTTAGAGCAGTAGCCCACTATAGGGGTGTCTATAAGAGCAGTAGCCCAGTAGCGGGGTGTCTTTCAGAGCAGTAGCCCACTATAGGGGTGTCTTTAAGAGCAGTAGCCCAGTAGCGGGGTGTCTTTCAGAGCAGTAGCCCACTATAGGGGTGTCTTTCAGAGCAGTAGCCCAGTAGCAGGGTGTCTTTTAGAGCAGTAGCCCACTATAGGGGTGTCTTTCAGAGCAGTAGCCCAGTAGCGGGGTGTCTTTCAGAGCAGTAGCCCACTATCGGGGTGTCTTTTAGAGCAGTAGCCCAGTAGCGGGGTGTTTTTCAGAGCAGTAGCCCACTATCGGGGTGTCTTTTAGAGCAGTAGCCCACTATAGGGGTGTCTTTTAGAGCAGTAGCCCAGTAGCAGGGTGTCTTTTAGAGCAGTAGCCCACTATAGGGGTGTCTTTCAGAGCAGTAGCCCAGTAGCGGGGTGTCTTTCAGAGCAGTAGCCCACTATCGGGGTGTCTTTCAGAGCAGTAGCCCAGTAGCGGGGTGTCTTTCAGAGCAGTAGCCCACTATCGGGGTGTCTTTTAGAGCAGTAGCCCAGTAGCGGGGTGTCTATTAGAGCAGTAGCCCACTAGCGGGGTGTCTATTAGAGCAGTAGCCCACTAGCGGGGTGTCTATTAGAGCAGTAGCCCACTAGCGGGGTGTCTATTAGAGCAGTAGCCCACTAGCGGGGTGTCTATTAGAGCAGTAGCCCACTAGCGGGGTGTCTATTAGAGCAGTAGCCCACTAGCGGGGTGTCTATTAGAGCAGTAGCCCACTAGCGGGGTGTCTATTAGAGCAGTAGCCCACTAGCGGGGTGTCTATTAGAGCAGTAGCCCACTAGCGGGGTGTCTATTAGAGCAGTAGCCCACTAGCGGGGTGTCTATTAGAGCAGTAGCCCACTAGCGGGGTGTCTATTAGAGCAGTAGCCCACTATAGGGGTGTCTTTCAGAGCAGTAGCCCAGTAGCAGGGTGTCTTTCAGAGCAGTAGTCCACTATAGGGGTGTCTTTCAGAGCAGTAGCCCAGTAGCGGGGTGTCTTTCAGAGCAGTAGCCCACTATCGGGGTGTCTTTTAGAGCAGTAGCCCAGTAGCGGGGTGTCTTTCAGAGCAGTAGCCCACTATAGGGGTGTCTTTTAGAGCAGTAGCCCAGTAGCGGGGTGTCTTTCAGAGCAGTAGCCCACTATAGGGGTGTCTTTTAGAGCAGTAGCCCAGTAGCAGGGTGTCTTTTAGAGCAGTAGCCCACTATAGGGGTGTCTTTAAGAGCAGTAGCCCAGTAGCAGGGTGTCTTTTAGAGCAGTAGCCCACTATAGGGGTGTCTATAAGAGCAGTAGCCCAGTAGCGGGGTGTCTTTCAGAGCAGTAGCCCACTATAGGGGTGTCTTTAAGAGCAGTAGCCCAGTAGTGGGGTGTCTTTAAGAGCAGTAGCCCACTATAGGGGTGTCTTTCAGAGCAGTAGCCCAGTAGCAGGGTGTCTTTTAGAGCAGTAGCCCACTATAGGGGTGTCTTTCAGAGCAGTAGCCCAGTAGCGGGGTGTCTTTCAGAGCAGTAGCCCACTATCGGGGTGTCTTTTAGAGCAGTAGCCCAGTAGCGGGGTGTCTTTCAGAGCAGTAGCCCACTATAGGGGTGTCTTTTAGAGCAGTAGCCCAGTAGCGGGGTGTCTTTTAGAGCAGTAGCCCACTATAGGGGTGTCTTTTAGAGCAGTAGCCCAGTAGCAGGGTGTCTTTTAGAGCAGTAGCCCACTATAGGGGTGTCTTTCAGAGCAGTAGCCCAGTAGCGGGGTGTCTTTCAGAGCAGTAGCCCACTATCGGGGTGTCTTTTAGAGCAGTAGCCCAGTAGCGGGGTGTTTTTCAGAGCAGTAGCCCACTATCGGGGTGTCTTTTAGAGCAGTAGCCCACTATAGGGGTGTCTTTTAGAGCAGTAGCCCAGTAGCAGGGTGTCTTTTAGAGCAGTAGCCCACTATAGGGGTGTCTTTCAGAGCAGTAGCCCAGTAGCAGGGTGTCTTTCAGAGCAGTAGCCCAGTAGCGGGGTGTCTTTCAGAGCAGTAGCCCACTATCGGGGTGTCTTTTAGAGCAGTAGCCCAGTAGCGGGGTGTCTTTCAGAGCAGTAGCCCACTATAGGGGTGTCTTTTAGAGCAGTAGCCCAGTAGCAGGGTGTCTTTTAGAGCAGTAGCCCACTATAGGGGTGTCTTTAAGAGCAGTAGCCCAGTAGCAGGGTGTCTTTTAGAGCAGTAGCCCACTATAGGGGTGTCTATAAGAGCAGTAGCCCAGTAGCGGGGTGTCTTTCAGAGCAGTAGCCCACTATAGGGGTGTCTTTAAGAGCAGTAGCCCAGTAGCGGGGTGTCTTTCAGAGCAGTAGCCCAGTAGCGGGGTGTCTTTCAGAGCAGTAGCCCACTATAGGGGTGTCTTTCAGAGCAGTAGCCCAGTAGCGGGGTGTCTTTCAGAGCAGTAGCCCACTATAGGGGTGTCTTTAAGAGCAGTAGCCCAGTAGCAGGGTGTCTTTTAGAGCAGTAGCCCACTATAGGGGTGTCTTTCAGAGCAGTAGCCCAGTAGCGGGGTGTCTTTTAGAGCAGTAGCCCACTATAGGGGTGTCTTTCAGAGCAGTAGCCCAGTAGCGGGGTGTCTTTCAGAGCAGTAGCCCACTATCGGGGTGTCTTTTAGAGCAGTAGCCCAGTAGCGGGGTGTCTTTCAGAGCAGTAGCCCACTATAGGGGTGTCTTTTAGAGCAGTAGCCCAGTAGCGGGGTGTCTTTCAGAGCAGTAGCCCACTATAGGGGTGTCTTTAAGAGCAGTAGCCCAGTAGCAGGGTGTCTTTTAGAGCAGTAGCCCACTATAGGGGTGTCTTTAAGAGCAGTAGCCCAGTAGCGGGGTGTCTTTCAGAGCAGTAGCCCACTATAGGGGTGTCTTTAAGAGCAGTAGCCCAGTAGCGGGGTGTCTTTTAGAGCAGTAGCCAACTATCGGGGTGTCTTTCAGAGCAGTAGCCCAGTAGCGGGGTGTCTATTAGAGCAGTAGCTCACTAGCGGGGTGTCTTTTAGAGCAGTAGCTCACTAGCGGGGTGTCTATTAGAGCAGTAGCCCAGTAGCGGGGTGTCTTTTAGAGCAGTAGCTCATAAGCGGGGTGTCTATTAGAGCAGTAACCCAGTAGCGGGGTGTCAATTAGAGCAGTAGCCCACTAGCGGGGTGTCTATTAGAGCAGTAGCCCACTAGCGGGGTGTCTATTAGAGCAGTAGCCCACTATTGGGGTGTCTTTCAGAGCAGTAGCCCACTAGCGGGGTGTCTATTAGAGCAGTAGCCCACTAGCGGGGTGTCTATTAGAGCAGTAGCCCAGTAGCGGGGTGTCTATTAGAGCAGTAGCCCAGTAGCGGGGTGTCTATTAGAGCAGTAGCCCACTAGCGGGGTGTCTATTAGAGCAGTAGCCCACTAGCGGGGTGTCTATTAGAGCAGTAGCCCACTAGCGGGGTGTCTATTAGAGCTGTAGCCCACTAGCGGGGTGTCTATTAGAGCAGTAGCCCACTAGCGGGGTGTCTATTAGAGCAGTAGCCCACTAGCGGGGTGTCTATTAGAGCAGTAGCCCACTAGCGGGGTGTCTATTAGAGCAGTAGCCCACTATAGGGGTGTCTTTCAGAGCAGTAGCCCAGTAGCAGGGTGTCTTTCAGAGCAGTAGTCCACTATAGGGGTGTCTTTCAGAGCAGTAGCCCAGTAGCGGGGTGTCTTTCAGAGCAGTAGCCCACTATCGGGGTGTCTTTTAGAGCAGTAGCCCAGTAGCGGGGTGTCTTTCAGAGCAGTAGCCCACTATAGGGGTGTCTTTTAGAGCAGTAGCCCAGTAGCGGGGTGTCTTTCAGAGCAGTAGCCCACTATAGGGGTGTCTTTTAGAGCAGTAGCCCAGTAGCAGGGTGTCTTTTAGAGCAGTAGCCCACTATAGGGGTGTCTTTAAGAGCAGTAGCCCAGTAGCAGGGTGTCTTTTAGAGCAGTAGCCCACTATAGGGGTGTCTATAAGAGCAGTAGCCCAGTAGCGGGGTGTCTTTCAGAGCAGTAGCCCACTATAGGGGTGTCTTTAAGAGCAGTAGCCCAGTAGCGGGGTGTCTTTAAGAGCAGTAGCCCACTATAGGGGTGTCTTTCAGAGCAGTAGCCCAGTAGCAGGGTGTCTTTTAGAGCAGTAGCCCACTATAGGGGTGTCTTTCAGAGCAGTAGCCCAGTAGCGGGGTGTCTTTCAGAGCAGTAGCCCACTATCGGGGTGTCTTTTAGAGCAGTAGCCCAGTAGCGGGGTGTCTTTCAGAGCAGTAGCCCACTATAGGGGTGTCTTTTAGAGCAGTAGCCCAGTAGCGGGGTGTCTTTTAGAGCAGTAGCCCACTATAGGGGTGTCTTTTAGAGCAGTAGCCCAGTAGCAGGGTGTCTTTTAGAGCAGTAGCCCACTATAGGGGTGTCTTTCAGAGCAGTAGCCCAGTAGCGGGGTGTCTTTCAGAGCAGTAGCCCACTATCGGGGTGTCTTTTAGAGCAGTAGCCCAGTAGCGGGGTGTTTTTCAGAGCAGTAGCCCACTATCGGGGTGTCTTTTAGAGCAGTAGCCCACTATAGGGGTGTCTTTTAGAGCAGTAGCCCAGTAGCAGGGTGTCTTTTAGAGCAGTAGCCCACTATAGGGGTGTCTTTCAGAGCAGTAGCCCAGTAGCAGGGTGTCTTTCAGAGCAGTAGTCCACTATAGGGGTGTCTTTCAGAGCAGTAGCCCAGTAGCGGGGTGTCTTTCAGAGCAGTAGCCCACTATCGGGGTGTCTTTTAGAGCAGTAGCCCAGTAGCGGGGTGTCTTTCAGAGCAGTAGCCCACTATAGGGGTGTCTTTTAGAGCAGTAGCCCAGTAGCGGGGTGTCTTTCAGAGCAGTAGCCCACTATAGGGGTGTCTTTTAGAGCAGTAGCCCAGTAGCAGGGTGTCTTTTAGAGCAGTAGCCCACTATAGGGTTGTCTTTAAGAGCAGTAGCCCAGTAGCAGGGTGTCTTTTAGAGCAGTAGCCCACTATAGGGGTGTCTATAAGAGCAGTAGCCCAGTAGCGGGGTGTCTTTCAGAGCAGTAGCCCACTATAGGGGTGTCTTTAAGAGCAGTAGCCCAGTAGCGGGGTGTCTTTCAGAGCAGTAGCCCACTATAGGGGTGTCTTTCAGAGCAGTAGCCCAGTAGCGGGGTGTCTTTTAGAGCAGTAGCCCACTATAGGGGTGTCTTTCAGAGCAGTAGCCCAGTAGCGGGGTGTCTTTCAGAGCAGTAGCCCAGTAGCGGGGTGTCTTTCAGAGCAGTAGCCCACTATAGGGGTGTCTTTTAGAGCAGTAGCCCAGTAGCGGGGTGTCTTTCAGAGCAGTAGCCCACTATAGGGGTGTCTTTAAGAGCAGTAGCCCAGTAGCAGGGTGTCTTTTAGAGCAGTAGCCCACTATAGGGGTGTCTTTAAGAGCAGTAGCCCAGTAGCGGGGTGTCTTTCAGAGCAGTAGCCCACTATAGGGGTGTCTTTAAGAGCAGTAGCCCAGTAGCGGGGTGTCTTTTAGAGCAGTAGCCAACTATCGGGGTGTCTTTCAGAGCAGTAGCCCAGTAGCGGGGTGCCTATTAGAGCAGTAGCTCACTAGCGGGGTGTCTTTTAGAGCAGTAGCTCACTAGCGGGGTGTCTATTAGAGCAGTAGCCCAGTAGCGGGGTGTCTTTTAGAGCAGTAGCTCACAAGCGGGGTGTCTATTAGAGCAGTAACCCAGTAGCGGGGTGTCAATTAGAGCAGTAGCCCACTAGCGGGGTGTCTATTAGAGCAGTAGCCCACTAGCGGGGTGTCTATTAGAGCAGTAGCCCACTATTGGGGTGTCTTTCAGAGCAGTAGCCCACTAGCGGGGTGTCTATTAGAGCAGTAGCCCACTAGCGGGGTGTCTATTAGAGCAGTAGCCCAGTAGCGGGGTGTCTATTAGAGCAGTAGCCCAGTAGCGGGGTGTCTATTAGAGCAGTAGCCCACTAGCGGGGTGTCTATTAGAGCAGTAGCCCACTAGCGGGGTGTCTATTAGAGCAGTAGCCCACTAGCGGGGTGTCTATTAGAGCAGTAGCCCACTAGCGGGGTGTCTATTAGAGCAGTAGCCCACTAGCGGGGTGTCTATTAGAGCAGTAGCCCACTAGCGGGGTGTCTATTAGAGCAGTAGCCCACTAGCGGGGTGTCTATTAGAGCAGTAGCCCACTAGCGGGGTGTCTATTAGAGCAGTAGCCCACTAGCGGGGTGTCTTTCAGAGCAGTAGCCCACTATAGGGGTGTCTTTTAGAGCAGTAGCCCAGTAGCAGGGTGTCTTTTAGAGCAGTAGCCCACTATAGGGGTGTCTTTAAGAGCAGTAGCCCAGTAGCAGGGTGTCTTTTAGAGCAGTAGCCCACTATAGGGGTGTCTATAAGAGCAGTAGCCCAGTAGCGGGGTGTCTTTCAGAGCAGTAGCCCACTATAGGGGTGTCTTTAAGAGCAGTAGCCCAGTAGCGGGGTGTCTTTAAGAGCAGTAGCCCACTATAGGGGTGTCTTTCAGAGCAGTAGCCCAGTAGCAGGGTGTCTTTTAGAGCAGTAGCCCACTATAGGGGTGTCTTTCAGAGCAGTAGCCCAGTAGTGGGGTGGCTTTCAGAGCAGTAGCCCACTATCGGGGTGTCTTTTAGAGCAGTAGCCCAGTAGCGGGGTGTCTTTCAGAGCAGTAGCCCACTATAGGGGTGTCTTTTAGAGCAGTAGCCCAGTAGCGGGGTGTCTTTCAGAGCAGTAGCCCACTATAGGGGTGTCTTTTAGAGCAGTAGCCCAGTAGCAGGGTGTCTTTTAGAGCAGTAGCCCACTATAGGGGTGTCTTTCAGAGCAGTAGCCCAGTAGCGGGGTGTCTTTCAGAGCAGTAGCCCACTATCGGGGTGTCTTTTAGAGCAGTAGCCCAGTAGCGGGGTGTTTTTCAGAGCAGTAGCCCACTATCGGGGTGTCTTTTAGAGCAGTAGCCCACTATAGGGGTGTCTTTTAGAGCAGTAGCCCAGTAGCAGGGTGTCTTTTAGAGCAGTAGCCCACTATAGGGGTGTCTTTCAGAGCAGTAGCCCAGTAGCGGGGTGTCTTTCAGAGCAGTAGCCCACTATCGGGGTGTCTTTCAGAGCAGTAGCCCAGTAGCGGGGTGTCTTTCAGAGCAGTAGCCCACTATCGGGGTGTCTTTTAGAGCAGTAGCCCAGTAGCGGGGTGTCTATTAGAGCAGTAGCCCACTAGCGGGGTGTCTATTAGAGCAGTAGCCCACTAGCGGGGTGTCTATTAGAGCAGTAGCCCACTAGCGGGGTGTCTATTAGAGCAGTAGCCCACTAGCGGGGTGTCTTTCAGAGCAGTAGCCCACTATAGGGGTGTCTTTTAGAGCAGTAGCCCAGTAGCAGGGTGTCTTTTAGAGCAGTAGCCCACTATAGGGGTGTCTTTAAGAGCAGTAGCCCAGTAGCAGGGTGTCTTTTAGAGCAGTAGCCCACTATAGGGGTGTCTATAAGAGCAGTAGCCCAGTAGCGGGGTGTCTTTCAGAGCAGTAGCCCACTATAGGGGTGTCTTTAAGAGCAGTAGCCCAGTAGCGGGGTGTCTTTAAGAGCAGTAGCCCACTATAGGGGTGTCTTTCAGAGCAGTAGCCCAGTAGCAGGGTGTCTTTTAGAGCAGTAGCCCACTATAGGGGTGTCTTTCAGAGCAGTAGCCCAGTAGTGGGGTGGCTTTCAGAGCAGTAGCCCACTATCGGGGTGTCTTTTAGAGCAGTAGCCCAGTAGCGGGGTGTCTTTCAGAGCAGTAGCCCACTATAGGGGTGTCTTTTAGAGCAGTAGCCCAGTAGCGGGGTGTCTTTCAGAGCAGTAGCCCACTATAGGGGTGTCTTTTAGAGCAGTAGCCCAGTAGCAGGGTGTCTTTTAGAGCAGTAGCCCACTATAGGGGTGTCTTTCAGAGCAGTAGCCCAGTAGCGGGGTGTCTTTCAGAGCAGTAGCCCACTATCGGGGTGTCTTTTAGAGCAGTAGCCCAGTAGCGGGGTGTTTTTCAGAGCAGTAGCCCACTATCGGGGTGTCTTTTAGAGCAGTAGCCCACTATAGGGGTGTCTTTTAGAGCAGTAGCCCAGTAGCAGGGTGTCTTTTAGAGCAGTAGCCCACTATAGGGGTGTCTTTCAGAGCAGTAGCCCAGTAGCGGGGTGTCTTTCAGAGCAGTAGCCCACTATCGGGGTGTCTTTCAGAGCAGTAGCCCAGTAGCGGGGTGTCTTTCAGAGCAGTAGCCCACTATCGGGGTGTCTTTTAGAGCAGTAGCCCAGTAGCAGGGTGTCTTTTAGAGCAGTAGCCCACTATAGGGGTGTCTTTAAGAGCAGTAGCCCAGTAGCAGGGTGTCTTTTAGAGCAGTAGCCCACTATAGGGGTGTCTATAAGAGCAGTAGCCCAGTAGCGGGGTGTCTTTCAGAGCAGTAGCCCACTATAGGGGTGTCTTTCAGAGCAGTAGCCCAGTAGCGGGGTGTCTTTCAGAGCAGTAGCCCACTATCGGGGTGTCTTTTAGAGCAGTAGCCCAGTAGCGGGGTGTCTTTCAGAGCAGTAGCCCACTATAGGGGTGTCTTTTAGAGCAGTAGCCCAGTAGCGGGGTGTCTTTCAGAGCAGTAGCCCACTATAGGGGTGTCTTTTAGAGCAGTAGCCCAGTAGCAGGGTGTCTTTTAGAGCAGTAGCCCACTATAGGGGTGTCTTTTAGAGCAGTAGCCCAGTAGCAGGGTGTCTTTTAGAGCAGTAGCCCACTATAGGGGTGTCTATAAGAGCAGTAGCCCAGTAGCGGGGTGTCTTTCAGAGCAGTAGCCCACTATAGGGGTGTCTTTAAGAGCAGTAGCCCAGTAGCGGGGTGTCTTTCAGAGCAGTAGCCCAGTAGCGGGGTGTCTTTCAGAGCAGTAGCCCACTATAGGGGTGTCTTTCAGAGCAGTAGCCCAGTAGCAGGGTGTCTTTTAGAGCAGTAGCCCACTATAGGGGTGTCTTTCAGAGCAGTAGCCCAGTAGCGGGGTGTCTTTCAGAGCAGTAGCCCACTATCGGGGTGTCTTTTAGAGCAGTAGCCCAGTAGCGGGGTGTCTTTCAGAGCAGTAGCCCACTATAGGGGTGTCTTTTAGAGCAGTAGCCCAGTAGCGGGGTGTCTTTCAGAGCAGTAGCCCACTATAGGGGTGTCTTTAAGAGCAGTAGCCCAGTAGCAGGGTGTCTTTTAGAGCAGTAGCCCACTATAGGGGTGTCTTTAAGAGCAGTAGCCCAGTAGCGGGGTGTCTTTCAGAGCAGTAGCCCACTATAGGGGTGTCTTTAAGAGCAGTAGCCCAGTAGCAGGGTGTCTTTTAGAGCAGTAGCCCACTATCGGGGTGTCTTTCAGAGCAGTAGCCCAGTAGCGGGGTGTCTATTAGAGCAGTAGCTCACTAGCGGGGTGTCTTTTAGAGAAGTAGCTCACTAGCGGGGTGTCTATTAGAGCAGTAGCCCAGTAGCGGGGTGTCTTTTAGAGCAGTAGCTCACAAGCGGGGTGTCTATTAGAGCAGTAACCCAGTAGCGGGGTGTCAATTAGAGCAGTAGCCCACTAGCGGGGTGTCTATTAGAGCAGTAGCCCACTAGCGAGGTGTCTATTAGAGCAGTAGCCCACTATTGGGGTGTCTTTCAGAGCAGTAGCCCACTAGCGGGGTGTCTATTAGAGCAGTAGCCCAGTAGCGGGGTGTCTATTAGAGCAGTAGCCCAGTAGCGGGGTGTCTATTAGAGCAGTAGCCCAGTACCGGGGTGTCTATTAGAGCAGTAGCCCACTAGCGGGGTGTCTATTAGAGCAGTAGCCCACTAGCGGGGTGTCTATTAGAGCAGTAGCCCACTAGCGGTGTGTCTATTAGAGCAGTAGCCCACTAGCGGGGTGTCTATTAGAGCAGTAGCCCACTAGCGGGGTGTCTATTAGAGCAGTAGCCCACTAGCGGGGTGTCTATTAGAGCAGTAGCCCACTAGCGGGGTGTCTATTAGAGCAGTAGCCCACTAGCGGGGTGTCTATTAGAGCAGTAGCCCACTAGCGGGGTGTCTTTCAGAGCAGTAGCCCACTATAGGGGTGTCTTTTAGAGCAGTAGCCCAGTAGCAGGGTGTCTTTTAGAGCAGTAGCCCACTATAGGGGTGTCTTTAAGAGCAGTAGCCCAGTAGCAGGGTGTCTTTTAGAGCAGTAGCCCACTATAGGGGTGTCTATAAGAGCAGTAGCCCAGTAGCGGGGTGTCTTTCAGAGCAGTAGCCCACTATAGGGGTGTCTTTAAGAGCAGTAGCCCAGTAGCGGGGTGTCTTTAAGAGCAGTAGCCCACTATAGGGGTGTCTTTCAGAGCAGTAGCCCAGTAGCAGGGTGTCTTTTAGAGCAGTAGCCCACTATAGGGGTGTCTTTCAGAGCAGTAGCCCAGTAGTGGGGTGTCTTTCAGAGCAGTAGCCCACTATCGGGGTGTCTTTTAGAGCAGTAGCCCAGTAGCGGGGTGTCTTTCAGAGCAGTAGCCCACTATAGGGGTGTCTTTTAGAGCAGTAGCCCAGTAGCGGGGTGTCTTTCAGAGCAGTAGCCCACTATAGGGGTGTCTTTTAGAGCAGTAGCCCAGTAGCAGGGTGTCTTTTAGAGCAGTAGCCCACTATAGGGGTGTCTTTCAGAGCAGTAGCCCAGTAGCGGGGTGTCTTTCAGAGCAGTAGCCCACTATCGGGGTGTCTTTTAGAGCAGTAGCCCAGTAGCGGGGTGTTTTTCAGAGCAGTAGCCCACTATCGGGGTGTCTTTTAGAGCAGTAGCCCACTATAGGGGTGTCTTTTAGAGCAGTAGCCCAGTAGCAGGGTGTCTTTTAGAGCAGTAGCCCACTATAGGGGTGTCTTTCAGAGCAGTAGCCCAGTAGCGGGGTGTCTTTCAGAGCAGTAGCCCACTATCGGGGTGTCTTTTAGAGCAGTAGCCCAGTAGCAGGGTGTCTTTTAGAGCAGTAGCCCACTATAGGGGTGTCTTTAAGAGCAGTAGCCCAGTAGCAGGGTGTCTTTTAGAGCAGTAGCCCACTATAGGGGTGTCTATAAGAGCAGTAGCCCAGTAGCGGGGTGTCTTTCAGAGCAGTAGCCCACTATAGGGGTGTCTTTCAGAGCAGTAGCCCAGTAGCGGGGTGTCTTTCAGAGCAGTAGCCCACTATCGGGGTGTCTTTTAGAGCAGTAGCCCAGTAGCGGGGTGTCTTTCAGAGCAGTAGCCCACTATAGGGGTGTCTTTTAGAGCAGTAGCCCAGTAGCGGGGTGTCTTTCAGAGCAGTAGCCCACTATAGGGGTGTCTTTTAGAGCAGTAGCCCAGTAGCAGGGTGTCTTTTAGAGCAGTAGCACACTATAGGGGTGTCTTTAAGAGCAGTAGCCCAGTAGCAGGGTGTCTTTTAGAGCAGTAGCCCACTATAGGGGTGTCTATAAGAGCAGTAGCCCAGTAGCGGGGTGTCTTTCAGAGCAGTAGCCCACTATAGGGGTGTCTTTAAGAGCAGTAGCCCAGTAGCGGGGTGTCTTTCAGAGCAGTAGCCCAGTAGCGGGGTGTCTTTCAGAGCAGTAGCCCACTATCGGGGTGTCTTTTAGAGCAGTAGCCCAGTAGCGGGGTGTCTTTCAGAGCAGTAGCCCACTATAGGGGTGTCTTTTAGAGCAGTAGCCCAGTAGCGGGGTGTCTTTCAGAGCAGTAGCCCACTATAGGGGTGTCTTTTAGAGCAGTAGCCCAGTAGCGGGGTGTCTTTCAGAGCAGTAGCCCACTATAGGGGTGTCTTTTAGAGCAGTAGCCCAGTAGCAGGGTGTCTTTTAGAGCAGTAGCCCACTATAGGGGTGTCTTTAAGAGCAGTAGCCCAGTAGCAGGGTGTCTTTTAGAGCAGTAGCCCACTATAGGGATGTCTATAAGAGCAGTAGCCCAGTAGCGGGGTGTCTTTCAGAGCAGTAGCCCACTATAGGGGTGTCTTTCAGAGCAGTAGCCCAGTAGCAGGGTGTCTTTTAGAGCAGTAGCCCACTATAGGGGTGTCTTTCAGAGCAGTAGCCCAGTAGCAGGGTGTCTTTCAGAGCAGTAGCCCACTATCGGGGTGTCTTTTAGAGCAGTAGCCCAGTAGCGGGGTGTCTTTCAGAGCAGTAGCCCACTATAGGGGTGTCTTTTAGAGCAGTAGCCCAGTAGCGGGGTGTCTTTCAGAGCAGTAGCCCACTATAGGGGTGTCTTTTAGAGCAGTAGCCCAGTAGCAGGGTGTCTTTTAGAGCAGTAGCCCACTATAGGGGTGTCTTTCAGAGCAGTAGCCCAGTAGCGGGGTGTCTTTCAGAGCAGTAGCCCAGTAGCGGGGTGTTTTTCAGAGCAGTAGCCCACTAGCGGGGTGTCTATTAGAGCAGTAGCCCACTAGCGGGGTGTCTATTAGAGCAGTAGCCCAGTAGCGGGGCATCTATTAGAGCAGTAGCCCAGTACCGGGGTGTCTATTAGAGCAGTAGCCCACTAGCGGGGTGTCTATTAGAGCAGTAGCCCACTAGCGGGGTGTCTATTAGAGCAGTAGCCCACTAGCGGGGTGTCTATTAGAGCAGTAGCCCAGTAGCGGGGTGTCTTTCAGAGCAGTAGCCCACTATAGGGGTGTCTTTTAGAGCAGTAGCCCAGTAGCAGGGTGTCTTTTAGAGCAGTAGCCCACTATAGGGGTGTCTATAAGAGCAGTAGCCCAGTAGCGGGGTGTCTTTCAGAGCAGTAGCCCACTATAGGGGTGTCTTTAAGAGCAGTAGCCCAGTAGCGGGGTGTCTTTAAGAGCAGTAGCCCACTATAGGGGTGTCTTTCAGAGCAGTAGCCCAGTAGCAGGGTGTCTTTTAGAGCAGTAGCCCACTATAGGGGTGTCTTTCAGAGCAGTAGCCCAGTAGTGGGGTGTCTTTCAGAGCAGTAGCCCAGTAGCAGGGTGTCTTTTAGAGCAGTAGCCCACTATAGGGGTGTCTTTCAGAGCAGTAGCCCAGTAGTGGGGTGTCTTTTAGAGCAGTAGCCCAGTAGCGGGGTGTCTTTCAGAGCAGTAGCCCACTATAGGGGTGTCTTTTAGAGCAGTAGCCCAATAGCGGGGTGTCTTTCAGAGCAGTAGCCCACTATAGGGGTGTCTTTTAGAGCAGTAGCCCAGTAGCAGGGTGTCTTTTAGAGCAGTAGCCCACTATAGGGGTGTCTTTCAGAGCAGTAGCCCAGTAGCGGGGTGTCTTTCAGAGCAGTAGCCCACTATCGGGGTGTCTTTTAGAGCAGTAGCCCAGTAGCGGGGTGTTTTTCAGAGCAGTAGCCCACTATCGGGGTGTCTTTTAGAGCAGTAGCCCAGTAGCAGGGTGTCTTTTAGAGCAGTAGCCCAGTAGCAGGGTGTCTTTTAGAGCAGTAGCCCACTATAGGGGTGTCTTTCAGAGCAGTAGCCCAGTAGCGGGGTGTCTTTCAGAGCAGTAGCCCACTATCGGGGTGTCTTTCAGAGCAGTAGCCCAGTAGCGGGGTGTCTTTCAGAGCAGTAGCCCACTATCGGGGTGTCTTTTAGAGCAGTAGCCCAGTAGCAGGGTGTCTTTTAGAGCAGTAGCCCACTATAGGGGTGTCTTTAAGAGCAGTAGCCCAGTAGCAGGGTGTCTTTTAGAGCAGTAGCCCACTATAGGGGTGTCTATAAGAGCAGTAGCCCAGTAGCGGGGTGTCTTTCAGAGCAGTAGCCCACTATAGGGGTGTCTTTCAGAGCAGTAGCCCAGTAGCGGGGTGTCTTTCAGAGCAGTAGCCCACTATCGGGGTGTCTTTTAGAGCAGTAGCCCAGTAGCGGAGTGTCTTTCAGAGCAGTAGCCCACTATAGGGGTGTCTTTTAGAGCAGTAGCCCAGTAGCGGGGTGTCTTTCAGAGCAGTAGCCCACTATAGGGGTGTCTTTTAGAGCAGTAGCCCAGTAGCAGGGTGTCTTTTAGAGCAGTAGCCCACTATAGGGGTGTCTTTCAGAGCAGTAGCCCAGTAGCGGGGTGTCTTTCAGAGCAGTAGCCCACTATCGGGGTGTCTTTTAGAGCAGTAGCCCAGTAGCGGGGTGTTTTTCAGAGCAGTAGCCCACTATTGGGGTGTCTTTTAGAGCAGTAGCCCACTATAGGGGTGTCTTTTAGAGCAGTAGCCCAGTAGCAGGGTGTCTTTTAGAGCAGTAGCCCACTATAGGGGTGTCTTTCAGAGCAGTAGCCCAGTAGCGGGGTGTCTTTCAGAGCAGTAGCCCACTATCGGGGTGTCTTTCAGAGCAGTAGCCCAGTAGCGGGGTGTCTTTCAGAGCAGTAGCCCACTATCGGGGTGTCTTTTAGAGCAGTAGCCCAGTAGCGGGGTGTCTTTCAGAGCAGTAGCCCACTATAGGGGTGTCTTTTAGAGCAGTAGCCCAGTAGCGGGGTGTCTTTCAGAGCAGTAGCCCACTATAGGGGTGTCTTTTAGAGCAGTAGCCCAGTAGCAGGGTGTCTTTTAGAGCAGTAGCCCACTATAGGGGTGTCTTTAAGAGCAGTAGCCCAGTAGCAGGGTGTCTTTTAGAGCAGTAGCCCACTATAGGGGTGTCTATAAGAGCAGTAGCCCAGTAGCGGGGTGTCTTTCAGAGCAGTAGCCCACTATAGGGGTGTCTTTAAGAGCAGTAGCCCAGTAGCGGGGTGTCTTTCAGAGCAGTAGCCCAGTAGCGGGGTGTCTTTCAGAGCAGTAGCCCACTATAGGGGTGTCTTTCAGAGCAGTAGCCCAGTAGCAGGGTGTCTTTTAGAGCAGTAGCCCACTATAGGGGTGTCTTTCAGAGCAGTAGCCCAGTAGCGGGGTGTCTTTCAGAGCAGTAGCCCACTATCGGGGTGTCTTTTAGAGCAGTAGCCCAGTAGCGGGGTGTCTTTCAGAGCAGTAGCCCACTATAGGGGTGTCTTTTAGAGCAGTAGCCCAGTAGCGGGGTGTCTTTCAGAGCAGTAGCCCACTATAGGGGTGACTTTAAGAGCAGTAGCCCAGTAGCAGGGTGTCTTTTAGAGCAGTAGCCCACTATAGGGGTGTCTTTAAGAGCAGTAGCCGAGTAGCGGGGTGTCTTTCAGAGCAGTAGCCCACTATAGGGGTGTCTTTAAGAGCAGTAGCCCAGTAGCGGGGTGTCTTTTAGAGCAGTAGCCAACTATCGGGGTGTCTTTCAGAGCAGTAGCCCAGTAGCGGGGTGTCTATTAGAGCAGTAGCTCACTAGCGGGGTGTCTTTTAGAGCAGTAGCCCAGTAGCGGGGTGTCTTTTAGAGCAGTAGCTCACAAGCGGGGTGTCTATTAGAGCAGTAACCCAGTAGCGGGGTGTCAATTAGAGCAGTAGCCCACTAGCGGGGTGTCTATTAGAGCAGTAGCCCACTAGCGGGGTGTCTATTAGAGCAGTAGCCCACTATTGGGGTGTCTTTCAGAGCAGTAGCCCACTAGCGGGGTGTCTATTAGAGCAGTAGCCCACTAGCGGGGTGTCTATTAGAGCAGTAGCCCAGTAGCGGGGTGTCTATTAGAGCAGTAGCCCAGTAGCGGGGTGTCTATTAGAGCAGTAGCCCACTAGCGGGGTGTCTATTAGAGCAGTAGCCCACTAGCGGGGTGTCTATTAGAGCAGTAGCCCACTAGCGGGGTGTCTATTAGAGCAGTAGCCCACTAGCGGGTTGTCTATTAGAGCAGTAGCCCACTAGCGGGGTGTCTATTAGAGCAGTAGCCCACTAGCGGGGTGTCTTTCAGAGCAGTAGCCCACTATAGGGGTGTCTTTTAGAGCAGTAGCCCACTATAGGGGTGTCTTTAAGAGCAGTAGCCCAGTAGCAGGGTGTCTTTTAGAGCAGTAGCCCACTATAGGGGTGTCTATAAGAGCAGTAGCCCAGTAGCGGGGTGTCTTTCAGAGCAGTAGCCTACTATAGGGGTGTCTTTAAGAGCAGTAGCCCAGTAGCGGGGTGTCTTTAAGAGCAGTAGCCCACTATAGGGGTGTCTTTCAGAGCAGTAGCCCAGTAGCAGGGTGTCTTTTAGAGCAGTAGCCCACTATAGGGGTGTCTTTCAGAGCAGTAGCCCAGTAGTGGGGTGTCTTTCAGAGCAGTAGCCCACTATCGGGGTGTCTTTTAGAGCAGTAGCCCAGTAGCGGGGTGTCTTTCAGAGCAGTAGCCCACTATAGGGGTGTCTTTTAGAGCAGTAGCCCAGTAGCGGGGTGTCTTTCAGAGCAGTAGCCCACTATAGGGGTGTCTTTTAGAGCAGTAGCCCAGTAGCAGGGTGTCTTTTAGAGCAGTAGCCCACTATAGGGGTGTCTTTCAGAGCAGTAGCCCAGTAGCGGGGTGTCTTTCAGAGCAGTAGCCCACTATCGGGGTGTCTTTTAGAGCAGTAGCCCAGTAGCGGGGTGTTTTTCAGAGCAGTAGCCCACTATCGGGGTGTCTTTTAGAGCAGTAGCCCACTATAGGGGTGTCTTTTAGAGCAGTAGCCCAGTAGCAGGGTGTCTTTTAGAGCAGTAGCCCACTATAGGGGTGTCTTTCAGAGCAGTAGCCCAGTAGCGGGGTGTCTTTCAGAGCAGTAGCCCACTATCGGGGTGTCTTTCAGAGCAGTAGCCCAGTAGCGGGGTGTCTTTCAGAGCAGTAGCCCACTATCGGGGTGTCTTTTAGAGCAGTAGCCCAGTAGCAGGGTGTCTTTTAGAGCAGTAGCCCACTATAGGGGTGTCTTTAAGAGCAGTAGCCCAGTAGCAGGGTGTCTTTTAGAGCAGTAGCCCACTATAGGGGTGTCTATAAGAGCAGTAGCCCAGTAGCGGGGTGTCTTTCAGAGCAGTAGCCCACTATAGGGGTGTCTTTCAGAGCAGTAGCCCAGTAGAGGGGTGTCTTTCAGAGCAGTAGCCCACTATCGGGGTGTCTTTTAGAGCAGTAGCCCAGTAGCGGGGTGTCTTTCAGAGCAGTAGCCCACTATAGGGGTGTCTTTTAGAGCAGTAGCCCAGTAGCGGGGTGTCTTTCAGAGCAGTAGCCCACTATAGGGGTGTCTTTTAGAGCAGTAGCCCAGTAGCAGGGTGTCTTTTAGAGCAGTAGCCCACTATAGGGGTGTCTTTAAGAGCAGTAGCCCAGTAGCAGGGTGTCTTTTAGAGCAGTAGCCCACTATAGGGGTGTCTATAAGAGCAGTAGCCCAGTAGCGGGGTGTCTTTCAGAGCAGTAGCCCACTATAGGGGTGTCTTTCAGAGCAGTAGCCCAGTAGCAGGGTGTCTTTTAGAGCAGTAGCCCACTATAGGGGTGTCTTTCAGAGCAGTAGCCCAGTAGCGGGGTGTCTTTCAGAGCAGTAGCCCACTATCGGGGTGTCTTTTAGAGCAGTAGCCCAGTAGCGGGGTGTCTTTCAGAGCAGTAGCCCACTATAGGGGTGTCTTTTAGAGCAGTAGCCCAGTAGCGGGGTGTCTTTCAGAGCAGTAGCCCACTATAGGGGTGTCTTTAAGAGCAGTAGCCCAGTAGCAGGGTGTCTTTTAGAGCAGTAGCCCACTATAGGGGTGTCTTTAAGAGCAGTAGCCCAGTAGCGGGGTGTCTTTCAGAGCAGTAGCCCACTATAGGGGTGTCTTTAAGAGCAGTAGCCCAGTAGCAGGGTGTCTTTTAGAGCAGTAGCCCACTATCGGGGTGTCTTTCAGAGCAGTAGCCCAGTAGCGGGGTGTCTATTAGAGCAGTAGCTCACTAGCGGGGTGTCTTTTAGAGCAGTAGCTCACTAGCGGGGTGTCTATTAGAGCAGTAGCCCAGTAGCGGGGTGTCTTTTAGAGCAGTAGCTCACAAGCGGGGTGTCTATTAGAGCAGTAACCCAGTAGCGGGGTGTCAATTAGAGCAGTAGCCCACTAGCGGGGTGTCTATTAGAGCAGTAGCCCACTAGCGGGGTGTCTATTAGAGCAGTAGCCCACTATTGGGGTGTCTTTCAGAGCAGTAGCCCACTAGCGGGGTGTCTATTAGAGCAGTAGCCCACTAGCGGGGTGTCTATTAGAGCAGTAGCCCAGTAGCGGGGTGTCTATTAGAGCAGTAGCCCAGTAGCGGGGTGTCTATTAGAGCAGTAGCCCAGTAGCGGGGTGTCTATTAGAGCAGTAGCCCACTAGCGGGGTGTCTATTAGAGCAGTAGCCCACTAGCGGGGTGTCTATTAGAGCAGTAGCCCATTAGCGGGGTGTCTATTAGAGCAGTAGCCCACTAGCGGGGTGTCTATTAGAGCAGTAGCCCACTAGCAGGGTGTCTATTAGAGCAGTAGCCCACTAGCGGGGTGTCTATTAGAGCAGTAGCCCACTAGCGGGGTGTCTATTAGAGCAGTAGCCCACTAGCGGGGTGTCTATTAGAGCAGTAGCCCACTAGCGGGGTGTCTATTAGAGCAGTAGCCCAGTAGGGGGGTGTCTATTAGAGCAGTAGCCCAGTAGCGGGGTGTCTATTAGAGCAGTAGCCAAGTAGCAGGGTGTCTATTAGAGCAGTAGCCCAGTAGCGTGGTGTCTATTAGAGCAGTAGCCCACTAGCGGGGTGTCTATTAGAGCAGTAGCCAAGTAGCGGGGTGTCTATTAGAGCAGTAGCCCAGTAGCGGGGTGTCTATTAGAGCAGTAGCCCAGTAGCGGGGTGTCTATTAGAGCAGTAGCCCACAAGCGGGGTGTCTATTAGAGCAGTAGCCCAGTAGCGGGGTGTCCCACTATTGGGGTGCCTTTTAGAGCAATAGCCCAGTAGCGGGGTGTCTATTAGAGCAGTAGCACACTAGCGGGGTGTCTATTAGAGCAGTAGCCCACTAGCGGGGTGTCTATTAGAGCAGTAGCCCAGTAGCGGGGTGTCTTTTAGAGCAATAGCCCAGTAGCAGGGTGTCTTTTAGAGCAGTAGCCCAGTAGCGGGGTGTCCCACTATTGGGGTGCCTTTTAGAGCAATAGCCCAGTAGCGGGGTGTCTATTAGAGCAGTAGCCCACTAGCGGGGTGTCTAATAGAGCAGTAGCCCACAAGCGGGGTGTCTATTAGAGCAGTAGCCCAGTAGCGGGGTGTCTTTTAGAGCAATAGCCCCGTAGCGGGGTGTCTTTTAGAGCAGTAGCCCACTATCGGGGTGTCTATTAGAGCAGTAGCCCACTATAGGGGTGTCTTTTAGAGCAGTAGCCCACTAGCGGGGTGTCTATTAGAGCAGTAGCCCAGTAGCGGGGTGTCTATTAGAGCAGTAGCCCAGTAGCGGGGTGTCTATTAGAGCAGTAGCCCAGTAGCGGGGTGTCTATTAGAGCAGTAGCCCACTAGCGGGGTGTCTATTAGAGCAGTAGCCCAGTAGCGGGGTGTCTATTAGAGCAGTAGCTCACTAGCGGGGTGTCTTTTAGAGCAGTAGCCCAGTAGCGGGGTGTCTTTTAGAGCAGTAGCTCACTAGCGGGGTGTCTATTAGAGCAGTAGCCCAGTAGCGGGGTGTCTTTTAGAGCAGTAGCCCACTAGCGGGGTGTCTATTAGAGCAGTAGCCCAGTAGCGGGGTGTCTTTTAGAGCAGTAGCCCACTATAGGGGTGTCTTTTAGAGCAGTAGCCCACTAGCGGGGTGTCTATTAGAGCAGTAGCCCACTAGCGGGGTGTCTATTAGAGCAGTAGCCCACTAGCGGGGTGTCTATTAGAGCAGTAGCCCACTAGCGGGGTGTCTATTAGAGCAGTAGCCCACTAGCGGGGTGTCTATTAGAGCAGTAGTCCACTATAGGGGTGTCTATTAGAGCAGTAGCCCACTATTGGGGTGTCTATTAGAGCAGTAGCCCACTAGCGGGGTGTCTATTAGAGCAGTAGCCCACTAGCGGGGTGTCTATTAGAGCAGTAGCCCACTAGCGGGGTGTCTATTAGAGCAGTAGCCCACTAGCGGGGTGTCAATTAGAGCAGTAGCCCACTAGCGGGGTGTCAATTAGAGCAGTAGCCCACTAGCGGGGTGTCAATTAGAGCAGTAGCCCACTATTGGGGTGTCTATTAGAGCAGTAGCCCACTATTGGGGTGTCTATTAGAGCAGTAGCCCACTAGCGGGGTGTCTATTAGAGCAGTAGCCCACTAGCGGGGTGTCTTTTAGAGCAGTAGCCCAGTAGCGGGGTGTCTATTAGAGCAGTAGCCCACTATTGGGGTGTCTTTCAGAGCAGTAGCCCAGTAGCGGGGTGTCTATTAGAGCAGTAGCCCACTATCGGGGTGTCTATTAGAGCAGTAGCCCAGTAGCGGGGTGTCTATTAGAGCAGTAGCCCAGTAGCGGGGTGTCTTTCAGAGCAGTAGCCCAGTAGCGGGGTGTCTTTCAGAGCAGTAGCCCAGTAGCAGGGTGTCTTTCAGAGCAGTAGCCCAGTAGCAGGGTGTCTTTCAGAGCAGTAGCCCACTATCGGGGTGTCTTTAAGAGCAGTAGCCCAGTAGCGGGGTGTCTTTCAGAGCAGTAGCCCAGTAGCAGGGTGTCTTTCAGAGCAGTAGCCCACTATAGGGGTGTCTTTCAGAGCAGTAGCGGGGTGTCTTTCAGAGCAGTAGCCCACTATTGGGGTGTCTTTTAGAGCAGTAGCCCAGTAGCAGGGTGTCTTTTAGAGCAGTAGCCCACTATAGGGGTGTCTTTCAGAGCAGTAGCCCACTATAGGGGTGTCTATTAGAGCAGTAGCCCACTAGCGGGGTGTCTATTAGAGCAGTAGCCCACTAGCGGGGTGTCTATTAGAGTAGTAGCCCACCAGCGGGGTGTCTATTAGAGCAGTAGCCCACTAGCGGGGTGTCTATTAGAGCAGTAGCCCAGTAGCGGGGTGTCTATTAGAGCAGTAGCCCACTAGCGGGGTGTCTATTAGAGCAGTAGCCCACCAGCGGGGTGTCTATTAGAGCAGTAGCCCACTAGCGGGGTGTCTATTAGAGCAGTAGCCCACCAGCGGGGTGTCAATTAGAGCAGTAGCCCACCAGCGGGGTGTCTATTAGAGCAGTAGCCCACTAGCGGGGTGTCTATTAGAGCAGTAGCCCACCAGCGGGGTGTCAATTAGAGCAGTAGCCCACCAGCGGGGTGTCTATTAGAGCAGTAGCCCACTATAGGGGTGTCTTTCAGAGCAGTAGCCCACTATTGGGGTGTCTATTAGAGCAGTAGCCCACTAGCGGGGTGTCTATTAGAGCAGTAGCCCACTAGCGGGGTGTCTATTAGAGCAGTAGCCCACTAGCGGGGTGTCTATTAGAGCAGTAGCCCACTAGCGGGGTGTCTATTAGAGCAGTAGCCCACTAGCGGGGTGTCTATTAGAGCAGTTGCCCACTAGCGGGGTGTCTATTAGAGCAGTAGCCCACTAGCGGGGTGTCTTTCAGAGCAGTAGCCCACTATAGGGGTGTCTTTTAGAGCAGTAGCCCAGTAGCAGGGTGTCTTTTAGAGCAGTAGCCCACTATAGGGGTGTCTTTAAGAGCAGTAGCCCAGTAGCAGGGTGTCTTTTAGAGCAGTAGCCCACTATAGGGGTGTCTATAAGAGCAGTAGCCCAGTAGCGGGGTGTCTTTCAGAGCAGTAGCCCACTATAGGGGTGTCTTTAAGAGCAGTAGCCCAGTAGCGGGGTGTCTTTAAGAGCAGTAGCCCACTATAGGGGTGTCTTTCAGAGCAGTAGCCCAGTAGCAGGGTGTCTTTTAGAGCAGTAGCCCACTATAGGGGTGTCTTTCAGAGCAGTAGCCCAGTAGTGGGGTGTCTTTCAGAGCAGTAGCCCACTATCGGGGTGTCTTTTAGAGCAGTAGCCCAGTAGCGGGGTGTCTTTCAGAGCAGTAGCCCACTATAGGGGTGTCTTTTAGAGCAGTAGCCCAGTAGCAGGGTGTCTTTTAGAGCAGTAGCCCACTATAGGGGTGTCTTTCAGAGCAGTAGCCCAGTAGCGGGGTGTCTTTCAGAGCAGTAGCCCACTATCGGGGTGTCTTTTAGAGCAGTAGCCCAGTAGCGGGGTGTTTTTCAGAGCAGTAGCCCACTATCGGGGTGTCTTTTAGAGCAGTAGCCCACTATAGGGGTGTCTTTTAGAGCAGTAGCCCAGTAGCAGGGTGTCTTTTAGAGCAGTAGCCCACTATAGGGGTGTCTTTCAGAGCAGTAGCCCAGTAGCGGGGTGTCTTTCAGAGCAGTAGCCCACTATCGGGGTGTCTTTCAGAGCAGTAGCCCAGTAGCGGGGTGTCTTTCAGAGCAGTAGCCCACTATCGGGGTGTCTTTTAGAGCAGTAGCCCAGTAGCAGGGTGTCTTTTAGAGCAGTAGCCCACTATAGGGGTGTCTTTAAGAGCAGTAGCCCAGTAGCAGGGTGTCTTTTAGAGCAGTAGCCCACTATAGGGGTGTCTATAAGAGCAGTAGCCCAGTAGCGGGGTGTCTTTCAGAGCAGTAGCCCACTATAGGGGTGTCTTTCAGAGCAGTAGCCCAGTAGCGGGGTGTCTTTCAGAGCAGTAGCCCACTATCGGGGTGTCTTTTAGAGCAGTAGCCCAGTAGCGGGGTGTCTTTCAGAGCAGTAGCCCACTATAGGGGTGTCTTTTAGAGCAGTAGCCCAGTAGCGGAGTGTCTTTCAGAGCAGTAGCCCACTATAGGGGTGTCTTTTAGAGCAGTAGCCCAGTAGCAGGGTGTCTTTTAGAGCAGTAGCCCACTATAGGGGTGTCTTTAAGAGCAGTAGCCCAGTAGCAGGGTGTCTTTTAGAGCAGTAGCCCACTATAGGGGTGTCTATAAGAGCAGTAGCCCAGTAGCGGGGTGTCTTTCAGAGCATTAGCCCACTATAGGGGTGTCTTTAAGAGCAGTAGCCCAGTAGCGGGGTGTCTTTCAGAGCAGTAGCCCACTATAGGGGTGTCTTTCAGAGCAGTAGCCCAGTAGCAGGGTGTCTTTTAGAGCAGTAGCCCACTATAGGGGTGTCTTTCAGAGCAGTAGCCCAGTAGCGGGGTGTCTTTCAGAGCAGTAGCCCACTATCGGGGTGTCTTTTAGAGCAGTAGCCCAGTAGCGGGGTGTCTTTCAGAGCAGTAGCCCACTATAGGGGTGTCTTTTAGAGCAGTAGCCCAGTAGCGGGGTGTCTTTCAGAGCAGTAGCCCACTATAGGGGTGTCTTTAAGAGCAGTAGCCCAGTAGCAGGGTGTCTTTTAGAGCAGTAGCCCACTATAGGGGTGTCTTTAAGAGCAGTAGCCCAGTAGCGGGGTGTCTTTCAGAGCAGTAGCCCACTATAGGGGTGTCTTTAAGAGCAGTAGCCCAGTAGCAGGGTGTCTTTTAGAGCAGTAGCCCAGTAGCGGGGTGTCTTTTAGAGCAGTAGCTCACAAGCGGGGTGTCTATTAGAGCAGTAACCCAGTAGCGGGGTGTCAATTTGAGCAGTAGCCCACTAGCGGGGTGTCTATTAGAGCAGTAGCCCACTAGCGGGGTGTCTATTAGAGCAGTAGCCCACTATTGGGGTGTCTTTCAGAGCAGTAGCCCACTAGCGGGGTGTCTATTAGAGCAGTAGCCCACTAGCGGGGTGTCTATTAGAGCAGTAGCCCACTAGCGGGGTGTCTATTAGAGCAGTAGCCCACTAGCAGGGTGTCTATTAGAGCAGTAGCCCACTAGCGGGGTGTCTATTAGAGCAGTAGCCCACTAGCGGGGTGTCGATTAGAGCAGTAGCCCACTAGCGGGGTGTCGATTAGAGCAGTAGCCCAGTAGCGGGGTGTCTATTAGAGCAGTAGCCCACTAGCGGGGTGTCTATTAGAGCAGTAGCCAAGTAGCGGGGTGTCTATTAGAGCAGTAGCCCAGTAGCGGGGTGTCTATTAGAGCAGTAGCCCAGTAGCGGGGTGTCTATTAGAGCAGTAGCCCAGTAGCGGGGTGTCTTTCAGAGCAGTAGCCCACTATAGGGGTGTCTTTAAGAGCAGTAGCCCAGTAGCAGGGTGTCTTTTAGAGCAGTAGCCCACTATCGGGGTGTCTTTCAGAGCAGTAGCCCAGTAGCGGGGTGTCTATTAGAGCAGTAGCTCACTAGCGGGGTGTCTTTTAGAGCAGTAGCTCACTAGCGGGGTGTCTATTAGAGCAGTAGCCCAGTAGCGGGGTGTCTTTTAGAGCAGTAGCTCACAAGCGGGGTGTCTATTAGAGCAGTAACCCAGTAGCGGGGTGTCAATTAGAGCAGTAGCCCACTAGCGGGGTGTCTATTAGAGCAGTAGCCCACTAGCGGGGTGTCTATTAGAGCAGTAGCCCACTATTGGGGTGTCTTTCAGAGCAGTAGCCCACTAGCGGGGTGTCTATTAGAGCAGTAGCCCACTAGCGGGGTGTCTATTAGAGCAGTAGCCCAGTAGCGGGGTGTCTATTAGAGCAGTAGCCCAGTAGCGGGGTGTCTATTAGAGCAGTAGCCCAGTAGCGGGGTGTCTATTAGAGCAGTAGCCCACTAGCGGGGTGTCTATTAGAGCAGTAGCCCACTAGCGGGGTGTCTATTAGAGCAGTAGCCCATTAGCGGGGTGTCTATTAGAGCAGTAGCCCACTAGCGGGGTGTCTATTAGAGCAGTAGCCCACTAGCGGGGTGTCTATTAGAGCAGTAGCCCACTAGCGGGGTGTCTATTAGAGCAGTAGCCCACTAGCGGGGTGTCTATTAGAGCAGTAGCCCACTAGCGGGGTGTCTATTAGAGCAGTAGCCCACTAGCGGGGTGTCTATTAGAGCAGTAGCCCAGTAGGGGGGTGTCTATTAGAGCAGTAGCCCAGTAGCGGGGTGTCTATTAGAGCAGTAGCCAAGTAGCAGGGTGTCTATTAGAGCAGTAGCCCAGTAGCGTGGTGTCTATTAGAGCAGTAGCCCACTAGCGGGGTGTCTATTAGAGCAGTAGCCAAGTAGCGGGGTGTCTATTAGAGCAGTAGCCCAGTAGCGGGGTGTCTATTAGAGCAGTAGCCCAGTAGCGGGGTGTCTATTAGAGCAGTAGCCCACAAGCGGGGTGTCTATTAGAGCAGTAGCCCAGTAGCGGGGTGTCCCACTATTGGGGTGCCTTTTAGAGCAATAGCCCAGTAGCGGGGTGTCTATTAGAGCAGTAGCACACTAGCGGGGTGTCTATTAGAGCAGTAGCCCACTAGCGGGGTGTCTATTAGAGCAGTAGCCCAGTAGCGGGGTGTCTTTTAGAGCAATAGCCCAGTAGCAGGGTGTCTTTTAGAGCAGTAGCCCAGTAGCGGGGTGTCCCACTATTGGGGTGCCTTTTAGAGCAATAGCCCAGTAGCGGGGTGTCTATTAGAGCAGTAGCCCACTAGCGGGGTGTCTAATAGAGCAGTAGCCCACAAGCGGGGTGTCTATTAGAGCAGTAGCCCAGTAGCGGGGTGTCTTTTAGAGCAATAGCCCCGTAGCGGGGTGTCTTTTAGAGCAGTAGCCCACTATCGGGGTGTCTATTAGAGCAGTAGCCCACTATAGGGGTGTCTTTTAGAGCAGTAGCCCACTAGCGGGGTGTCTATTAGAGCAGTAGCCCAGTAGCGGGGTGTCTATTAGAGCAGTAGCCCAGTAGCGGGGTGTCTATTAGAGCAGTAGCCCACTAGCGGGGTGTCTATTAGAGCAGTAGCCCAGTAGCGGGGTGTCTATTAGAGCAGTAGCTCACTAGCGGGG
The DNA here is from genome assembly GCF_965119305.1 of Pelophylax lessonae. NCBI lineage: Eukaryota > Metazoa > Chordata > Amphibia > Anura > Ranidae > Pelophylax > Pelophylax lessonae. The sequence continues at coordinate 647,901,771 of NC_138771.1, forward strand.
TGTCTTTTAGAGCAGTAGCCCAGTAGCGGGGTGTCTTTTAGAGCAGTAGCTCACTAGCGGGGTGTCTATTAGAGCAGTAGCCCAGTAGCGGGGTGTCTTTTAGAGCAGTAGCCCACTAGCGGGGTGTCTATTAGAGCAGTAGCCCAGTAGCGGGGTGTCTTTTAGAGCAGTAGCCCACTATAGGGGTGTCTTTTAGAGCAGTAGCCCACTAGCGGGGTGTCTATTAGAGCAGTAGCCCACTAGCGGGGTGTCTATTAGAGCAGTAGCCCACTAGCGGGGTGTCTATTAGAGCAGTAGCCCACTAGCGGGGTGTCTATTAGAGCAGTAGTCCACTATAGGGGTGTCTATTAGAGCAGTAGCCCACTATTGGGGTGTCTATTAGAGCAGTAGCCCACTAGCGGGGTGTCTATTAGAGCAGTAGCCCACTAGCGGGGTGTCTATTAGAGCAGTAGCCCACTAGCGGGGTGTCTATTAGAGCAGTAGCCCACTAGCGGGGTGTCTATTAGAGCAGTAGCCCACTAGCGGGGTGTCAATTAGAGCAGTAGCCCACTAGCGGGGTGTCAATTAGAGCAGTAGCCCACTAGCGGGGTGTCAATTAGAGCAGTAGCCCACTATTGGGGTGTCTATTAGAGCAGTAGCCCACTATTGGGGTGTCTATTAGAGCAGTAGCCCACTAGCGGGGTGTCTATTAGAGCAGTAGCCCACTAGCGGGGTGTCTTTTATAGCAGTAGCCCAGTAGCGGGGTGTCTATTAGAGCAGTAGCCCACTATTGGGGTGTCTTTCAGAGCAGTAGCCCAGTAGCGGGGTGTCTATTAGAGCAGTAGCCCACTATCGGGGTGTCTATTAGAGCAGTAGCCCAGTAGCGGGGTGTCTATTAGAGCAGTAGCCCAGTAGCGGGGTGTCTTTCAGAGCAGTAGCCCAGTAGCGGGGTGTCTTTCAGAGCAGTAGCCCAGTAGCAGGGTGTCTTTCAGAGCAGTAGCCCAGTAGCAGGGTGTCTTTCAGAGCAGTAGCCCACTATCGGGGTGTCTTTAAGAGCAGTAGCCCAGTAGCGGGGTGTCTTTCAGAGCAGTAGCCCAGTAGCAGGGTGTCTTTCAGAGCAGTAGCCCACTATAGGGGTGTCTTTCAGAGCAGTAGCGGGGTGTCTTTCAGAGCAGTAGCCCACTATTGGGGTGTCTTTTAGAGCAGTAGCCCAGTAGCAGGGTGTCTTTTAGAGCAGTAGCCCACTATAGGGGTGTCTTTCAGAGCAGTAGCCCACTATAGGGGTGTCTATTAGAGCAGTAGCCCACTAGCGGGGTGTCTATTAGAGCAGTAGCCCACTAGCGGGGTGTCTATTAGAGTAGTAGCCCACCAGCGGGGTGTCTATTAGAGCAGTAGCCCACTAGCGGGGTGTCTATTAGAGCAGTAGCCCAGTAGCGGGGTGTCTATTAGAGCAGTAGCCCACTAGCGGGGTGTCTATTAGAGCAGTAGCCCACCAGCGGGGTGTCTATTAGAGCAGTAGCCCACTAGCGGGGTGTCTATTAGAGCAGTAGCCCACCAGCGGGGTGTCAATTAGAGCAGTAGCCCACCAGCGGGGTGTCTATTAGAGCAGTAGCCCACTAGCGGGGTGTCTATTAGAGCAGTAGCCCACCAGCGGGGTGTCAATTAGAGCAGTAGCCCACCAGCGGGGTGTCTATTAGAGCAGTAGCCCACTATAGGGGTGTCTTTCAGAGCAGTAGCCCACTATTGGGGTGTCTATTAGAGCAGTAGCCCACTAGCGGGGTGTCTATTAGAGCAGTAGCCCACTAGCGGGGTGTCTATTAGAGCAGTAGCCCACTAGCGGGGTGTCTATTAGAGCAGTAGCCCACTAGCGGGGTGTCTATTAGAGCAGTTGCCCACTAGCGGGGTGTCTATTAGAGCAGTAGCCCACTAGCGGGGTGTCTTTCAGAGCAGTAGCCCACTATAGGGGTGTCTTTTAGAGCAGTAGCCCAGTAGCAGGGTGTCTTTTAGAGCAGTAGCCCACTATAGGGGTGTCTTTAAGAGCAGTAGCCCAGTAGCAGGGTGTCTTTTAGAGCAGTAGCCCACTATAGGGGTGTCTATAAGAGCAGTAGCCCAGTAGCGGGGTGTCTTTCAGAGCAGTAGCCCACTATAGGGGTGTCTTTAAGAGCAGTAGCCCAGTAGCGGGGTGTCTTTAAGAGCAGTAGCCCACTATAGGGGTGTCTTTCAGAGCAGTAGCCCAGTAGCAGGGTGTCTTTTAGAGCAGTAGCCCACTATAGGGGTGTCTTTCAGAGCAGTAGCCCAGTAGTGGGGTGTCTTTCAGAGCAGTAGCCCACTATCGGGGTGTCTTTTAGAGCAGTAGCCCAGTAGCGGGGTGTCTTTCAGAGCAGTAGCCCACTATAGGGGTGTCTTTTAGAGCAGTAGCCCAGTAGCAGGGTGTCTTTTAGAGCAGTAGCCCACTATAGGGGTGTCTTTCAGAGCAGTAGCCCAGTAGCGGGGTGTCTTTCAGAGCAGTAGCCCACTATCGGGGTGTCTTTTAGAGCAGTAGCCCAGTAGCGGGGTGTTTTTCAGAGCAGTAGCCCACTATCGGGGTGTCTTTTAGAGCAGTAGCCCACTATAGGGGTGTCTTTTAGAGCAGTAGCCCAGTAGCAGGGTGTCTTTTAGAGCAGTAGCCCACTATAGGGGTGTCTTTCAGAGCAGTAGCCCAGTAGCGGGGTGTCTTTCAGAGCAGTAGCCCACTATCGGGGTGTGTTTCAGAGCAGTAGCCCAGTAGCGGGGTGTCTTTCAGAGCAGTAGCCCACTATCGGGGTGTCTTTTAGAGCAGTAGCCCAGTAGCAGGGTGTCTTTTAGAGCAGTAGCCCACTATAGGGGTGTCTTTAAGAGCAGTAGCCCAGTAGCGGGGTGTCTTTCAGAGCAGTAGCCCACTATAGGGGTGTCTATAAGAGCAGTAGCCCAGTAGCAGGGTGTCTTTTAGAGCAGTAGCCCACTATAGGGGTGTCTTTCAGAGCAGTAGCCCAGTAGCGGGGTGTCTTTTAGAGCAGTAGCCCAGTAGCGGGGTGTCTTTCAGAGCAGTAGCCCACTATAGGGGTGTCTTTTAGAGCAGTAGCCCAGTAGCGGGGTGTCTTTCAGAGCAGTAGCCCACTATAGGGGTGTCTTTAAGAGCAGTAGCCCAGTAGCAGGGTGTCTTTTAGAGCAGTAGCCCACTATAGGGGTGTCTTTAAGAGCAGTAGCCCAGTAGCGGGGTGTCTTTCAGAGCAGTAGCCCACTATAGGGGTGTCTTTAAGAGCAGTAGCCCAGTAGCAGGGTGTCTTTTAGAGCAGTAGCCCAGTAGCGGGGTGTCTATTAGAGCAGTAGCTCACTAGCGGGGTGTCTTTTAGAGCAGTAGCCCAGTAGCGGGGTGTCTTTTAGAGCAGTAGCTCACAAGCGGGGTGTCTATTAGAGCAGTAGCCCACTAGCGGGGTGTCTATTAGAGCAGTAGCCCACTATTGGGGTGTCTTTCAGAGCAGTAGCCCACTAGCGGGGTGTCTATTAGAGCAGTAGCCCACTAGCGGGGTGTCTATTAGAGCAGTAGCCCACTAGCGGGGTGTCTATTAGAGCAGTAGCCCACTAGCGGGGTGTCTATTAGAGCAGTAGCCCAGTAGCGGGGTGTCTATTAGAGCAGTAGCCCACTAGCGGGGTGTCTATTAGAGCAGTAGCCAAGTAGCGGGGTGTCTATTAGAGCAGTAGCCCAGTAGCGGGGTGTCTATTAGAGCAGTAGCCCACAAGCGGGCTGTCTATTAGAGCAGTAGCCCAGTAGCGGGGTGTCCCACTATTGGGGTGCCTTTTAGAGCAATAGCCCAGTAGCGGGGTGTCTATTAGAGCAGTAGCCCACTAGCGGGGTGTCTAATAGAGCAGTAGCCCACAAGCGGGGTGTCTATTAGAGCAGTAGCCCAGTAGCGGGGTGTCTTTTAGAGCAATAGCCCAGTAGCGGGGTGTCTTTTAGAGCAGTAGCCCACTATCGGGGTGTCTATTAGAGCAGTAGCCCACTATAGGGGTGTCTTTTAGAGCAGTAGCCCACTAGCGGGGTGTCTATTAGAGCAGTAGCCCAGTAGCGGGGTGTCTATTAGAGCAGTAGCCCAGTAGCGGGGTGTCTATTAGAGCAGTAGCCCAGTAGCGGGGTGTCTATTAGAGCAGTAGCCCACTAGCGGGGTGTCTATTAGAGCAGTAGCCCAGTAGCGGGGTGTCTATTAGAGCAGTAGCTCACTAGCGGGGTGTCTATTAGAGCAGTAGCTCACTAGCGGGGTGTCTATTAGAGCAGTAGCCCACTATCGGGGTGTCTATTAGAGCAGTAGCCCACTATCGGGGTGTCTATTAGAGCAGTAGCCCAGTAGCGGGGTGTCTATTAGAGCAGTAGCCCAGTAGCGGGGTGTCTTTCAGAGCAGTAGCCCAGTAGCAGGGTGTCTTTCAGAGCAGTAGCCCAGTAGCAGGGTGTCTTTCAGAGCAGTAGCCCACTATCGGGGTGTCTTTAAGAGCAGTAGCGGGGTGTCTTTCAGAGCAGTAGCCCAGTAGCAGGGTGTCTTTTAGAGCAGTAGCCCACTATAGGGGTGTCTATTAGAGCAGTAGCCCACTAGCGGGGTGTCTATTAGAGCAGTAGCCCAGTAGCGGGGTGTCTATTAGAGCAGTAGCCCACCAGCGGGGTGTCTATTAGAGCAGTAGCCCACCAGCGGGGTGTCAATTAGAGCAGTAGCCCACTAGCGGGGTGTCTATTAGAGCAGTAGCCCAGTAGCGGGGTGTCTATTAGAGCAGTAGCCCACCAGCGGGGTGTCTATTAGAGCAGTAGCCCACTAGCGGGGTGTCTATTAGAGCAGTAGCCCACCAGCGGGGTGTCAATTAGAGCAGTAGCCCACCAGCGGGGTGTCTATTAGAGCAGTAGCTCACTATAGGGGTGTCTTTCAGAGCAGTAGCCCACTATTGGGGTGTCTATTAGAGCAGTAGCCCAGTAGCGGGGTGTCTATTAGAGCAGTAGCCCACTAGCGGGGTGTCTTTTAGAGCAGTAGCCCACTAGCGGGGTGTCTTTTAGAGCAGTAGCCCACTAGCGGGGTGTCTTTCAGAGCAGTAGCCCACTATTGGGGTGTCTATTAGAGCAGTAGCCCAGTAGCGGGGTGTCTATTAGAGCAGTAGCCCACTAGCGGGGTGTCTATTAGAGCAGTAGCCCACTAGCGGGGTGTCTATTAGAGCAGTAGCCCACTAGCGGGGTGTCTATTAGAGCAGTAGCCCACTAGCGGGGTGTCTTGTAATGGGGTGTGCAGGGTGTCAGGTGACCCGTATTGGGGTGTCAGAGGAGTAGCCCTGTATTGAGGTGCAGAGCTCCCACCTTTCTGAGTTGGAATGAGGGACACCTATTAATAAAAGTATGAAGACATAGGACACGCCCCCTGTCACGCCCCCTTAAAGGAGAATTACACAGAAAAATATTCATTAACCCCACAATTGATTTATTTTTATCACCATTTCAAAGAAAAAAACTTCATTTTATATAAAACTCTACAGATCAGAGCAACATGAGGAGGAAAGGACAAATCAGGGACAGTTGGGAGCCATGGGGGTGACCCGTATTGGGGTGTGAATCACCTTTGCGGGGTGTTGAAGATCGGTAGTTTCCGGGGGTGTCCCGGTACAGTGGGGGATGGGTGATCCTCCGGTAGTGCTCCGGTAAGTATCGGGTGATCCTCCGGTAGTCGGGTGACCCGGGAGTCATGAAGACAGATGTGACAGGTGAGACCCCGATCCCTCCTCCTCCCGGTTCGCTCTCCTGGAAGGCGGAGTCATCTCCGGCGCTGTGTCCGTCCTCCTCCTCGCAGTCGCTGGCGGGGGAGAAGGGAAGTTTGTGTCCGGTTTCCATGGTTTCCGGGATCAGCAGCTCCGGATGTCCGCGCACCTCCTTCTCCTCCAGTGATGGCCGAGCTTCTGATCTCTCAGTCCTGGGCGGCCGTTATTTACTGGGAGCATAGCGCAGGGCGGGCCAATGGGAGCGCGGAAGGAGCAAAGGGGGCGGAGCGCAGGGCGGGCCAATGGGAGCGCGGATGGAGCAAAGGGGGCGGAGCGCAGGGCGGGCTAATGGGAGCGCGGAGGGAGCAGATCGGCTGGGGGCGGAGCCCAGAACGGCCAATCGCGCGAAGAGTGGGCTTAATTCCGAAATGTCTCCGCCTGCAGAGCCGCGCGCGCTGCACTGCCAGATTTGGCGCCAAGTGGAGTTGTATTGGGGCGGGGCGCGATGCGAGAGTCATGTGATGGGGGCTTGATAAACACTCCGAGCTCCTCCTACTGCCCCGCCCCTTCTGATGAGTCACGTCTGCCCGCCTCCATATTGTGTCCCAGTCCTCTGTTACTCGGATATGGTGTACGGCCTGCGTGTGTCACCTCTCCCAGACATCCCAACCTGCAAAAACTCATTTCAGGGAGGTTAGCCCCCCCCCCTCCCCCACACGCCGCCGCCCCCCCCCCCCCACGCACGCGCCGCACCCCCCCCCCCCCTTTCCAATTTAACACTACCAAAGAATAATGAAATGAAATGTAATCATTATACCTGGTCACTGGTGCTGGCCTGGTCACTGGTGCTGGCCTGGTCACTGGTGCTGGCCTGGTCACTGGTGCTGGTACTGGCCTGGTCACTGGTGCTGGTACTGGTGCTGGTACTGGCCTGGTCACTGGTGCTGGTACTGGCCTGGTCACTGGTGCTGGTCACTGGTACTGGCCTGGTCACTGGTGCTGGTACTGGCCTGGTCACTGGTGCTGGTCTGGTCACTGGTGCTGGTCTGGTCACTGGTACTGGTACTGGCCTGGTCACTGGTGCTGGTACTGGCCTGGTCGCTGGTGCTGGTACTGGTACTGGCCTGGTCACTGGTGCTGGTACTGGTTTGGTCACTGGTGCTGGTACTGGCCTGGTCACTGGTGCTGGTCTGGTCACTGGTGCTGGTACTGGTACTGGCCTGGTCACTGGTGCTGGTACTGGCCTGGTCACTGGTGCTGGTGCTGGTACTGGCTTGGTCACTGGTACTGGCCTGGTCACTGGTGCTGGTACTGGTTTGGTCACTGGTGCTGGTCTGGTCACTGGTGCTGGTACTGGCCTGGTCACTGGTGCTGTTACTGGCCCGGTCACTGGTGCTGGTCTGGTCACTGGTGCTGGTACTGGCCTGGTCACTGGTGCTGGTACTGGCCTGGTCACTGGTGCTGGTCACTGGTGCTGGTACTGGCTTGGTCACTGGTGCTGGTACTGGCCTGGTCACTGGTGCTGGTGCTGGTACTGGCCTGGTCACTGGTGCTGGTACTGGCCTGGTCACTGGTGCTGGTACTGGCCTGGTCACTGGTGCTGGTACTGGTGCTGGTACTGGCCTGGTCACTGGTGCTGGTACTGGCCTGGTCACTGGTGCTGGTACTGGTGCTGGTACTGGCCTGGTCACTGGTGCTGGTACTGGCCTGGTCACTGGTGCTGGTACTGGCCTGGTCACTGGTGCTGGTACTGGTGCTGGTACTGGCCTGGTCACTGGTGCTGGTACTGGCCTGGTCACTGGTGCTGGTCACTGGTACTGGCCTGGTCACTGGTGCTGGTACTGGCCTGGTCACTGGTGCTGGTCTGGTCACTGGTGCTGGTCTGGTCACTGGTACTGGTACTGGCCTGGTCACTGGTGCTGGTACTGGCCTGGTCGCTGGTGCTGGTACTGGTACTGGCCTGGTCACTGGTGCTGGTACTGGTTTGGTCACTGGTGCTGGTACTGGCCTGGTCACTGGTGCTGGTCTGGTCACTGGTGCTGGTACTGGTACTGGCCTGGTCACTGGTGCTGGTACTGGCCTGGTCACTGGTGCTGGTGCTGGTACTGGCTTGGTCACTGGTACTGGCCTGGTCACTGGTGCTGGTACTGGTTTGGTCACTGGTGCTGGTCTGGTCACTGGTGCTGGTACTGGCCTGGTCACTGGTGCTGTTACTGGCCCGGTCACTGGTGCTGGTCTGGTCACTGGTGCTGGTACTGGCCTGGTCACTGGTGCTGGTACTGGCCTGGTCACTGGTGCTGGTCACTGGTGCTGGTACTGGCTTGGTCACTGGTGCTGGTACTGGCCTGGTCACTGGTGCTGGTGCTGGTACTGGCCTGGTCACTGGTGCTGGTACTGGCCTGGTCACTGGTGCTGGTACTGGCCTGGTCACTGGTGCTGGTACTGGTGCTGGTACTGGCCTGGTCACTGGTGCTGGTACTGGTGCTGGTACTGGCCTGGTCACTGGTGCTGGTACTGGCCTGGTCACTGGTGCTGGTACTAGCGCTGGTACTGGCCTGGTCACTGGTGCTGGTACTGGCCTGGTCACTGGTGCTGGTCACTGGTACTGGCCTGGTCACTGGTGCTGGTACTGGTGCTGGTCTGGTCACTGGTGCTGGTCACTGGTACTGGCCTGGTCACTGGTGCTGGTACTGGTACTGGCCTGGTCACTGGTGCTGGTCTGGTCACTGGTACTGGTACTGGCCTGGTCACTGGTGCTGGTACTGGCCTGGTCGCTGGTGCTGGTACTGGTACTGGCCTGGTCACTGGTGCTGGTACTGGTCTGGTTACTGGTGCTGGTACTGGCCTGGTCACTGGTGCTGGTCTGGTCACTGGTGCTGGTCTGGTCACTGGTGCTGGTACTGGCCTGGTCACTGGTGCTGGTACTGGTACTGGCCTGGTCACTGGTGCTGGTACTGGCCTGGTCACTGGTGCTGGTCACTGGTGCTGGTACTGGCCTGGTCACTGGTGCTGGTCACTGGTGCTGGTACTGGCTTGGTCACTGGTGCTGGTACTGGCTTGGTCACTGGTGCTGGTACTGGCCTGGTCACTGGTGCTGGTACTGGTGCTGGTACTGGCCTGGTCACTGGTGCTGGTACTGGCCTGGTCACTGGTGCTGGTACTGGCCTGGTCACTGGTGCTGGTACTGGTGCTGGTACTGGCCTGGTCACTGGTGCTGGTCACTGGTGCTGGCCCGGTCACTGGTGCTGGTACTGGCCTGGTCACTGGTGCTGTTTACTGGTGCTGGTACTGGCCTGGTCACTGGTGCTGGTCACTGGTGCTGGTACTGGCTTGGTCACTGGTGCTGGTACTGGCCTGGTCACTGGTGCTGGTACTGGCCTGGTCACTGGTACTGGCCTGGTCACTGGTGCTGGTCTGGTCACTGGTGCTGGTCACTGGTGCTGGTACTGGCCTGGTCACTGGTGCTGGTACTGGCCTGGTCACTGGTGCTGGTCTGGTCACTGGTGCTGGTCTGGTCACTGGTGCTGGTACTGGCCTGGTCACTGGTGCTGGTACTGGCCTGGTCACTGGTGCTGGTACTGGCCTGGTCACTGGTGCTGGTCACTGGTGCTGGTACTGGCCTGGTCACTGGTGCTGGTCACTGGTGCTGGTACTGGCTTGGTCACTGGTGCTGGTACTGGCCTGGTCACTGGTGCTGGTACTGGTGCTGGTACTGGCCTGGTCACTGGTGCTGGTACTGGCCTGGTCACTGGTGCTGGTACTGGTACTGGCCTGGTCACTGGTGCTGGTACTGGTGCTGGTACTGGCCTGGTCACTGGTGCTGGTCACTGGTGCTGGCCCGGTCACTGGTGCTGGTACTGGCCTGGTCACTGGTGCTGGTCACTGGTGCTGGTACTGGCCTGGTCACTGGTGCTGGTCACTGGTGCTGGTACTGGCTTGGTCACTGGTGCTGGTACTGGCCTGGTCACTGGTGCTGGTACTGGCCTGGTCACTGGTGCTGGTACTGGCCTGGTCACTGGTGCTGGTACTGGTGCTGGTACTGGCCTGGTCACTGGTGCTGGTACTGGTACTGGCCTGGTCACTGGTGCTGGTCACTGGTGCTGGTCACTGGTGCTGGTACTAGCGCTGGTACTGGCCTGGTCACTGGTGCTGGTACTGGTACTGGCCTGGTCACTGGTGCTGGTCACTGGTACTGGCCTGGTCACTGGTGCTGGTACTGGTGCTGGCCTGGTCACTGGTGCTGGTACTGGCCTGGTCACTGGTGCTGGTCTGGTCACTGGTACTGGTACTGGCCTGGTCACTGGTGCTGGTACTGGCCTGGTCGCTGGTGCTGGTACTGGTACTGGCCTGGTCACTGGTGCTGGTACTGGTTTGGTCACTGGTGCTGGTACTGGCCTGGTCACTGGTGCTGGTCTGGTCACTGGTGCTGGCCTGGTCACTGGTGCTGGTACTGGCCTGGTCACTGGTGCTGGTCTGGTCACTGGTGCTGGTCTGGTCACTGGTGCTGGTACTGGCCTGGTCACTGGTGCTGGTACTGGTACTGGCCTGGTCACTGGTGCTGGTACTGGCCTGGTCACTGGTGCTGGTCACTGGTGCTGGCCCGGTCACTGGTGCTGGTACTGGCCTGGTCACTGGTGCTGGTCACTGGTGCTGGTACTGGCCTGGTCACTGGTGCTGGTCACTGGTGCTGGTACTGGCTTGGTCACTGGTGCTGGTACTGGCCTGGTCACTGTTGCTGGTACTGGCCTGGTCACTGGTGCTGGTACTGGCCTGGTCACTGGTGCTGGTACTGGTGCTGGTACTGGCCTGGTCACTGGTGCTGGTACTGGTGCTGGTACTGGCCTGGTCACTGGTGCTGGTCACTGGTGCTGGTACTAGCGCTGGTACTGGCCTGGTCACTGGTGCTGGTACTGGTACTGGCCTGGTCACTGGTGCTGGTCACTGGTACTGGCCTGGTCACTGGTGCTGGTACTGGCCTGGTCACTGGTGCTGGTCTGGTCACTGGTACTGGTACTGGCCTGGTCACTGGTGCTGGTACTGGCCTGGTCGCTGGTGCTGGTACTGGTACTGGCCTGGTCACTGGTGCTGGTACTGGTTTGGTCACTGGTGCTGGTACTGGCCTGGTCACTGGTGCTGGTCTGGTCACTGGTGCTGGTCTGGTTACTGGTGCTGGTACTGGCCTGGTCACTGGTGCTGGTCTGGTCACTGGTGCTGGTCTGGTCACTGGTGCTGGCCTGGTCACTGGTGCTGGTACTGGTACTGGCCTGGTCACTGGTGCTGGTACTGGCCTGGTCACTGGTGCTGGTCACTGGTGCTGGTACTGGCCTGGTCACTGGTGCTGGTCACTGGTGCTGGTACTGGCTTGGTCACTGGTGCTGGTACTGGCCTGGTCACTGGTGCTGGTACTGGTGCTGGTACTGGCCTGGTCACTGGTGCTGGCCTGGTCACTGGTGCTGGTACTGGTCACTGGTGCTGGTACTGGCCTGGTCACTGGTGCTGGCCTGGTCACTGGTGCTGGCCTGGTCACTGGTGCTGGTACTGGCCTGGTCACTGGTGCTGGTACTGGTCACTGGTGCTGGTACTGGCCTGGTCACTGGTGCTGGTACTGGTCACTGGTGCTGGTACTGGCCTGGTCACTGGTGCTGGTACTGGCCTGGTCACTGGTGCTGGTACTGGTGCTGGTCTGGTCACTGGTGCTGGTACTGGTCACTGGTGCTGGTGCTGGTACTGGTCACTGGTGCTGGTACTGGTCACTGGTTCTGGCCTGGTCACTGGTGCTGGTACTGGTCACTGGTGCTGGTACTGGTCACTGGTGCTGGCCTGGTCACTGGTGCTGGTACTGGTCACTGGTGCTGGTACTGGTCACTGGTGCTGGCCTGGTCACTGGTGCTGGTACTGGTCACTGGTGCTGGTACTGGTCACTGGTGCTGGCCTGGTCACTGGTGCTGGTACTGGCCTGGTCACTGGTGCTGGTACTGGTCACTGGTGCTGGTACTGGTCACTGGTGCTGGTACTGGTCACTGGTGCTGGTACTGGTCACTGGTGCTGGCCTGGTCACTGGTGCTGGTACTGGTCACTGGTGCTGGTACTGGTCACTGGTGCTGGTACTGGCCTGGTCATTGGTGCTGGTACTGGCCTGGTCACTGGTGCTGGTACTGGCCTGGTCATTGGTGCTGGTACTGGCCTGGTCATTGGTGCTGGTACTGGCCTGGTCACTGGTGCTGGTACTGGCCTGGTCACTGGTGCTGGTACTGGTGCTGGTCTGGTCACTGGTGCTGGTACTGGCCTGGTCATTGGTGCTGGTACTGGCCTGGTCACTGGTGCTGGTACTGGCCTGGTCATTGGTGCTGGTACTGGCCTGGTCACTGGTGCTGGTCACTGGTGCTGGTCTGGTCACTGGTGCTGGCCTGGTCACTGGTGCTGGTACTGGTCACTGGTGCTGGTACTGGTCACTGGTGCTGGCCTGGTCACTGGTGCTGGTCTGGTCACTGGTGCTGGTACTGGCCTGGTCACTGGTGCTGGTACTGGTGCTGGTCTGGTCACTGGTGCTGGTACTGGTCACTGGTGCTGGTACTGGTCACTGGTGCTGGTACTGGTCACTGGTGCTGGCCTGGTCACTGGTGCTGGTACTGGCCTGGTCACTGGTGCTGGTACTGGTCACTGGTGCTGGTACTGGTCACTGGTGCTGGCCTGGTCACTGGTGCTGGTACTGGTCACTGGTGCTGGTACTGGTCACTGGTGCTGGTACTGGTCACTGGTGCTGGCCTGGTCACTGGTGCTGGTACTGGTCACTGGTGCTGGTACTGGTCACTGGTGCTGGCCTGGTCACTGGTGCTGGCCTGGTCACTGGTGCTGGTACTGGTCACTGGTGCTGGTACTGGTCACTGGTGCTGGTACTGGCCTGGTCACTGGTGCTGGTACTGGCCTGGTCACTGGTGCTGGTACTGGTGCTGGTCTGGTCACTGGTACTGGTGCTGGTCTGGTCACTGGTGCTGGTACTGGTCACTGGTGCTGGTACTGGTCACTGGTGCTGGTACTGGTCACTGGTGCTGGCCTGGTCTCTGGTGCTGGTACTGGCCTGGTCACTGGTGCTGGTACTGGTCACTGGTGCTGGCCTGGTCACTGGTGCTGGTACTGGTCACTGGTGCTGGTACTGGTCACTGGTGCTGGCCTCGTCACTGGTGCTGGTACTGGTCACTGGTGCTGGCCTGGTCACTGGTGCTGGTACTGGCCTGGTCACTGGTGCTGGTACTGGTCACTGGTGCTGCTACTGGTCACTGGTGCTGGTACTGGTCACTGGTGCTGGTACTGGTCACTGGTGCTGGCCTGGTCACTGGTGCTGGTACTGGTCACTGGTGCTGGTACTGGTCACTGGTGCTGGTACTGGCCTGGTCATTGGTGCTGGTACTGGCCTGGTCACTGGTGCTGGTACTGGCCTGGTCATTGGTGCTGGTACTGGCCTGGTCATTGGTGCTGGTACTGGCCTGGTCACTGGTGCTGGTACTGGCCTGGTCACTGGTGCTGGTACTGGTGCTGGTCTGGTCACTGGTGCTGGTACTGGCCTGGTCATTGGTGCTGGTACTGGCCTGGTCACTGGTGCTGGTACTGGCCTGGTCATTGGTGCTGGTACTGGCCTGGTCACTGGTGCTGGTGCTGGTCTGGTCACTGGTGCTGGCCTGGTCACTGGTGCTGGTACTGGTCACTGGTGCTGGTACTGGTCACTGGTGCTGGCCTGGTCACTGGTGCTGGTACTGGCCTGGTCGCTGGTACTGGTCACTGGTGCTGGTACTGGTCACTGGTGCTGGCCTGGTCACTGGTGCTGGTACTGGTGCTGGTACTGGTCACTGGTGCTGGCCTGGTCACTGGTGCTGGTACTGGCCTGGTCACTGGTGCTGGTACTGGTCACTGGTGCTGGTACTGGCCTGGTCATTGGTGCTGGTACTGGCCTGGTCACTGGTGCTGGCCTGGTCATTGGTGCTGGTACTGGCCTGGTCACTGGTGCTGGTACTGGCCTGGTCATTGGTGCTGGTACTGGCCTGGTTACTGGTGCTGGTCTGGTCACTGGTGCTGGTACTGGCCTGGTCACTGGTGCTGGTACTGGCCTGGTCATTGGTGCTGGTACTGGCCTGGTCATTGGTGCTGGTACTGGCCTGGTCACTGGTGCTGGTACTGGCCTGGTCACTGGTGCTGGTACTGGTGCTGGTCTGGTCACTGGTGCTGGTACTGGCCTGGTCATTGGTGCTGGTACTGGCCTGGTCACTGGTGCTGGTACTGGCCTGGTCATTGGTGCTGGTACTGGCCTGGTCACTGGTGCTGGTACTGGTGCTGGTCTGGTCACTGGTGCTGGTACTGGTCACTGGTGCTGGTGCTGGCCTGGTCACTGGTGCTGGTACTGGCCTGGTCACTGGTGCTGGTACTGGTGCTGGCCTGGTCACTGGTGCTGGTACTGGTCACTGTTGCTGGTGCTGGCCTGGTCACTGGTGCTGGTACTGGCCTGGTCACTGGTGCTGGTACTGGTCACTGGTGCTGGCCTGGTCACTGGTGCTGGTACTGGCCTGGTCACTGGTGCTGGTACTGGTCACTGGTGCTGGTACTGGTCACTGGTGCTGGCCTGGTCACTGGTGCTGGTACTGGTCACTGGTGCTGGTACTGGTCACTGGTGCTGGCCTGGTCACTGGTGCTGGTACTGGTCACTGGTGCTGGTACTGGTCACTGGTGCTGGCCTGGTCACTGGTGCTGGTACTGGTCACTGGTGCTGGTACTGGCCTGGTCACTGGTGCTGGTACTGGTCACTGGTGCTGGTACTGGTCACTGGTGCTGGCCTGGTCACTGGTGCTGGTACTGGTCACTGGTGCTGGTACTGGTCACTGGTGCTGGCCTGGTCACTGGTGCTGGTACTGGTCACTGGTGCTGGTACTGGTCACTGGTGCTGGTACTGGCCTGGTCATTGGTGCTGGTACTGGCCTGGTCACTGGTGCTGGTACTGGCCTGGTCATTGGTGCTGGTACTGGCCTGGTCATTGGTGCTGGTACTGGCCTGGTCATTGGTGCTGGTACTGGCCTGGTCACTGGTGCTGGTACTGGCCTGGTCACTGGTGCTGGTGCTGGTCTGGTCACTGGTGCTGGTACTGGCCTGGTCATTGGTGCTGGTACTGGCCTGGTCACTGGTGCTGGTACTGGCCTGGTCATTGGTGCTGGTACTGGCCTGGTCACTGGTGCTGGTACTGGTGCTGGTCTGGTCACTGGTGCTGGCCTGGTCACTGGTGCTGGTACTGGTCACTGGTGCTGGTATTGGTCACTGGTGCTGGCCTGGTCACTGGTGCTGGCCTGGTCACTGGTGCTGGTACTGGCCTGGTCGCTGGTACTGGTCACTGGTGCTGGTACTGGTCACTGGTGCTGGCCTGGTCACTGGTGCTGGTACTGGTCACTGGTGCTGGTACTGGTCACTGGTGCTGGTACTGGTCACTGGTGCTGGCCTGGACACTGGTGCTGGTACTGGCCTGGTCACTGGTGCTGGTACTGGTCACTGGTGCTGGTACTGGCCTGGTCATTGGTGCTGGTACTGGCCTGGTCACTGGTGCTGGCCTGGTCATTGGTGCTGGTACTGGCCTGGTCACTGGTGCTGGTACTGGCCTGGTCATTGGTGCTGGTACTGGCCTGGTCATTGGTGCTGGTACTGGCCTGGTCACTGGTGCTGGTACTGGTGCTGGTCTGGTCACTGGTGCTGGTACTGGCCTGGTCACTGGTGCTGGTACTGGCCTGGTCATTGGTGCTGGTACTGGCCTGGTCATTGGTGCTGGTACTGGCCTGGTCACTGGTGCTGGTACTGGCCTGGTCACTGGTGCTGGTACTGGTGCTGGTCTGGTCACTGGTGCTGGTACTGGCCTGGTCATTGGTGCTGGTACTGGCCTGGTCACTGGTGCTGGTACTGGCCTGGTCACTGGTGCTGGTACTGGTGCTGGTCTGGTCACTGGTGCTGGCCTGGTCACTGGTGCTGGTACTGGTCACTGGTGCTGGTACTGGTCACCGGTGCTGGTACTGGTCACTGGTGCTGGCCTGGTCACTGGTGCTGGTACTGGTCACTGGTGCTGGTACTGGTCACTGGTGCTGGTACTGGTCACTGGTGCTGGCCTGGTCACTGGTGCTGGTACTGGCCTGGTCACTGGTGCTGGTACTGGTCACTGGTGCTGGTACTGGTCACTGGTGCTGGTACTGGCCTGGTCATTGGTGCTGGTACTGGCCTGGTCACTGGTGCTGGCCTGGTCATTGGTGCTGGTACTGGCCTGGTCACTGGTGCTGGTACTGGCCTGGTCACTGGTGCTGGTACTGGCCTGGTCATTGGTGCTGGTACTGGCCTGGTCACTGGTGCTGGTACTGGCCTGGTCATTGGTGCTGGTACTGGCCTGGTCATTGGTGCTGGTACTGGCCTGGTCATTGGTGCTGGTACTGGCCTGGTCATTGGTGCTGGTACTGGCCTGGTCACTGGTGCTGGTACTGGCCTGGTCACTGGTGCTGGTACTGGTCACTGGTGCTGGTACTGGCCTGGTCACTGGTGCTGGTACTGGCCTGGTCATTGGTGCTGGTACTGGCCTGGTCATTGGTGCTGGTACTGGCCTGGTCACTGGTGCTGGTACTGGCCTGGTCACTGGTGCTGGTACTGGTCACTGGTGCTGGTACTGGTCACTGGTGCTGGTACTGGTCACTGGTGCTGGTACTGGCGCTGGTCATTTGCTGGTACTGGTCTCAGATGCTGGCTCTCTGGTGCTGCTCTCAGGTTAGGTCACTGATTCTGTCACAGAGTGGGGTGTCACGATGATTGGTCCCCCCGCGCGCTAAAATGCCTCCTGGAGTATAAGATGTGGCTGTAGTAGAGAGCAAAGCCTCTGCTTGCTCGCTGCAGCTCCTCCCACAGGCGGAGTGCATGACTCATATCACTCCGCCTGTGAGCCGAATCTACTTCGGCTCCGTGCAGGCTTGCTGACACACTCTTCTGCCTGCATCGATGAGTCATCAGACTCACACACAGAGCCGGGACATTGCTCTGAGCTCGCGGGTGTCCGTGAGCTCAGGGCGGAAAGCGGGAGTCTCCCGCGACTTGCGGGAGACTTGGGATGTCTGCTCTCCCCACATTACCCATAATACTAACAAATACAATGACGTCATACTGCACTATAATCCCGGATAGTGACTTTAATACATACAATGTACGCCCTACTCAGAGTACAAAGATGGGGTGTACACCCTCCTCACCTCAGAGTACAAAGATGGGGTGTACACCCTCCTCACCTCATAGTACAAAGATGGGGTGTACACCCTCTTCACCTCATAGTACAAAGATGGGGTGTACGCCCTCCTCACCTCATAGTACAAAGATGGGGTGTACACCCTCCTCACCTCAGAGTACAAAGATGGGGTGTACACCCTCCTCACCTCATAGTACAAAGATGGGGTGTACACCCTCCTCACCTCATAGTACAAAGATGGGGTGTACGCCCTCCTCACCTCATAGTACAAAGATGGGGTGTACACCCTCCTCACCTCATAGTACAAAGATGGGGTGTACACCCTCCTCACCTCATAGTACAAAGATGGGGTGTACACCCTCTTCACCTCATAGTACAAAGATGGGGTGTACGCCCTCCTCACCTCAGAGTACAAAGATGGGGTGTACACCCTCCTCACCTCAGAGTACAAAGATGGGGTGTACGCCCTCCTCACCTCATAGTACAAAGATGGGGTGTACGCCCTCCTCATAGTACAAAGATGGGGTGTACGCCCTCCTCACCTCATAGTACAAAGATGGGGTGTACACCCTCCTCACCTAATAGTACAAAGATGGGGTGTACACCCTCCTCACCTCATAGTACAAAGATGGGGTGTACACCCTCCTCACCTCATAGTACAAAGATGGGGTGTACACCCTCCGCATAGTACAAAGATGGGGTGTACACCCTCCTCATAGTACAAAGATGGGGTGTACACCCTCCACCTCAGAGTACAAAGATGGGGTGTACGCCCTCCTCACCTCATAGTACAAAGATGGGGTGTACACCCTCCTCACCTCATAGTACAAAGATGGGGTGTACACCCTCCTCACCTCAGAGTACAAAGATGGGGTGTACACCCTCCTCACCTCATAGTACAAAGATGGGGTGTACACCCTCCTCACCTCATAGTACAAAGATGGGGTGTACATCCTCCTCACCTCAGAGTACAAAGATGGGGTGTACACCCTCCTCACCTCAGAGTACAAAGATGGGGTGTACACCCTCCTCACCTCATAGTACAAAGATGGGGTGTACACCCTCCTCACCTCATAGTACAAAGATGGGGTGTACGCCCTCCTCACCTCAGAGTACAAAGATGGGGTGTACACCCTCCTCACCTCATAGTACAAAGATGGGGTGTACACCCTCCTCACCTCAGAGTATAAAGATGGGGTGTACACCCTCCTTACCTCATAGTACAAAGATGGGGTGTACACCCTCCTCACCTCATAGTACAAAGATGGGGTGTACACCCTCCACCTCAGAGTACAAAGATGGGGTGTACGCCCTCCTCACCTCATAGTACAAAGATGGGGTGTACACCCTCCTCACCTCAGAGTACAAAGATGGGGTGTACACCCTCCTCACCTCAGAGTACAAAGATGGGGTGTACGCCCTCCTCACCTCATAGTACAAAGATGGGGTGTACACCCTCCTCACCTCATAGTACAAAGATGGGGTGTACGCCCTCCTCACCTCAGAGTACAAAGATGGGGTGTACACCCTCCTCACCTCAGAGTACAAAGATGGGGTGTACGCCCTCCTCACCTCATAGTACAAAGATGGGGTGTACGCCCTCCTCATAGTACAAAGATGGGGTGTACGCCCTCCTCACCTCATAGTACAAAGATGGGGTATACACCCTCCTCACCTCATAGTACAAAGATGGGGTGTACACCCTCCTCACCTCATAGTACAAAGATGGGGTGTACACCCTCCTCATAGTACAAAGATGGGGTGTACACCCTTCTCATAGTACAAAGATGGGGTGTACGCCCTCCTCATAGTACAAAGATGGGTTGTACACCCTCCACCTCAGAGTACAAAGATGGGGTGTACACCCTCCTCACCTCATAGTACAAAGATGGGGTGTACACCCTCCTCACCTCATAGTACAAAGATGGGGTGTACACCCTCCTCACCTCAGAGTAAAAAGATGGGGTGTACGCCCTCCTCACCTCATAGTACAAAGATGGGGTGTACACCCTCCTCACCTCATAGTACAAAGATGGGGTGTACACCCTCCTCACCTCAGAGTATAAAGATGGGGTGTACACCCTCCTTACCTCATAGTACAAAGATGGGGTGTACACCCTCCTCACCTCATAGTACAAAGATGGGGTGTACACCCTCCTCATAGTACAAAGATGGGGTGTACACCCTCCTCACCTCATAGTACAAAGATGGGGTGTACACCCTCCTCACCTCATAGTACAAAGATGGGGTGTACGCCCTCCTCACCTCATAGTACAAAGATGGGGTGTACACCCTCCACCTCAGAGTACAAAGATGGGGTGTACGCCCTCCTCACCTCATAGTACAAAGATGGGGTGTACGCCCTCCTCATAGTACAAAGATGGGTTGTACACCCTCCACCTCATAGTACAAAGATGGGGTGTACGCCCTCCTCATAGTACAAAGATGGGTTGTACACCCTCCACCTCATAGTACAAAGATGGGTTGTACACCCTCCACCTCATAGTACAAAGATGGGGTGTACGCCCTCCTCATAGTACAAAGATGGGGTGTACACCCTCCACCTCAGAGTACAAAGATGGGGTGTACGCCCTCCTCACCTCATAGTACAAAGATGGGGTGTACACCCTCCTCACCTCATAGTACAAAGATGGGGTGTACACCCTCCTCACCTCATAGTACAAAGATAGAGGGGGAAAAACATGAGGATCGCAGTCTCACAAAACGAAACAAAGTGGATTTATCAATTATCCAGTTTGCATCCGAAAGGAATGAACATTGACATGGACATAAATTGCTTCATATCAAACCCATAAAATTCATTTAAAAAGAAGATTTGTAAAATGTATCACTCTGCTGTAATATTCCTTTATGTTTCTATACAGTTTTAATATTTTTAATAATTTATAACTACAATAATAATTTTTAAAAATTACAGGAATTTTAAAAATGGTGGTCTTACATATGAATTTATATTACCAAAGGGTCGTCTTATCAAAATTAAAAATATACATCATAATATAATAATTTTATAATCTCCATTTGCACAATACAATTTATATTAACGTATATATTTTTAAAATAATATTTTATTCATATAATTAATTTTTCACACTATGGCACTTTAAATCCAATTGATTTATTCCCCTAATTTATATCATTCACTATAAATATAATCATGCACGGCATATAATCATTTTTTATTAATTAATTAAAATTCACTTTATACACAAATAAGATCATTTTATTTATGGACCAATATATTAAACAATTATATATATGCAGGTGTATACTGCTGTTTATGTCATTAGATATGATATTCATGCTTTCACATACGTATATGCACTATGTCACATTTATCGTTTGCAAGGTATCACTATTTTTATTCAGTTTTATAATTATCTATTATGGCAATGGAATTGTGTAAAAAAAAAATTTATTTATTACGGAGTCCTGGTCAGAATCAAGTAGTGCGGCTGCAAATCCACCCTAGAATATATATAATTTTTCAAAATTGGGGAAATAGAGGGTGGACAGGCCACTTGCTATCGATTCTATAGTATGGGGACACCTCCGTCTCCCTCTTCCTTCCGGTAACGTAGTAATGCAGGCGGGGATAGGGGCGGAACTCTTGCTATATTAGGGCACGCTTTGTTATGCAGTCCAAACTCTGAGGACGTCACCGGATGTGACGAAACGCGTCAGTTTGGACCGCATTACGTCATTACGCTACCCTGGGTGGAACGCAAGCCGGAAGTAGCCCGTTGATTCAGTGAGGAGGACGCGCAAGCCCGCACCACTGACCACCAGGGAGTGTTTTATACTTTAACATTGTATTCGGAACCCGATGTACGGGGAATAAACTTTATTTAACTCTATTATGCTATCTGGAGCTTTCTTTCCTCTTCTCACATCATATTGGGTTGATTATTCCCTGGAGCCCAGAGGAGCCACATCAATCCATCGGACCGCTTAACCACTTAAGCCCCGGAGGATTTGGCTGCTAAAAGACCAGGGGGTATTTTGCGATTCGGCACTGCGTGACTTTAACGGACAATTGCGCGGTCGTGCGATGCTGTTCCTAAACGAATTTGACGTCCTTTTTTTCCCACAAACAGAGCTTTCTTTTGGTGGTATTTGATCACCTGTGCGATTTTTTGATCACGCGCTATAAACAAAAAAAGAGCGTCAATTTTGCAAAAATAACAATATTTTTCACATTTTTTTATATGAAATTCCCCCCAAAAAAAAGTAAAAATCAAAATTTTTTAACATTTTCGGCCAATTTGTTTTATGCTACATATGTTTGGTAAAAAAAAAACGCAAAAAGCGTATTTTGATTGGTTTGCGCAAAAGTTATCGCGTTTACTAACAAAGGGAAAGATTTTTGTCATTTTTGTTGTTTTTTTTTTAACGCGTAATGGCGGCGATCTGCGTTTTTTTTTTGCAGTACTGCGACATTGCGGCGGACAGATCGGACCCTTGACTGACATTTTTGACACTTTTGGGGGTACCAGTGACATTACTACAGTAATCAGTGCTATATATATGCACTGTTACTGTAAAATGACACTGGCAGGGAAGGGGTTAACTTTATTTGAGAGGGAGGGGCTGTGTGTGTCCCTAGGGGCGTGATTCTAACTGTGATTGGCTGTGGCTTGAGCTGTAGGAACAATGATCAACGGTCCTACATAGTAGAACCGTATGATCAGTGTTTCTACACAGGGGAGAATGACAGGCGGCTTGTTTACACTAGCTGCCTGCCTTTCTCCCTCTCCCCCGACGATCGCAGAGTGACCGGCGGACATCGGGTCCGCCGGTCACTCGCGCGGGGGCGTCCGTGACCACGCGGGCGCGCGGCGGCGCGCGCTCGCTCCCCAGAGCCTCATAGGCTAGTGACGTATATATACGTCACTTTGCCTGTGAGGGGCTGACCACAAAGTCACTTTTAACATTGCACTGTTTTTTTTTTTCTATTTGAATTGTATATAACTACGTATATAGGAGCTGGTAATCCATACCAATTATATTTTATATCACAGTCACCTATGCACTAAGGAATAATGTGAGCACAACATCACCTTTATATCTTTTATTGCCGTTTATTGTGGATTTTATAATAGTTTTTATGCATTTGGTTTAATCAATTTTAGGAATTTCTATAACATCCATTGAATTTTTTGGTTAGCAAGCGCTGTATTTGGCCTTTTTTAAAAAAAGACCATTCTTTTATATCACATGTGATTGTTAGAGTGAGAACAATGATTCTAGCTCTAGACCTCCTCTGTAACTCTAAACTGGTAACCTGTAGAAATTCCTAAAGCTTTGCCTATGGAGAATTTTAAGTACCAATGTTTGTCGCCATTCCAAGAGCGTGCGCAATTTTGAAGCATGACATGTTGGGTATCTATTTACTCGGCGTAACATTATCTTTCACATTATAGAAAAAAAATTGGGCTAAAATTACTGGGTTTTTTTTTTTCTCTTTTTAATGCAGTGAAATGCGTTTTTTCCCCAAACAATTGTGTTTGAAAGACCGCTGCGCACTCACGCGTGACAAAAAAATTGCAACGACCGCCATTTTATTCTCCAGAGTCTTCGCTAAAAAATGTATAATATTTGGGGGAATCAAAGTCATTTTATAGAAAAAAATACAGACTTTAACTTGCAAACAACAAGTGTCAGAAATTGGCCTGGTCCTTAGGTGGTTAAAGTTACCCTACATGTAGAACAATTATACTTAACCACTTTACCACCGGAGGATTTTGCTGTCTTACGTCCAGGCCAGTTTTTGCGATTCGGCGCTGTGCGACTTCAACTGACAATTGTGCGGTCGTGCGACGCTCTACCCAAATGAAATTTGCGTCCTTTTTTTCCCACAAACAGAGCTTTCTTTTGGTGGTATTTGATCACCTGTGCGATTTTTACTTTTTGCGCTATAAACAAAAAAATAGCGACAATTTTGAAAAAATAACAATATTTTTCACATTTTTTTTATATGAAATTCCCCCCCCAAAAAATGTAAAAATCAAATTTTTTTAACATTTTAGGCCAATTTGTTTTCTGCTACATATTTTTGGTAAAAAAAATCGTATTTTGATTGGTTTGCGCAAAAGTTATTGCGTTTACTAACTATAGGGAAAGACTTCTGTTATTTTTTTTTTTACGAGTAATGGCGCGATCTGCGATTTTTTTTTGCGGGACTACGACATTGCGTCGGACAGATCGGACCCTTGACTGACATTTTTGACACTTTTGGGGGTACCAGTGACATTACTACAGTAATCAGTGCTATACATATGCACTGTTACTGTAAAAATGGCACTGGCAGGGAAGGGGTTCATTTTTATTGGAGAGGGAGGGGTTAATGTATGCCTGGTGCTTACTAACATGTGTGTGGGGGGAGGTGACTGAGTGACACAGGGACAGATCACATGTTCAACTATGCTGAACCCTGCAATCAGTCACTGTCTGTCACTTAGGAGATCCGCCCGCTCTGTTTACACAAGCGGGCGGATCTCCAGACTCGATTCCCCGATGATCGGGGAAGAGCAGCGGTGATCACCGCCTCTCCTCCCCTGGCCCGACTCCCGCTGTGACTGAATACAGCGGGAGCGAGCCTCCGGCGGTGTGCGCACGCGCCGCCCGCAAGGGGAGGAGTCCAGCGACGTAGGTCTACATCGCTGGACGGAATCAAACCACTTTGCCGCAGTACAGTCAACGTGACTGGTCGGCAAGTGGTTAAATCTATAGATTCCTTTAATATAATACCTGATAATCCTGCCACAGAAGTCCTTCTTCAGGCCCTTACTGGTATGGAGGGACAACTGTGTCCCACTTGTGCTCCTGTGTTGTCATCCTGTCACATGCACCCCTGGTGAAGTCATGCCAACATACAGTGAACAGTCAGGGTCCATTGTTGTCAGTAAACCGGTCCAATGATGATGTGCGGCTGACATTGGAGCACATTCAAATAGACAGGGAGTGTTGAAAGAAATGTGAAGAATAATAAAATCACTTTGATGGGAAAACAGGATTTTGAACCCATTTAGGTTCCCACTTCCTGCTGTAAATCGCTGTTATTGATGCTGGCAGATGCATATAGCCCCAAGTCCTTAACCACTTGCTTACTGGGCACATATACCCCCTTCCTGCCCAGGCCAATTTTCAGCTTTTAGCACGGTCACACTTTGAATGACAATTACACGGTCATTGGGTGGTATTTTCCCATCCCTGGCGGGTGATCAGATTTTTTGAGGCTTCTGTTTAGGACCTTATTCACGCCGCTTGACCTTTTCCTACCTGAACACCAGAGGACTTACTAATTTTTTTTGATTATTGAGCTGTCTTTCAGAAGCCATATGGGCCAATTTTCTACATTATGGAACTGCAATCCCAGTTGGATAAGGACCAATGTTTTTGCAGATAGTTCAACAAGTATATTCCGGCCTAATCTTGCCGGATCCTCCGGTTTAATCTTGTTGGCTCCTCCGATCACCCCCCTTGATTTACCCTGTTTGTAAGCATCTTTGTAGAGTGATGAACCAGAGCGCCAGATGAAGCCTACCTGCGAAACATGGCAGCCTAGCTCACACTCCGTCTACTTTGGACATCTGTGACCACTCTTTCTACAGTCCCCCAGGAGGGGAGGTGGTATTTCCTTTTCTCCCTCTTTGGGGGATATAAAGTATAGTTATTGTCACGGAGTCTAATTATATTTATGCATGCCTTGTATAATGCAGTAGTTTGGAAATTACCAACTTTCTTTTTTTTGTCTTGAGAATTTTTGTATGTGCTGGCTATTGTATGCCATCTATGTGTTTTATAAATTTTAATTATCTACAATAAATGTTATATTTTATATACCCGTGCCAGTAAAGTCCATGTTTTCCCTATCTCTAACGTCTAATTCAGTTGTTAGGATGTGGCACATCTACATGGTATAGATGCGCCCAGTTGGCCGCCACCTGGTGGTCAATTTCTTTGTCTTCCATTATTATTCTTAAATAAAATGTATCATATTCATAATTTGTGTCATAAAGGTTCTTGTAATGATGGTTCATTTTTAGGATTTCTGGAGACAGAGGTAGCAGAGTAAGTGGCTTAACCACTTAAGCCCCGGAAGATTTTACCCCCTTCCTGACCAGGGGGTATTTTGCAATTCGGCACTGCGTGACTTTAACGGACAATTGAGCGGTCGTGCAACGCTGTACCTAAACGAATTTGACGTCCTTTTTTTCCCACAAACAGAGCTTTCTTTTGGTGGTATTTGATCACCTGTGTGATTTTTTGATCATGCGCTATAAACAAAAAAAGAGCGACAATTTTGCAAAAATAACAATATTTTTCACATTTTTTTATATGAAATTCCCCCAAAAAAAATGTAAAAATCAAAATTTTTTAACATTTTCGGCCAATTTGTTTTATGCTACATATGTTTGGTAAAAAAAATCGCAAAAAGCGTATTTTGATTGGTTTGCGCAAAAGTTATCGCGTTTACTAACAAAGGGAAAGATTTTTGTCATTTTTGTTGTTTTTTTTTTAAACTGTTAAACAATGATCAACAGTCCTACATAGTAGAACCATATGATCAGTGTTCCTACACAGGGGAGAATGACAGGCGGCTTGTTTACACTAGCCGCCTGCCTTTCTCCCGCTGTCACGGACGATCGTGAGTGAGTGGCGGACATCGGGTCCTCCTCTCACACGCGCGGGGGGTCTGTGACCGCGCGGGAGCACGCCTCCGGCGGCGCGCGCTCGCTCCCCAGAGCCTCACAGGATAGTAACGTACCGATACGTCACTTTGCCTGTGAGGGGCTGACCGCCGCAGTATATGTACTTGCAGCGGTCGGCAAGTGGTTAATAAAGCAATGGGCCCTGATGGTATTCATCCCAAAGTTCTAAGAGAACTTCGAGGTATAGTTGTTGGACCAATAACAGATCTTTTTAATTAATCTCTTGTAACAGGAGAAGTTCTCCATGACTGGCAGACAGTTAATATTGTACCTATCCACCAGAAGGGCAGCAAGGTAAGGGGTGTGGCCGGCATCTTTGCTGAATAGACGCTCTTCTCTGAGCTCTGTCTACAGCCCTGGATTCAGAGACGATTTACAGAGCATTGGGACCTTGTTTTCAGCCAAACTTTTGCCTGGAGATCCCCTATACCCCATTCTAGTGTGGCAGATTCTGGTACAGCCAGCTGCCAGAAAAATCCAAGATGGCACCGTGGCTGCAGCCCCCGCTTCTCTTCCCTCTCCAGTCTCCCACCATCCAGCTACAGAGGACAGAGGGGATGGCTTCATGGAGCTTACCAGCATCGAGCAAGGTTCTCCCTTCCCATATCTGGGCTCTCCATTGGCAGACAGCCCTGCTAAGGCTAATGTGCGGCTGAACACATACCACACTACATGTGCAGAGGTGAGCCTAAGCAATATACATGCCATTAACCCATGCAGCACCCCTGATCCCTTTGCCAGCTTCCCTACCAGTGATCAGCCCATTCTAGATACTACCCCATAAAGAAATGTTATCCACTCTGAGAAACTCTTTACACACCGATATGTTGTCCATCACGCAGAGCCTACATTCTGATATATCCTCAGTTTCAGGCAGGGTGTCACATATTGAAAACCAAAAGGGGGATATTGCATCAACCATAAACGATTTAGTGGATGCACACGAGGATAATCTTCAGGATCACTTTTGGATTAAACACAAATTGGCTGACCTGGAAGACAGGTTACATCGTAACAACATATATATTAGCGGAGTTATGGAAATAGAACAACCCCAAGAGTTAGTGGACTATGCAGGAGGGCTTATTAAAGCATTACTGCCTGACTTTAAAAACATCGACTGGGTGATAGACCATATCCAGATGTGATTCTGCGCATACACTTTTATCACGTCAAAGAATAAATTATGCGTAAATCCAGAAGTGTGCAACCCCTACCTGAACCATGCTCACACCTCCAAATCTATGCTATCACCATATACTTTCCAACTGCATAGAGAGTTGAACATGATTACCAAAGCATTGAAAAAAACACAATCTTCCATACCAGTGGCTAAATCCTGCTAATTTTTTTGATCACTTATAATGGTGCAAAATACACAGTAACCACTCTGAATAAGGGCCTGCATCGCCTCCGCTCATTGGGGTATAATCCCAGAAGCCACGGATCCACCATCCAAGAACCACAGGCGTGCTAATTCACCTCCAGCTACTCAACTTCTTCAACGCCCTCGCTATCTGCCAAGCACTAATTGGGGTTCCATTAAGCAAAGCTTCTATGTCCCTGACTGCTCTATGGCTCTGACTAGGTCACTTGAACTTTTCCCCCATAGATTAGCCAAGTGAGTGCACAGCACTTCTCCGCAAGGCCGCTCGTTCGGCCGCTTGGCACACAGTCGACGTTCTTCTTTGTTTCCATTCCTTTTTGTTTTCTTTTTTGTTGTTCCCTCCCATTTTTATTAGTTATTGTCACTTGAATTAACCTCGGTGGCATACAATCCACTGTGCCAAACATCTGCTGGTGCTCCTATGCTGCTGAAAACTGCTATAGTAATTTATACCACTATCTTTGGCCTTTTTTGCCCTTGTTTCCCTTCCTTCAAAGATGACTATCAAGTTCCTGACCATTAAAGGCCTCAATCATCCAGTGAAAAGATATTCCCATTGGAAATTGGCTAAGGAATCCCACTGTGACATCTTATGTGTGCAAGAAATGCACTTTAAAGCTTATTTTCCACCCAGATGTTCAAACAGCCAGTTCCCTCACACCTTCACAGCAAGTGCAGACTCTAAAAAAAAGTTTTAATACCATCAAATCCACTATTTCCTTTCATTACATCACAAAGTGTTGGACCACAACGGCCGGTATTTCATTTTAGTTTGATCCCTCAAAAACTTCAATTTGTAACTCCAGAATAGACTTGTACCTGACCAATCAGTGGACTCTACAAAAAATATCTGCCTTCCACATCATCCATTTGATAACCTGGTCGGATCACTCCCCAGTGAGTATTACCTTCACTGACTCCTCACACTACTCGTCCATTTTTTTATGGTGGATGAACACTCACATTCAGCAAGGAGATCCCTACAGTACCATTCTCAATGAACACGTAGAGCATTTCTTCATCACCAACAAGGACTCTGTCTCCAACCCTGCTACAGTTTGGGAGGCCCATAAGGCCTATATGTCTGTAACGGAACAGGGCACCCCTGAGCGGGTACCTCCGTTGACAGATGCTCCTAGTGCTTTCCAAGGGCTCCAAGCACTCCACCAGACACCGTAACCACTTCAGACCCCACGAACTGCCGCAGCTTGGTTAGGGTCTCGCAATCTCCTACCCACCCTGGACCTACGACAAGGCTCCAGGTTCCTGTGGGTGAACCTCTCTTTCCCCAGAGAGTGCAGCATGAACAAGCTCTTACACAAGCTCTTATAAGAGCTCAGTGATTATCCAAGGGAGTATGGAGGACATAGCAATTCCTTGCAGCAGATTCCCCCAATAAGAGACAGAACTCTAGAATGAGGTGAAGGAACTCAAAACAACTTTATTGAACAAGACTTATATACAGAATTTGGAACATCCCGCCCCCAACAACCGCTTTCCTGTTGGTCAATTGTAAAGTACCTGTGGTCTCCTTCAGGTCCTCCTTAGCCATGCAAATGAGGACTTGAAAATGAGTCAGCAGGGATTGGTGCGATAGCTTGACCAGAAGGACTGCCATGTGCAATGAGACAGAAGCCCCCAGGGGGCAGTCAATGTACACAATAGCCAGACACAGAACAATGGGAGGTCATTAGCACTTACAATGAGACAGGGCAATCCAAATTCCCAATACACAAACAAAAGGAAAACCTTGCTGACATTGAAAGATATGTAATATACACAGCATTTAGGAATTAAAGATTTCATGGCAAGTGGGAATAAATCTTAATATTTCTATATGGAGATATTGCTGGCAAATATGAAGCAATCCAAACCATTACTTATCTGTCTTTAAATTCCAGTGACGGTGAATACCGTCACAAGGACTCTTTATCCAACAAAGTTTTAGCGCTAAGAGAAAGAGATCACAGTACATTGTTAATCTCCTAAAATAAATTAACGATCTTGATTTAATAAACAAACTAAAAGCAGCCGATCACTTGAAAAATAAACCAGGCCAACTCTGTTTAGAACTATGATCCATATTATTGGATCACTTTGAGCATATTCACAAACGCTTTAAATCAACTCTATATGTCAATGGCAATAAAGCGGGGAAACTAATATCCAACAAAATTAAAGGGTCACTCATTTAATCATCTATCCCTTTTCATTACTACCATTTTATTAAAGAAAAGCTGATGAACCCACAGGATATAGCCAGCATGTTTAGCGTGTATTATAGCTCCCAAAAAAAATTGAAAAAGAATCCTGACACAAAACAACCCACGCCGTCTGACATAGCATCTTTCCTGCAATCTATTATGTTACCTACTCTGACTACCCCTAACTCGAAACCCTGAACTCCCCATTCACGTCTCAGGAAATAGCCAAAGCTATCAAACTTCTTCCTAATAACAAAGCTCCAGGGCCCGATGGTTCTGTTGCTGAATACTACAACAGTTTTCATCTATTTTAATTGACCTTCTTACTTCAGTGTTCAATGATATGGTAAATGCTTTATTAATTACACTGCCAAAAACCTGGCAAAGATCCCTCAGAATTTCCGTCCCATATCGTTATTGAATCTTGACCTTAAACTCTTTGCAAAGGGGATAGCAAACATGATTATTGTTGTGACGAGACCAATCTCGCCACTGGGCATTGGAGAAGCCTGGTTGCTCGCCTCCTGCAATGGGACTATGGACCCTCTCATCAGCCCAGGCTAAACGTAAACCCCATGGCAATTTGACTGTGTTTGTGGTATCTGAGCGCTGTTTTGATATGTTGAGCGCTCAGATCCAGGCTATCTGGGGATGGGTTGAATGTAGGGGTTCTGTTCAGTAGACTGGGAGTTATGCATTTTTGTGTCTTTTTGTGTTTCTTTAAACATGTGGTTAATGGAGCCTTGCCTCTCCTGGAAGCTAAAACGTATTCCTGTAAACTGTAAGGAACAGGAAGCCAACTCCTAATATGGGCATTACAGGAAGTTCTGAGGAGACGGGCGGTCTATTGACACTCAGAGTAATGTGTATTGAGGGCTCGTTAGGGAACCATTGTTCTGTGTCTGACTGTTGTGTACATGGATTGCCCCCTGGGGCTTCTGTCTCCTTGCATTGGTCAAAGCTATCTGACCAATCCCTGTTGACTCATTTTCAAGCCCTCATTTGCATATGCTGGAGAGGACCTTAGTGAGAACTGCAAGTACTTTACAATTGACCAATGGGAAAGCGGTTGTTGGGGGAAGGATGTTCCAATTTCTGTATAAAAGAGTGCTCTGTTCTTCCAATAAATGTTGTTCCTGTTTTACCCTCATCTCGGAGCTTTGTCTCGTTATTGGGGGAATATGCTACAGGGATTGCTATGGTCTTCCATTCTCCCTTAGAGAATCACTGAGCTCTTGTAAAAGCTTGTGTAAGAGCTTATTCTGCTGCACTCTCTGGGGAAAGAGAGGTTCACCCACAGGAACCTGGGGCCTTGTCGTTGGTCCAGGGTGGGTAGGAGATGCCAAGACCCTAACCAAGCTGCGGCGGTTCGTGGAGTCTGAAGTGCTTACAGTGTCTGGTGGAGTGCATGGAGCCCTCAGGAAGCACTAGGAGCATCTGTCAACGGAGGTACCTGCTCAGGGGTGCCCTGTTCTGTAACAATTGTAATCCTTCCCTCTTTAAATCATCTAGATCAATCAGTGTTCACAAAAGGGAGGCAAACAGCAGTTGCTACAAGGCATCTAATCAATGTCCTTCACTTTGCCAATTGACAAGAAATGCCTTCTCTGCTTTTAGCTTTGGATGCACTGACTGGTGGTACCCAAAAGTGACCCTACAGAAATTTGGATTTCAAGGTCCTATCCTATCCATGAAAATGGCCCTCTACTCCATACCTTCAGCCCAAGTTTTTTGTTTGGCAATGCTATCCAATACTTTCTCTATATCAAACGGGAACCCGTCAGGGATGCCCTTTATCCCCACTTTTTTTTAAATCTCCTTTTGGAACCATTAGCCCATAAGATTTGTTCTCACCAGGGCATTTTAGGGATCAAAATTGGACTTGTGGAACATGACATTTATTTATTTGCAGGTGAAGTAATTCCTATGCTATCAGACCCACATTCCTCCTTAGAAAATGTATACTCAACTTTGAAGGAATTCCGCTCCATCTCCAACTATACAGTCAATGACTCAAAATCTTATATTCTAGGTGTTAATATTCCTCCTTCTACCAAATCTACCCTCTCTGACCATTACCCATATCTCTGGGCTTAAAAATCTATAAAATACTTTGGAGTACTGCTCACAGTTAATCCTAAATCTTTATTTCAGGAAAACGTCATTCCCCTCCTAAAGACCCTACAATCTGAATGAACAAACATCTCTAAATTTACACTTTCATGGATGGGGAGACTCGCATCCTTCAAAATGCTTAACCACTTCCAGACTGCTTACGTTATATTTACTGCGGCAGGCTGGCTCGCACAGGCAAAATGACGTAGGTCTACGCCGCTCGCCTGGGGGACAGCAAGGGGTCCCCGTTCATCAGCGGGGAAGCCGATGCGGGTGTCAGATGGCTCTGATTGCCGCCTGACACCCACGATCGTTCCCCGCTGAGAAAGAAGGATGATCGGCTCTCCATTCTTCTCCCTGGAATGATCACAGAGCTCATGTGATCCTGCTATATAGGATCGCATATCTCTGTGATCATTTCACAAGCCACGCCCCCCAATTAGAATCACTCCCCTAGGCTCACATTTAACCCCTTGATCACCCACAGGGTTAACCCCTTCCCTGCCAATGGCATTATTACAGTAACAGTGCATATTTGTAGCACTGATTACTGTAATATCACTGGTACCCCCAAAAGTGTCAAAAATGTCAGTTAGGGGTCCAATCTGTCCACCGCAATGTCGCAGTCCCGCAAAAAAATGCTGATCGCCGCCATTACTAGTAAAAAAAAAAAAAAAACAATAAAAATGACAAATATTTCCCATAGTTAGTAGACACGATCAATTTTGCACAAACCAATCAAAATACGCTTATTGTGATTTTTTTTTTACCAAAAATATGTAGCAGAAAACAAATTGGCCTAAAATGTTAAAATTTTTTGATTTTTACATTTTTTTTTGAGAATGTCATATAGCAGAATGTGAAACATATTTTTATTTCTTCAAAATTGTCGCTCTTTTTTTGTTTATAGCAGAAAAAATAAAAATCGCACAGGTGATCAAATACCACCAAAAGAAAGCTCTATTTGTGTAGAAAAAAAGGAAGTAAATTTTGTTTGGGTACAGCGTCACATGACCGTGCAGTTGTCCATTAAAATAATGCAGTGCCGAATCGCAAAATAGGGCCTGGTCATTAAGGGAGCAAATCCATCCGGTCTTAAAGTAGTTAAGCTCCCGCAGCTATTGTATCTCTTCTGATCCCTCTACCTATCCCTATACTCACATTCTATTTTCAGAAACTACAAACATTACTAAACCACTTTTTTGGCAAATAAAAAAAGTGATATGTTCCTATATCAAGCTCATCAAACACAAATCAGCAGGAGGCATGGGTCTTCCAGACCTCAGGGACTACTATCTGGTCACGTTATTAGCACAATTAAAAATATGGTTTGTGCCCCATCCACAGAGCTTGTGGAAAGACCCTACAGGTTTCCGAATAGGAACCTCCAAAGTTGGCTTATCTGTACTCTCCACAAACACAACATAAATATGCTCCTGTCCCCTACCATATTAGCCTCTAGGTCGGCATTCTACCAGCTCATCCTCAAAAATCCCCATAGGACATTCCTAACCCCATTCCATTAAACATAATTTCTCCCCTAACTCATGACATTAATATTTTAGCCTGGACAAATAGGAATATCACCCAAATTTCAGACCTCTACTCGGCTTGAGTACTTAAACCATTTCCAACGCTTCAAAAGGAGTTTATTCTACCTGCTGCTTAGTACTTCCAATATCTCAGAATCACTCACTGCCTAATTCACTCACCTGCAATAATACAAAACAACTCTAGCCAAGTATGGAAATACTGGTCTCAGGGGAGCCCACATATTAAGGCATATTCCTTTTTTTACCAAATCCTAAAAGATAAAACATCATTCATTAAAACTCTATCCCAGATTAAATGGGAGCATAAGCTAGGATTATCCTTAACAGATGATCAATGGATAGCGACCTTGGGTGCACCTTATAGAGCAACCAAATCAGCCAACCTATGGGAACTTTCATACAAGATTGCCTTCATATTTTACACACCATAGATCCCTCACTTCACCCTTGTGTTGGAGAGGTTGTGGGTCCCATGGCACACTTTTACATATATTGTGGTCATGCAAATTAGTATCTAACTACTGGTCTAATGTATTTAAGCTTATCCAGGATGTCACTCACACTAAGATACTTCCCTCACCAGAGCTTGCTATTTTGAACTTAGGAATTAAGAAAATCACCCTCACACTCAGATGTATAATTGTTTACGTTTAACTATCAGCTAAACTGACATTCACAGCGGGGCGACATATAGAGAAACCAATCCCCCCTCCGCTGCAGGTAGAAAATGTAGGGGATCAGTTCCTCTATATGCTGCCCCTGCCGCCCCTTCTATCCAGGTGACACATGGAGCTGGGTCGCCCCAGGGATCAAGGGAACCCTTCATGGTTTCTTACACTGGGGCTCTGCCGCCCCCCCAAAATCACCTTGTCCACATGTTGATGGGAATAAGGGCCTCTTCCCTACATCCCTGGCCTGGTGGTTGTGGGGGTCTACAAACAGGTGGCGAATCTGGGAGCTTCAAGATTGCAAAAAGTTACTCCTGTACCCCAAAACCCCCCAGCCAGGGTTGTGGGGAAGAGGCCTTTGTCTCTCCTGCCCCAGAGCACCCCCCCCCCCCCATGTTGAGGGCATATGGCCTGGTTTGGTTCAGGAGAGGGGGGGAACTTGCTTTCCTGGCCTGCCAGGCTGCATGCTCCGATAAGGATCTGGAGATTGGATCTCGATAACTTCGGATGCAAGTCTCCGGTGCTGGGGGGCTCACTGCCTCGGCAGGCAAGTTCAGTGCATGTGGCACACAACAGAGACAAGACATTCTAATCCTTTGGAGTTGCAGGCAGTCATCCTGGCCCTGTGCGCCTTTGAAGACCTGATACATGGGGCCCAGGTCCAGCTATGATTAGACATTCAGACAGCAGTCACCTATATAGTTCGACAAGGAGGAACCAAGAGCCTGCCATTACTTCAACTGACGACCGGGATTTTCATCTGGGCCGAGACAAACCTGAAGGCCTTGACAGCAGCCTACATCCCAGGCAGACAGAATCATATTGCAGATCAGCTGAGTCAGAACTTCCCAAGCAGCAGAGAATGGGCAGTAAACAGGCACTACCTGGAACTGATTTTCTCAGAATGGGGTACACCCTCCGTGAATCTAATAGCAACATGGGAGAATGCACAGCTGCCAAGATTTGTGACAAGATTCACAGACAGTAGAGCGATAGCTCAAGAGGCATTCTCAATCCCATGTAAGTTTCCCCTAGTATACATCTTTCCCCGGCTCCTCTGATCTTGAAGATGTTATTAAAGATTGCATGAAAGAGACCCATGCCATACTCATACTACCTTTCTGACCTCGAAGACTGTGGTTCCCGTTGCTATTACAAATGGCGGCAACTCCGCCAATATCTCTGCACCTGAAGAGAGACCTATTAGGATAGGGACAGTGGACCCATCCCAATCCAGGAAGGCTGCAACTAAAGGGTGGGCTCTTAAATTGGCCAGATTACGGTCGCATGGACTCTCTGAAAGAAGCGACTAACTGTAACGCTCCTGCGTTTCTTATATGGTGTGGATTTTCAGCTGCAGAAATAGTTCCACGTCAGTTGTCATGTAAGAGATATGCTGAGATACCATTCCCAACCTCAATGACTCATCATGTGTGGAAGGTCTTATTTCAGCCAGTAAATACACACAATTAGCAAGCTGGTTCCTAGAGTGACTTTATATATGTGGTAACACAATGATGAAGGTTTGAGGGATAGGTTGAGTGGAGGTGGTAGGTGATAGACACTTGAAGGTGAGACAGTAGCAGATGGATGCAGGAAGGTTTAACAATGTTGTATGATAGCAGATGATAGAATAGCAGGTGGACATACAAAAGAGATCAACCCAGTGCAGAAAAGTAGCAGTAGTCTCAAGAGCTAGCAATCTAGTTTATGCAGATGTGATAAACAGTCTCTACTATGCAGAGCTAGATAGTGTAAGCTTAGTATAAGTTTATAGAGAATTCCCCTGCGGGGTACTTAGCACTATTAGCGATACAGCCGAAGGGTGGTTCAGGAGAGGCGGATGATCCAGTAGCGGGATACAGGGATCAGCGCAGCGAGGTTCCGTCAGCGAAGTAACCTTGCAAGCATGGAAGCTTCAAGCAAGGTTAGCATCCAGATAAGGGTGTTTGAACGAACACATGTGAGTGAGAGCCGACGCCTTAAATAGCCATCTAGTCCGGCGCTGAGTGATGACAGCTCCAGTCTTAAAGGTGTATGCGCAACTTTCCAAAAGTAAATGGTAGGGCGCATACACTTGTGGAAAGTGTAATTTAGGGTACCAAAGGTACCGGAACATTACACTACCACACTATTGAAGGCTAGGAAAGCCTCAACAAACACCATGTATACCAGAATTTGGGATACATTTGTCACCTTTGCCACAGAATGAAGCTTCTGTCCATCAACTCCAGGGATCACAAATGTGCTAGACTTCTTGCAATCAGCTCTACAGATAGGCTTGGCCTACAATACAATCAAAGTGCAAGTGTCAACTCTGTCAGCGTTCACAGGTCACAAATGGGCAGAGGAGCCTTTATTAAAATAATTCCTCAGGGCAACAGTGAGATTATGACCTCCAAGGAGTAATCTCTTCCCCACCTGGGCCAAGCTCCAGTCTCCGTTTGTCCCCACAGAGACATGCCCATTGTGGTTTCTAACAGCTAAAGTAGCCTTTCTTACAGCCATTATGTCAGCCAGAAGGGTGTCAGAACTGGTATCCCTATCTTGCAAAAATCTGTTTTGCATTATTCTGGCAGAGAAGGTTATTCTATGGCCCTCACGAGCCCGAACCTCCAAAGTAGCCTCTGAGTGCCACACAAATTGGGAATCTATCCTAGCCAGTTTCAGACAGCCACCAGAACAAACAGATGAGCTAGACCTTAGACCAACAAGTAAGAAATTCTGACAGCCTATTTACCTTACCATTTGGAACTAAGAAAGGTGAGGCAGCATCGGCAAGGATCATATCGACTTGGATCATCAGGACAATTAACCTGGCATACAAGCAACAGGGCTTAGATCCTCCACAGGTGTTACAAGCTCACTCAACAAGAGGTGTTGCGACCTCTTGGGCAGCACTCATCAAAGTGTCAGTGGAAGAAATATGCAGAACGGCCAGCTAGAGATCCTGTGATACTTTCGCCAGACACTATAAGCTCGACGTAATGTCAACCAATACAGCTAGATTTGAAACAGCAGTGATGAAGGAACCTTTTCAGACAAAATAAAGTCTATTTGTGAACTATTAGGACAAATTGTTTTTTTATTGGATTGTCCAGTCCTAGATAGCTAAGTTAGATCCCAGGTGTGCTGACATGGTGCTTGGCCAGGACAACTTTGCTTCCCTCCCTACGTGGCCTGTTGCCGCCAAATATAGAAGAACAAGGGGGAATGGGAGGGACTCTCTTTTATGTGCTAGGGTAAAGGTGGTCCGGAGGGCTCATTGGAGGAGCAAACCCAGGTGTGCTGTCATGAGGACTGGCCCGGAAAGAAAAATTATCGTAAGTATTGGTAACAATTTTCCGTTATATTGTAAATGTTACCATAAATTAAAATAAATAAATAACCTGGTTTGGAGATAGTGTTCTGGGACAAATAATGGTGGAAATCATTGACCTGGTATCTTGGTAACCTGGGCTAGAGCAAGATTGACAAACACTCCGAGGTCTATGTTGTTGAGCGCATTCCAATCTTGATACTTAAAGTGCGCAATCCTTGACAAAAAGCTTAGGGAAGCAGTGCACAGTTAGCTGGAGGTTGATGATCATGTAGGCACAAAAAGTGATGTCATACTGTCCTAAGCCCAGCAATAGTAATCTGGTGGGGGGGACATGGGGAGGTTTTACTACTTTAATTTCTAAGTATATAAATTAACTGCACATTATTATTTTAAAGAAAGCAATTGTTATCAAAGATTAATATAAAAGAGTATGGACATATTTCTAAATACATAATTACATCCAAATGTAATGCACTCATGTGGTTCAAAAGGGTCCAGACTGTTCAGAATCTCTCAAGTGGGAATGAGCTGATTAATTTTAGAGAAACTGATTTTGCAACAAAATTACCAATTGTGTTGAAATGTGAATGTTGGTGCATCTGGCCCTGAGGATGTAGTTCTGCTGGCTGCCCAGGCCCCAATAAAACAACAATGCCCCTGGGTAGTTGTTAAACTTGAAATAAGTAACACTGCTCAAAAAAAATGAAAGGAACACTTTGAAAACACAACAGATCTCAATGGGGAAAAGTATCATGCTGAATATCTATACTGATATGGACTGGGTAATGTGTTAGGAACGAAAGGATGCTACATCGTTTGATAGAAATGAAAATTATCACCCTACAGAGGGCTGAATTCAGAGACGCCAAACTCAAAATGAAAAAATTATGCAGCAGACTAGTCCATGTTGCTGAAATTTCATTGCAGCAACATAAAATGGTACTCAGTAGTGTGTATGGCCACCATGTGCTTGATGGCATGCCTGACAATGTCGGGGCATGCTCCTAATGAGACGATGGATGGTGTCCTGGGGTATTGCCTCCCAGATCTGGACCAGGGCATCACTGAGCTCCTGAACAGACTGAGGTGCAACCTGGTGGTGTCTGATGGACTGAAACATAATGTCCCAGAGGTGTTCTATTGGATTTAGGTCAGACAAACGGGGGGGGGGGGGGCCATTCAATAGTATCAATTCCTTCAACCTCCAGGAACTGCCTGCATACTCTCGCTACATGAGGCTAGGCATTTTCATGCACCAGGAGTAACTCAGGACTCACTGCACCAGGGTAGGGTCTGACAATGCGTCCAAGGATTTCATCCTGATACCTAATGGCAGTCAGGGTTCCATTGTCTAGCCTGTAGAGGTCTGTGCCTCCCTCCATGGATATGCCTCCCCAGACCATCACTGACACACCACAAAACTGGTCATGCTGAACGGGGTTACAGGCAGCAGAACGTTCTCCACAACTTCTCCAGACTGTTTCATGCCTATCACATGTTCGGGGTGAACCTGCTCTCATCTGTAAAAAGCACATGGCGCCAGTGGCGGACCTGCCAATTTTGGTGTTTAATGGCAAATGCCAATCAAGCTCCATGGTGTCAGGCAGTGACCACAGGGCCCATTAGAGGACGTCGGGCCCTCAGGCCACCCTCATTAAGTCTGTTTATTATGTATTCGGTCTGACCAGACTTCTGAGGTTGAGCACCCCACCCCCCACACACACCTGTACTCTATCAGTGTCCACTATCAAGTAGATATAGGAGGAGTCGCTTGTAGTGCAGTCACACATCTCTCCCAGCAAGGAGTGTTGTCTCCAAGGGTTAGAGAGGCTGGATTCACCCCTTTTTTATGGATAGTGTAGGACCCACTGATAATGGGGTACTTTGACGCAGTGGTGGGCTTGAGCACGATATGGCCATATGGTGGGACTAAATCTCCATTTTTATTTATGGATTGTCTCCGTATTTGATAGTCATTTCTTTTGCATGGTTGCGCTATTCTTTTTTAATATACACCCTCATTAAGTCTGTTTCTGATTGTTTGGTCAGAGGCATTCACACCAGTGGCCTGCTGGAGGTCAATTTGTAGGGTTCTGGCAATGCTCATCCTGTTTCTTCTTGCACAAAGGAGCAGATACCGGTCCTGTTGATGGGTTAAGGACCTTCTATGGCCCTGTCCAGCTCTCTCCTGGACTCTCCTCCATGCTCTTGAGACTGTGCTGGGAGACACAGCATACATTCTGGCAATGGAACATATTGATGTGCCATCCTGGAGGAGTTGGACTGCCTGTGAAAC
The DNA here is from genome assembly GCF_965119305.1 of Pelophylax lessonae. Lineage (NCBI taxonomy): Eukaryota > Metazoa > Chordata > Amphibia > Anura > Ranidae > Pelophylax > Pelophylax lessonae. The sequence continues at coordinate 647,941,014 of NC_138771.1, forward strand.
CTCTATAGGGTACAGGTATCGCCTCATGCTACCAGTAGTGACACTGACCCTAGCCAAATACACTAGTGAAAAACAGTCAGAAAAGATGAGTAAGAAAAAAAATGTCTGTGTCTTCCACCTGTAAAACCATTCCTGTTTTGGAGATTGTCTCATTGTTGCCCATCTAGTGCACCTGTTGTTAATTTTGTTAACACCAAAGCAGCTGAAACTGATTAACAACCTACTTAACTGACCAGCCCAATATCCCAGGAGCCTAATTAACTTGATGCTATAATTTAAATAAAAAGCGTTCCTTTATTTTTTTTTTTAAGCAGGGTGTAAGACATCAAACTGGCTTTCATCTCCCGGTTCCTCAGACTGTAGATGATTGGATTAAGCAAAGGAACCAATACAGTGTACACCAAAGAGATAATTTTTTTCATTTTCCTGGAGTACAATTGAGAAGGGACCACGTAAATTAAAAATATTGCCCCAAAATACAAAAACACAGAAGTCAGATGAGCGCTACAAGTGGAGAAAGTTTTCATCCTCCCATCCTTGGAGGCAATTCTTAGGATGGTGCTAAATATAGACACATAACTCACTATAACCAAAATAACAGGGAACAATCCTAAAACAACTGCAAAGACCAAAATTTCCAATTTTAATATGTTGGTATTCGTTGAAGACATCTCTAAAATACACACATGCTCGCAAAATAACACATCAATGGTTTCCGAAGGGCAGATCTTTAAGCGGCAGATTTGAATAGTTGAGATTGTTGGTATTATCAATCCTGACAACCAGGCCATGCAGACTAGATAACTGCAAGTCCCAAAATGCATCAGTGTGGAGTACCTTAAAGGTTTGCAAATGGCAAAATACCTGTCAACTGCCATTATAGAGAGAAGAAGAATCTCGGTGATCCCAGCTGTAGTACATCCATAAGTATGTCCAATAAGATAGTATAGTGATACAGATCCTCCATTTCCCCATACCAGGTATAGGATTTGGGGAAAGACAAAATTAGAGAATAGGATTTCACACAAAGAAAGATTTCTAAGGAAAAAGTACATGGGAGAATGGAGCTTTGTAGTGATGACAGTCAAAACAATAATCAGGGTGTTCCCAATGAGAGTGATGATGTAAAGCAATAGAAAAAAAACAAAAAGTAAATATTTCATTTGGAAGAGATCGCCAAACCCAAGAAGTGTTATTCTTGTCTGGTTCCTTCCACACATTGCCTGATCATGAAGAATGTGACGTTTTAGAGTGCGGTATATGCGGTAATCAAGCTTCCGGGGACTGAGGGCGGCGGGCCCCACTCCTGGGTATGGCAGAGCGTGAGCGGGAGCGCCTTCTTCTCTGAGGAAGAGGGCCAGATGTCTGTGGTCGCACCCATTCAGCAGGAGGATCCAGCCAGTTCGGAATGTCCACTGGAGTGTGTCCCAGGAAGGAGAAGAAGTCAGTCAGTTGATCAGGATCCGCCAGCACAAACTTCCTGGAGTTGAAAGTAACTTTAATGCTGAAGGGGTGCCCCCATGTATAGGTGGCCCCAATTTGGCGTAGCAAGTCCAGTAAGGGACGGACCACTCTCCGCATGTGTAGGGTGTTGCGGGATAGGTCGGGGTATAGGTGGATGGAGGAGCCATCAAAGTCCAGAGGACCCTGTTGCCAAGCCTTCCTCATTATTTCTTCCTTCAGGGTATAGTAGTGAACCCTACATAACACATCACGGGGATGATCATCACCCCTACCTCCTGGGCCCCCCACTCTGTGCACCCTGTCTAGTTCGATGGTTGTGGTAGGAGCTCTACCGAGAACCTGATTGAGAATGGCAGTCACAGTGGGTTTAAGGTCCGTACCAGAGGTGGCCTCAGGGAGACCCTGAATCCTAATGTTGTTCCTGCGACTCCTGTTTTCGCCGTCGTCAACGCGAAGTTGTTGCTGACGCAGGCGGCGGAGGTGGTCACGGGAAGCAGCCTCCAGTGCGGAAATGCGGGACTCGTGGGCTGCTTGAGTAGCGGTGACGGAGGCAACAGTGGAGTCAGTAGTGGAAATCTGCTGACGGATCGCATTTAATTCAGCATGCAGGGAGAGTTCCATTTTAGAGGCCCAGGAGTCGAAGTCCGACCTGAAGGCCGAGAGAAGGGAAGCTGCCTCCGACCGGAGGGTTCCTCCACAATCCGGGGCGTCTGGACCCCCATTTAGTGCAGAAGAGCTGGGCAGGAGAGATGAGGAAGAGGACGTTGCTGGAGAAGGAGGTTGGTCCGCACAACCCGCATCCACACTAAGGGAAGCCGGCTGAGACGGTGGAGGGGGGGGTTTAGTTTTACCCACCGCGCGACCGGTCGCCATCTTGTCAGGTCTAGGGGAGCGGGGTTCCGTTGGCGCAGTGCGCAGTAGGTAACGTTGCATAGAGCTCTGTTGAAGGTCTGAAGGGTCGGCGGGGTGGGAATTGCCCGCCGACATGTATATGGTAGGTGTAGCTAGACTAACACGTAACTGCTGGAGCCGGATGATCTCGTGGCTCAGCACCGCATGACCAGTGTCTTCAAATCAGTTGCAATGAAATCCACACGGGAGTGAAGACACGGGCAGGTAGTGCAAGTCTGTCAATGTAGGATAAGTTTGAGCTTAGCAATCCACAGCAAAAGAGGAGCAGAGAGACAGATGATCCGGTGCAGGTATTCGTGAGGCAAGGAGTGGAGGCCTGGTGCAATACTCTGCAGAGCTATGAGGATGTAGCTGAGGAGCCTCAGAAGCAGCAGATAGGTCCTTGTCAGGCTGAGGGGAACTCAGCAGGGACTGTGAGCAATACTCTGCAGGGGCTGTGAGCAGTACTCTGCAGGGGCTGTGACCAATACTCTGCAGGGACTGTGAGCAATACTCTGCAGGGACTGTGAGCAATACTCTGCAGGGACTGTGAGCAATACTCTGCAGGGACTGTGAGCAATATTCTGCAGAGACTGTGAGCAATACTCTGCAGGGGCTGTGAGCAATACTCTGCAGGGGCTGTGAGCAATACTCTGCAGGGGCTGTGAGCAATACTCTGCAGGGGCTGTGAGCAATATTCTGCAGGGGCCGTGAGCAATACTCTGCAGGGATTGTGAGCAATATTCTGCAGGGGCTGTGAGCAATATTCTGCAGGGGCTGTGAGCAATATTCTGCAGGGGCTGCGAGCAATATTCTGCAGGGCAACAGCAGCAAAGAAACCTTGTCCAGGCCACAGCCTCCCTCAGCAGTGGGAATCCAGAGAAGCAGAGCGTGTCTCAGATCAGCAGCAACACAGTAGGGGGGGGGAGAGGATGGGACCCCCAGTGATCTCTTTGTGGCTAGGTGGGTCTTCTAGGACTCCTCAGTGCCGAAGGTGGGTGTAGGGTGGGTGGCAAGATGGCGGACAGCGGCGGCCTGGAGCGTCCTACCGCGGAGAGCGGGGTCCCCAGCTGCACAGCCGGCCTGGCGGCTAATAGAGGGCCATCAGGGGAAGACTGCCTCGGATGTCTCTTACCGTCCCCGGATCCAGCTAGGCCGCGATGCCGCGGGTAGGCCGCGGTGGCGTGGGTAGGCCGCGATGGCGCGGGTAGGCCGCGGTGGCGTGGGTAGGCCGCGATGGCGCGGGTAGGCCGCAGGCGCCGGTCCGGCGTGATCTCCGTCAGGATGGGCAAAATAGGAGGATGGCCGGCTCCCTAGACCCTGTCAGCTCCGGGAGTAGAAGTCCGTGCGCCGATCCGGAGGCCAGGTGAGTGGATGGCAGCGGATTAGTCCGTGGCTGGAACGGAGCTCCCTCTTCATGCGGCCATCTCGGCCAGCGTCCGGACACGCCCCCGAATGTGACGTTTTAATACACAAACAAATCCTTAGTTTTGCTTAGAGCTTGGCCTCTGTATCTTTCAGACCATGCAAAGTTGTCAGCAAGAGTGTTAGATTTAGAGTGACATGAAAACCCGAGCTCCAAAGAGAGATGCTTGGTGCAGAGCGCTCAATTCTCACCAATGCAGTTTAGGTAAACTAAGCACTGTATGTGTTTCACTAGAAAAATAAAAAAGAAAGAAACAAAATATCAAAAAATAAATAAAAACAAATGGGATACAAGGTAAATACGAAAAAATAATGAGCAGGAAACTCTGGACTAGACATTAAAAAATGGACAATAAAAGCGTGTTGCTGTCAACCATGGAGGAGGGTATCCACCTGTGCGAAGACAAAAGAGGGGGAAGGAACAGACAGTGCCACTGCTCTGGTTCAGTAAGTTAATGTACGCCTTTGTGAAAACAATATAAAGATGTATCAGGATTAAATAAGGGCAAAACGCTGTCAGTGCACTGTCCCGAGGGGATCAGTCCATAACCTAGAGTCTGGATTGCTGAGAATGTGCCGGCTCTTACTAGCCACTGATCCGCCGCCTAATACCCCAGTGCCAAAAAGGTCCACCCCACTGATGACACCACCAGAGGACCCAGGTTGCAACAGGATATGTTTCAAGGAAATCTTCCTCTCCTTCAGTTGACCTAATAAAGGAAAAGGAATTGGCAGCACTCCAGGTTGAGTCAAAATCCAGACTGGACATCCAAATATGACAATCGTGACAAGTTAGACGCGTTTCACATACTGACTGTGTGCTTAATCATTACGTAATCATCGTAATCACCTTGTTACGATTGTCATATTTGGAGGTCCAGTCAATAAATCTGGATTTTGCCTCAACCTGGAGTGCTGCCAATTCCTTTTCCTTTATCAAGTTTTCACGGAGGCGAGCCGGGGCATGCGCCGGTGTGAGTCAGCAGGCAATTACACCACCTTGAGCAGTGAGTTCTTGTCTCTTCAGTTGACCTATACTGGGCCATCCGCTCAGAGGATAGACCCTACAACAGGAAGCAGGTGATTGGCGGACGAAACGCGTCATCCAGTGATGTCTGTTACTCCCAGGTGACAGGCAGGTGTGCTTAGAGCTGCTCATAAAGCCCTACAAGCCGATGCGTGTGGAGAGACCCTGACTGGCGGTAGCTACTATACTCACCGCACTTTATATATGATAAAGGATAAGCTAGCTCATGGGATCACAATCTTCAGCTTTATCTCCCCTTGCCAACACAGATTCTTCATTTGGACACTCTGAAACTGGCTCCTAAGTTCTTAATCACCAGCCTGGTTGACACACTTTGAAATGTGATACACTTATTACTGTGGTTCCCAACTCACGTTTCAAGTTGACTTCAAGTCATGCAATTTATGCCAACTTTCACATTGCTATTGCGCTTTACAGCATAAGGGGAGTTCTGATATTTGCATTAAATCGTCTATCCAAGGGGGATGTGTGTTTGAATTTCCGTTATACTCCTTGATTGGAATACCTGTCATCAGTGGAATATACTGTTTTTCCATTTCACCTACAGTTAGCCCTAGGATTCCCTTTTGGATGGACTTTGTATTTACACCAGCAAATGTTTTATCAGGTGTGTCCTCTTACTATGCTGATTAATTTGGATCAGCTCATGCTGCCTTATCTGAAATATAGCACTTTGAAGAGTGATCCACACCTGTAACATCAGAATCTAACTTCTTGAAATGTGATAAACTTATTACAGTTGATCTTAACTCACGTATTAAAGCGGAGTTCCGGCCTCGGGGGTGAAATTTAGATAAAAAATACCCCGGGACAGTCAGGGCTAGTACATTCCATAATGGATAGCCTCTGAACTGTCCCGGGTCGCACTTACCTTTTAGAAGAAATACTTACCTTGAAAATGTTTTCTCCAGTGCTGCCATCTCAGGTGTGGGCAGCTGAAGCCAGCACGTCCTCTTCCGTGTCCTCTTCGGTCCCAGAATGCCCTGCACTGGCCCTGCTCGTCACTTCCGGTGCAGGAGCGGCATCCCTGCACAGCTTCTGGGCATGCCCAGAAGCTGTTTAGCAGGGAATGATGCGCCTGCACCGGAAGTAATGAGCGGGGCCGGTGCAGCCGCATTGATTCCTGGGAGCGATGATGTTCAGCTCCCAGGAATCAATGCAAGGAGGAAGTGACAGCGCGGGCCGCGGCCACAGAGGGAGGAAGAAAGGTAAGTATATTTTCTTCAATATCAAGGTAAGTAAACAAAAAAAAATCGTGATTATCCATTTGTTTTTCAGGTGACACTCAGAAAGCGGATTGCCCAAAATAGATTTTGTCAATTTTGAGGCTGGAACTCCGCTTTAAGTTGACTTCAAGTCATGTAATTCATACCAACTACTATATTGCTATTGTGGTTTTTTACAGCATAGTGGGAGTTCTGATATTTGTTTATTTCACAGCTGTGAGAGACATATCCCCTGCATTTATTCACCTGCACTGTCATCGGGATGCTCTTTTAATTATGTTTATATCATGTCTTGTGATTGTGTTTGCAGATACGTGTGACTAATACTATGTGTTATTAATCTTCAATTTTTGAATAAAGTTTTTATTTTATTTTTACCTTCCACACCACGTGGGTATCGCCTTATCTTGTGAATGGTTACTCCAATTCCATTTGGTTTCTGAGGGGCAGAAGAAGTGTCAGGTGCTGGGCATCAGGGGAGTGTGAGTAAATGTTACAAAATGAATGAATGTAATACTCCCCTAAAGGCAGCACTGAGCAACCAACAGCTCCATATAAAGTGTCCAATGGACCTGAAAAAAATATATCAATCTAAAGCAGTGGCGGCCCGTGCATAGGGGGCGCCAGGGCGCCGCCCCCCCTGAAAAAAAAGGGAAAAAAAAAAAAAAGACAAAAAAAAAACAATAAAGTTAGGGAAAAAAAAAAAAGTGGGTTCGCCGGCCTGACCGGCTTATGTGGTGGCTAAAGGGGGGGTGGGGTTTACGACCCAGAAGAGGCGCCGATTGGCTGCCTTCTGGGGCGTAACCTGGGCGCAGAAAAGAGCGCTTGGCCACCCCCACCTGGCTGTGATTGGTCCAGAATCCAGCCTGGACCAATCACAGAAGGACATCATCTGGTCACGTGACGCGTGGGGCGGTGCACTGCCCCGGCGTCACGATCAACGCTTCCGCCTTCCGGGTTCCATTCCTTCCCGGGCCGCGGCTGAGAGAAGATAGAAGACTCCCGAGTCCCGTCCGCTCAGAGCACTCGCCGACGCCGAGTCGGCGCCTGACCAGGAGGACCAGTTCAGGACCAGGAGTCGGATCGGGCGGCGGCGGCGGGCCTTCTTCGTGGACGGACGGCAGACCGCATTCAGATCCAGGCCTCGGCTCGGAAGAGAGAGAAGAGTCCAGCCCTGTGCAGCAGCAGCCCGGTAAGTCCTCAGTCCTCCTCCTCCTCAGGCTTCTGTCCACTCCACAAAAAAATGCATGCCTTGCCATTGCCATCCATGCCATTGCCATCCATCCATCCATCCATGCCATTGCCATCCATCCATGCCATTGCCATCCATGCCATTGCCATCCATCCATCCATGCCATTGCCATCCATGCCATTGCCATCCATCCATGCCATTGCCATCCATGCCATTGCCATCCATCCATCCATGCCATTGCCATCCATGCCATTGCCATCCATCCATGCCATTGCCATCCATGCCATTGCCATTCATCCATGCCATTGCCATCCATGCCATTGCCATCCATCCATCCATGCCATTGCCATCCATGCCATTGCCATCCATCCATGCCATTGCCATCCATGCCATTGCCATCCATCCATCCATGCCATTGCCATCCATCCATGCCATCCATGCCATCCATGCCATTGCCATCCATGCCATTGCCATCCATGCCATTGCCATCCATCCATGCCATTGCCATCCATTGCCTGCCATCCATGCCATGCCATTGCCGTCCATTGCCTGCCATCCATGCCATTGCCTGCCATCCATGCCATTGCCATCCATTGCCTGCCATGCCATCCATGATGATAACGATATCTGCTGCAGATATCATCATCATCATGGATGGATGGATGGATGGATGGACCCAGGCCAGGCCAGAACAGGTAGGTACAGGCAGGTCACGGTGCAAGATTTATCAAGTTACCCAGGCCGGGCCCAGACCAGAGTGTGCAGATATCATTATATATATCATCATGGATGGATGGATGATCCATCCATCCATGATGATATATATAATGATATCTGCACACTCTGGTCTGGGCCTGGCTTGGGATATTTTTTTTTTTTTTTTAACAGAAAAGTTTTTATTTATGTGCAAAAACAAAGGACATACATAACAAGGTACATCCAAACATTAACAGAACACAAACCAGGGGATTACAGTATCAAAAAGAATTAGAAGCGAGATACTTAAGCAATCGATTGAATCATAGCAGACAATACAAACAACAATAGTGCATAGTACACATGTCACAGTGCTGAGATTGAGGTAGCTGTGAGAAAGCAAGGGGGGGGGGAGAGGGAAGGGAGGGGGGGGAGAAGGGAGGGGGGGGGGGGGGAGGGGAAGAGGGGGGGGCCAGAGAAAGAGTGGGGTTAAGGTGCGGAGGCCGTAGCCTCGCCACCGGCAAACAGTGTGGGAGAGGGCTAGTGACCCAGCCATGGTCCCCATATTTTATCAAACTTAGCGGGGCACTTCCTGGACATATAGGTTAGTCTATAGAGGGGAAGAACCGCATCCACCACCTTCCGCCATTGGGACACGGTAGGAGGATCAGACTTCCTCCAGTTGGCAAGCAAAGTCTTCCTGGCGTAAAAGGAGGCGTAAAAAATCAGAAGTTTAGCGTTTTTCCCCGCAGGGAGGCCATCAGCCACGCCCAAGAGGAAAAGCTTGGGGTCTAGTGGGACATCTAGGGTCGTTATTGCAGACAACTCCCTCGCAACCACCCTCCAGAAGTCCTGGATCAACGGGCAAGACCAAACCACATGTATAAAGGAGCCCAGAGCGTTCTGACATTTGGGGCAACGGTCAGACCTATCGGGGTAAATCCGGGCCAACCTTTGCGGGGTATAGTAAACTCTATGAAGGAAGCGGAGTTGTGTGTAGCGGTCTCTTGCGGAGATGACCAGCGGAATATAGTTCCCCAGGCCTTCCTCCCATTCATCCTCCGTCAAGGAAGGGATGTCTCCCCGCCAGGCGTCAAATAGTCTGGTCAGGGCCACAGGGTCATGAGTCGAGATCCTAAGGTAGATGGAGGAAAGCAGTCTATCTGCATTTTTGGTAATGAGGAACCGTTCAACTGTGTGTGGAGCCACCTGGGGCGGAGTGGGAAATTGGCTAGAGTACGCGTGCCTAAGTTGAAGATAACGGAAAAACATAGATGAGGGGAGCGCAAAGGTAGACCTGAGCTCATCAAAGGAACGCAGGTCACCCCCTGGCATAATATGTTCCAGTTTCTTGATTCCGTAACCGGCCCAAAGAGCCGGATCAGGAATCGAGTAGAAATGAGAAAGACGAGGGTTCCCCCAGAGAGGGGTATGGGGGGAAACATCCCCAGCAGCCGACACCGCCTCTGAGACCTGCTTCCAGACCAGAACCGTGGTACGCATTGGGACAGTCACGTTGGGGTGTGCCTTAGGGCCTCTGTAGACCAGGTTACTGAGCGCCGCGTACGATCCCAGGATGGCCGCCTCGAGGTTAACCGACGGATTGGAACGAGATTGAGCAAACCACCATCGCACCGTCACCAAGACCGCCGCCCAATAGTACTGCCGAAACGAGGGCAACGCCAGCCCCCCCTGTGAAAGCGGGAGTTGTAGCGTACTTCTCGCTATCCGGGGGACAGAACCGGACCAAATAAAGGCTGAGAGGACCGTATCCAATCTACGAAAGAAAGACAGGGGAATGGGGACCGGGGTATTCCGGAAAATATACAGAAATTTAGGGAGAAAGGTCATCTTAATAAGGTTAATTCTACCCACAGGGGAGAGCGGGAGCGTCTTCCAGGCCTGACACCGAAGTACAAGTTGTTGGAGCACAGGGTATAAGTTGTCCGACAAGAAAGAGGAGAGGTCTCTCTGCACCTCAATCCCCAGGTAACGAAACCTCGGGACCCAGGACAGCGGCAGGGAGGGCGGAGAGGGCGGCGGCGTTGGCGACAGCGAGAAAAGCAGGGATTTGTTCCAATTAACCCGGACTCCCGAGAATCTACCAAACCTATCTATAATCTCAAGGGCCGCAGCAAGAGAGTCCCCCGCATCAGGGAGGTAGAGCAAAGTGTCGTCCGCGTAGAGGGAGATCTTTTCCACCAAGGGGCCCACCGGGATCCCCGCGACGGCGGGGAGGGACCTTATCAGAACAGCCAGGGGCTCCAACGCCAAAGCAAACAGGGAGGGGGAGAGTGGGCACCCTTGTCGGGTTCCCCTACTCAACTCAAAGGGGGGCGAAAGAATACCATTCGTCCGCACTTGGGCCATAGGTTTGTTGTATAAGAGCTGAATCCAAGAAATAAACCTGGTACCCACCCCGAAACGCCGGAGCACCTGCCAGAGAAAGCCCCATTCCACGGAATCAAAGGCCTTCTCCGCATCCAAGGAAGCCACAAGACCCGGGGACTCAGAGTCGCCTATATATGCCAAGTTGGTGAAGAGTCGGCGGAGATTGATGTCAGTGCCCTTACCCGGCATGAAGCCCGTTTGATCGCCGTGGACCAGGGACAAAATCACAGAGTTCAGGCGATTAGCAAGGAGTTTAGCAAAGATCTTGGCATCAACGTTAAGCAAAGAGATTGGTCTATAAGACCCACACAATTCAGGATCTTTGCCGGGCTTGGGCACCACCACAATCACCGCCTGGGCCATGGACTGAGGGAGGGCGCCCAATTTAGCCACCTCATTCACCAGGTCATGGAAGTGGGTCAGGAGGACATCTTCATTAGCCTTAAAGAACTCAGATGGGAGCCCGTCGGGGCCGGGAGTCTTACACGTCTGCAGGGAGCCTATCACAGTCTTGACCTCTTTCAAAGTAAAGGGGACCTCCAAGCGTCTTGCCGCCTCTGTAGACAACTCAGGGAAGTCAACTAGGGAAAGAAAGGAGTCTAAATCAGCATCAGTATAGTCCACTCTGGAGGCGTAAAGTCGGGCATAAAAACTAGCAAAGTGGTCGTTGATTCTAGCAGGGTCTGAGCAGACAGAGCCGTCATTTCCTCTAATACGAGCTATATGGGCAGTGGTCGAACGCTCCCTGGAGAGCCACGCCAGCAACCTGCCCGTTCGCTCCCCTTGTTCAAAAATACGCTGCGTCTGGGAGAGCACCAATTTTTTGCAGGAAACAGTCCGGAGGAGGGTTATTTCCCTATAGGTCATCGTCAGTGCACCATAAACCTCTTTATCACCGGTGGCCACATACTCCGCTTCCTGCCTCTTGGCCCTGGACTCCAGGTCCTCCAGCTCCAGAGAGGATTCTTTACGGGCCGTCCCTATAAGCAGTTGGTACTGGCCCCTAGCATAGGCCTTAAATGCATCCCAGGTCGTGGCCGAGTCTGCGGTGCCCTTGTTGTGAACCCAGAAATCCAGGAGTTCAGACGTCACCCTTGGAGCCACCCTCTCATCCGTGACCCAAAACCGAGACAACCGCCAAAGGCAAAGCCCAGGAGACGTGTCCGTGCCGAGCCTCAGGAGCACAGGAGCATGGTCCGAAATGCCCCTAGGGAGGATGGAGGCCTCAAGGGTGAGTGCTAGGAGGGGATTACTGGCCAGCAGGAGATCAATACGGGAGAGTGTAGCATAAGTGGCAGAGTGGCAGGTAAACTGCCGCTCATGGGGGTGCTTCCACCGCCAGACGTCCCAGAGGCCAAAAACCTCCGCCCACCGGGAGAGCGGGGAGTCCTCGGCTGGGTCGCCTCTCATCCTGTCCACCGAGGGGATCGGGGGCATATTAAAGTCACCGGCCAACAAAACCAGGGCAGAAGGGTATTGAGCCAGGATCGGGGTCAGCGTGTGGAGGAGAGACATAGCTGCCGGGGGGGGATTGTAGATCCCCGCAATAACCATTTCAAGTCTATCACACATAGCATGCAGTACAACATATCTACCCCCTGGGTCAAGGTGGAGATCCAGTAATACAAAATGAAGGGACTTGTGGATAAGAATACTCACACCTCTCGAGTAAGCAGAGTACGTAGAGTGGTAATGGGAGCCCACCCATGGTTTCTTAAGCGCAAGGAGTCTGCTGCCCACCAGGTGGGTTTCCTGGAGGATACAGATATGCGGACGGTATTTCTTTAGGTAATCAAACATCAGTGAACGTTTAAATTTAGAGTTAAGGCCCCGGACATTCCAGGACACTATGACCAGGGGGGCCATAGCAACAGGGAAGGACAGCACAAGGGGGTCTGGATCTCCACCCATACCCCAGGATCAGTCAGGAAGGAGGAAAGGGGAAGGGACACAGCACCATAGGACAAAAGCATTAGTATAGGGCAACCCCAAAACAGGAGGAGCAGCCCGGAAGACCATCGTTGCATAAAAGGAACCCACAAAAAAAAGGGGGACGAAACAGTAAACCCCAACAGAAAATACAGGCAAAACAAACCCCCCCCCACCCCCCACCCCACGCAACCCCCCGAACATGGGTGCGTTTTAAAGCCCCAAACCAGGATGGCAACTGCCATACAGGGGAGTGAACAGTGGCACCCCGAAGGGTGATGTAAGGCCAAGTTCCAGAGTCCAGGCCCCAACGTGGATCGCCTTTGAAGAATGGAAAAATCACGGACTCACGGTCCCTGCAAGATAGCGAATCTCCCGGAAGAGTCCGGGGGCACAAAGCTTGATTGCAGACAACGTCAGAGGGAGTAACAACCATGAAAAGTAAATCCAGTAACACAAGTTCCAAGGCCCCATAGCAGTATATCAAAAGACAGGCGTGGAAGGCATCAGCAAGTGGGCCAACAGGGCAGATAGTCATAGTCCGGGAGAAAAGATAAAGGGGTGGAGAAAAATTAAGCTCCAGGGCTCAACCAGACTATCGTAGGTCATCCAAAGAGGTAGAAGGCAGGTGGGCCAGGACAGACGGCTCAGGTCCGCGGGAGGGTTTCAATCCAGCGTGAGGCCTCATCTGGCGAAGTAAAAAACCGGACCGATTCCCCATCCTGCACCCGCAGCCGAGCAGGAAAAAGCATACTGTATTTTATCTTCCTGTTACGAAGGTCCAGCTTGACATGGTCAAAGGAGCGGCGGAGCCTTTGCGTGTCCACAGAGTAGTCAGGGAAGATCATTAACTTAGCTGCCTCAAAGTGAAGGGACTCCAACTTCCGAGCCTCCCGCAGGACCAGATCCCTGTCGCGAAAGTTGAGAAGGCGGAAGATAAATGTGCGTGGCGGGGACCCCGGGGGCCCCCGGGATGCAGGCATTCTATGCGCCCTCTCCACCACAAAAAATGGGGAGAACTGTGCCTGGGGAAGGAGGGTGCGTAGCAGGCGTTCAGTGAAGGACGCAGGGTCGGGACCCTCAGCCCCCTCAGGCAGGCCGACCACCCGGAGATTATTTCTCCTATTCCGATTCTCCGCATCTTCTGCCCTGGATTCTAAAGATTTCACCTTGACTTTCAGAGTGTGGAGAACACCTGTGTGGTCATGGAGAATGTCCTCCGCCTCCCCCACCCGGCGCTCAACCTCCGACACGCGGGTGCGGAACTTGTCCATGTCCCTCCGCAGGAGACCGATGTCGGACTGGATCGAGTCTATCTTACCCGTTAGGGTGGCTTGGCAAGTAGTTATAGCCAGCATCAGGGCCGTGAACTGCTCCGAGTCGCGCCGGGTCGGGTCCGCATCATCCGTCTGGGACGCCATGTTGGATTGTCTGGCGGGAAGGGCCCTCGGGACAGCAGCAGCGGAGGATTTACCGGACTTCGGGTGGTGAGAGGAGCGGGAGCTGCGGCGCATCACATCCACCGCCACAGCACGGGTCGGGAGATCAGCTTAGGAAGGTCGGTGAGTGCAGGGACCAGGCAAGCAGCGGCGATCCACACGGAGCTCTCCTACTTAGCGTCCGCTCCGGTGGCCATCTTGGACACGCCCCCCCCTGGCTTGGGATATTATTCTTGCACCGTGACCTGCCTGTACCTACCTGTTCTGGCCTGGCCTGGGTCCATCCATCCATCCATCCATCCATGATGATAATGATATCTGCACACTCTGGTCTGGGTCCAGCCTGGGTAACTTGATAAATCTTGCACGGTGACCTGCCTGTACCTACCTGTTCTGGCCCTGCTTGGGTCCATTCATCCATGATGGATGGATAGACCCAGAACAGGTAGGTACAGGCAGGACATGTATGCTGGTCACTACATTGAAAGGGGCATGTACGCTGGTCACTACATTGAAAGGGGGCATGTACGCTGGTCACTACATTGAAAGGGACATGTACGCTGGTCACTACATTGAAAGGGGGCATGTACGCTGGTCACTACATTGAAGGGGACATGTATACTGGTCACTACATTGAAAGGGGGCATGCACGCTGGTCAATACATTGAAAGGGGGCATGTACGCTGGTCACTACATTGAAAGGGGGCATGTACACTGGTCACTACATTGAAAGGGGGCATGTACGCTGGTCACTACATTGAAAGGGACATGTATGCTTGTCACTACATTGAAAGGGGGCATGTACACTGGTCACTACATTGAAAGGGGGCATGTACGCTGGTCACTACATTGAAAGGGGGCATGCACGCTGGTCACTACATTGAAAGGGGCATGTACGCTGGTCACTGCATTGAAAGGGGGCATGTACGCTGGTCACTACATTGAAAGGGGGCATGCACACTGGTCACTACATTGAAAGGGGGCATGTGCTGTGGGATTAGTGCTAGGGGGCCTGTACTGTGGGATTAGTGCTAGGGGGCCTGTACTGTGGGATTAGTGCTAGGGGGCCTGTACTGTGGGGTTAGTGCTAGGGGGTCTGTACTGTGGGGTTTGTGCTAGGGGGTCTGTACTGTGGGATTAGTGCTAGGGGGCCTGTACTGTGGGGTTTGTGCTAGGGGGTCTGTACTGTGAGATTAGTGCTAGGGGGTCTGTACTGTGGGGTTTGTGCTAGGGGGTCTGTACTGTGGGATAAGTGCTAGGGGGCCTGTACTGTGGGATTAGTGCTAGGGGGCCTGTACTGTGGGATTAGTGCTAGGGGGCCTGTACTGTGGGATTAGTGCTAGGGGGTCTGTACTGTGAGATTAGTGCTAGGGGGTCTGTACTGTGGGGTTTGTGCTAGGGGGTCTGTACTGTGGGATAAGTGCTAGGGGGCCTGTACTGTGGGATTAGTGCTAGGGGGCCTGTACTGTGGGATTAGTGCTAGGGGGTCTGTACTGTGGGGTTTGTGCTAGGGGGTCTGTACTGTGGGGTTTGTGCCACTCTCAGTCAGTGTATCCCATAATAGGATGTCTCTCACAGTATATCCCATAATAGGGCCCCTGCTCCCTATTATGGGATATACTAGTACTGATAGACCCCTTAATATGTGATATATTGGGAAAATTTGTTCACGCAAGCAAAATATAGGGGACAAAATGAGTGGAGTCTATAAGGGGTGGGGCTTCTGAGAAATGGGAGGGGTCAAAATAGAAGGGCGGGGTCTTGCGCCCCCCCATCTTAAAACTTCACCAGCCGCCACTGATCTAAAGCAGCCTTTTTCAACCTTTTCAATACAGAGGAACCCTTTAAATAAATTTCTGGTCTTGGGGAACCCCTGCTAAAAATTAAAAATCTACAACTCATGATACATTAGTGTGACAGTCAGTGGGAAGAATGCTCCTTACTCTTATCATCATTGGGAAGAATTACCCCCTTACAGAGAGCTAAAAGGAACAATGGTGTCAGTGGGAACTTATCTGAGAGGCAGAAATTGCCCATTGCTCAAGGAACCCCTGGCAACCTCAGGAGGAACCCTAGGGTTCCATGGAACCCTGGTTGAGAAACCCTGATCTAGATTGATAAGATAGAAGCTTTATTGTAAGATAAGATAAGATAGATCAGCATTTCTCAACCTTTTCAACACAGAGGAACCCTTTAAATAAATTTCTGGTCTTGGAGAACCCCTGCTAAAAATGAAAAATCTACAACTCATGATACATTAGTGTGACAGTCAGTGGGAAAAATGCTCCTTACTCTTGTCATCATTGGGAAGAATTACCCCCTTACAGATAGCTAAAAGGAACAATGGTGTCATAGGGAACTTATCTGAGAGGCAGAAATTGCCCATTGCTCAAGGAACCCCTGGCAACCTCAGGAGGAACCCTAGTTGAGAAACCCTGATCTAGATTGATAAGATAGAAGTTTTATTGTAAGATAAGATAAGATAGATCAGCATTTCTTAACCTTTTCAACACAGAGGAACCCTTGGAATACATTTCTGGCCTCGGGGAACCCCTGCTAAAAATGAAAAATCTACAACTCATGATACATTAGTGTGACAGTCAATGGGGGAAGAATGCTCCTTCCTCTTATCATCATTGGGAAGAATTACCCCCTTACAGATAAAAGGGGAAACAAATGGTGTCATTGGGAACTTATCTGAGAGGCAGAAATTGGCCATTGCTCAAGGAACCCTTAGCAACCTCAGGAGGAACCCTAGTTGAGAAACCCTGATCTAAAGGGTACATTCATTATATGATCAATATAAATAAAAAACCTTATGCATATGAAAAAAAAATCTTAAACAAAAGATTAAAACCCATATTCCAACGAGTCATCCTAAGGAATATGTATGATAAATGTGTAATGAAATTGGAAACAGGCTACTGGAATGCATAGAAACCTCTGTGTAACAGAATACAAAAAGTAAAATCTAGATAGGGACTCATTGCTATAAATAAAAATAGTATAATGTATATAGGTCTCTGTAGTGAAAGTAAAAACCCGACAGAGACATGTTACTATAAATAAAAAAAAATAAATGTATGTCCGTGTGCATAAAAAGAGCACAAATATACCCCTACACACACGTCACTTGTGTCACCAAAGAATGTATCAATACACATGCAAAAACAAGCTACTAGAGCACATAAAAACCTACGTGTAACAGGATACAAGAATTAAAAAAAAATAAAATAAAATATAAATAAAAAAAAAAAAAACTGACAGAGACTGGTTACTATAAATAAAAACTATATAGTGAATAAATTATATTTGAGGCGCTACAATTATAATTTAATAATGAGCGTAGCGCCTCAAATATAATTTATTTACATTTTTTGGCACATACCAAAATTGATGGTTGCTGCACAATAAGTTAACCGGTTAGCTTTATAGGAGGCAACATTTTTACTAAATTTTTTTCAAAAACGATATAGTGTATACCTCTGTGTAGCAAGTGCATAAAGTAAAAAAAAAAAAGTGCAAAAAAGGTTTCTAAATTGGTATGTTGAACCTTTTCTGAGACGTACACTGCTGTACAATATCAATAGGCAATCCTTATTGCCTACTAAACGCAAGCTATGACATACCTTCTTGCATTCTCTGTTATATTAGATTGTTGATATTTAATGTTTATCTTGATTCACTAAGATTTAGTGCCGGTTCACACTAGGGCGACCTGTGAGGCGACCTGGTCGCCTCACAGGTCGCCGCAGGTCGCCTCCCATAGGGAAGCTGCGGACCCGTTCTAATAGGAGCGACACAAGTCGCTCCGACCTAGAAAAAGGGTCCGGAGCTTCTTTGGGGCGACCAGGAGGCGACCGCCATAGACTTCAATGTTATGAAGTCCGTGGTGGCCGCTCCGAGGTCGCGGCGCGCTGCTCGCACCGCGACCTCGGAGGTCGCGGTGCGAAGTAGCGTCGCTGCAATGTGAACCGGCGCTTAGGGTCCTCCGCTGACATCCGATTTGCGTCCTTTCCGATCAGTTCTGGTTTTTGGAATGGAAGAGAACCCTATTTTTCTTCCGTTTAAAAAAAACGGAACGGACGCAAAAACGGATGTCAGCGGTGTCATCCGCTGACATCCGCAATCCCATAGACATACATTATGTCCGTTTATAATCTGCAAACGGATGGGATGATAAACTGACTTACAGGCGGATGACACAAGTGTCAAAAAACGGTCCGCCCCGTGTGAAAGGACCCTTACTGTTTTTGCCCTTGCATCGTATATCTTTATTAATTCAATAAAGCATTTTATTGTCAAAAAAAAAAAAAAGAAATAACTAGACTCTTTAAATATGAAGTTATGTCAGTGTACATAAAAAGACACATACAATATACAGTATATCTCTAGCCACAAGTACAAGTTACCAGGAACATATAGGGCACTTATATACCCCTACAGTCATGTATAAAAACAGAACTGAAGAAAATTATACTATGAGGCTCCATTCACACCTGAGCGTATCGTTTTTAGGCATTTTTGTGGGGCGCTTTTCAGGCTTTTTTGGGGGGGTTTCAGGCCTTTTTTTGCAGGTGTTTGGTGGCAGGCATTGACGCTGGTAATCAGGGCCGTCTTCAACACAGGGCAAAAGGGGCAGCTGCCCTGGGTCCAGTCATTGTTATGGGGCCCAAAGCAGCTGCCTCTTGAGCCCGCACTGGCTGCAAATAGCTGATAAGTGGGTTTTGGGAGGGCCCAAGAAAATATTTGCCCAGGGTCCAATCATAATTAAAGACGGCCCTGCTGGTAATCTGCCAAAAAAGAAGCTCATGTGCTTTTTTGAGCTTCAGGCATTTTGCTTCAGGCAAAAAAAAACACTCATATGTGAACAGTGGGCCATTGAAATGAATAGGATTTTGCTTGTTGGGCATTTTGAGACTTCAGAGATGAGCTGAAAAATGATCAGGTGTGAACAGGGCCCTAAGGAAAAAAAAAAAAATTTAACAAAGACACTTTACAGTAAATAAACCATTGTGTCCATGTACATGCAAAGAGCACATATATACACCCTTACACACATGTCACTTGTATAACCAAAGAATGTATCAATATGCATTCAGGGGCAAAGCTAGTAGAGCGACTGGAAACCTATGTGTAACGGGATACAAAAAGTAAAAAAATATAAAGTTGACAGAGACTCATTATAAATAAAAATTATATAGCATACACCTCTGTGTAGCGAGTACCAAAAGTAGACGGTATAAGTTCAGAGCTCCAATTATGAAGTGTGACCTGGATCCTCTCCAATTATGAGTTGTGACCTGGATCCTCTCCAATTATGAGTTGTGACCTGGATCCTCTCCAATTATGAGTTGTGACCTGGATCCTCTCCAATTATGAGTTGTGACCTGGATCCTCTCCAATTATGAGTTGTGACCTGGATCCTCTCCAATTATGAGTTGTGACCTGGATCCTCTCCAATTATAAGTTGTGACCTGGATTCTCTGCAATTATGAGTTGTGACCTGGATTCTCTCCAATTATGAGTTGTGACCTGGATCCTCTCCAATTATGAGTTGTGACCTGGATTCTCTCCAATTATGAGTGGTGACCTGGATCCTCTCCAATTATGAGTTGTGACCTGGATCCTTTCCAATTATGAGTTGTGACCTTGATCCTCTCCAATTATGAGTTGTGACCTGGATCCTCTCCAATTATGAGTTGTGACCTGGATCCTCTCCAATTATGAGTTGTGACCTGGATCCTCTCTAATTATGAGTTGTGACCTGGATCCTCTCCAATTATGAGTGGTTACCTGGATCCTCTCCAATTATTAGTTGTGACCTGGATCCTTTCCAATTATGAGTTGTAACCTGGATCCTCTCCAATTATGAGTAGTGACCTGGATCCTCTCTAATTATGAGTTGTGACCTAGATCCTCTCAACTTATAAGTTGTGACCTGGATCCTCTCCAATTATGAGTTGTGACCTGGATCCTCTGGTGGTGTGGTGGACTTTTCGGCTCTGGGACATTAGGCGGCGACTCAGTCCCCTAGTAAGAGCCGGCAGAATTCTCAGCGATCCGGATGCCAGGTTATGGACTGATCCCCCATGTGGATTGGTACAGTGCACTGACAGTGGCACACAGTTTTGCCCTTAATTGCTCCCAATACATCTACCTTTGTAAGTAGGATCTTTTTACATTGTTTTATTAAAGGCGTACATTAAAATATTACACCAGAGCAATGGCGCTGTCTGTTCCTTCCCCTTCTATGAAATTTTTATTGCCGCTTTGGGCATAAATGAAGTAGGTTAAATGGAGCAACCTGAATAAAACAGGTAGATGCAGCAAGTTAATAATTTACCATTAGGGCTTTGTTTAGGTTAGTGTTAGAGTCGGGGATTAGTCACATATAGTAGCTGGTGTGTGTTGGCATAACGTGTCTCAGCCCCTGTTAGCAGGGCCGTTGATAGGGGGGGACCACCAGTTCTCCTGTAGGGGGCCCCAACAGCACAGAGAAATGGTGTGGTCAGGTGGAGGGGCAATTACAGAAGGTAGCCCTGTGTGACTCTCTGCAGACAGCAGCTGAAAGCCAGTACCCCCCCCCCCCCCGCCCCACCAGCTTTCAGCTGCTGAAGGGAGAGACACAGGGCATCGTTGCTTCTCTGACACGATCCCCCTCCCTATTCTGCCTGCTTCTGATTCCCCCCTCCCCTTGTGCCCCCCTTTAACTGTGCTGCCCCCCCCCCCCCACAGAGCTGCAGGCTTCCCTGTCCTGTAAAAAAGTAACAAATTGCAGAAAAAAATAATAATTAAACATCGTAATGAATAATTAAAAAAAATTGTAAAATAATTGTAAACACTTAACATTTAAAAAAAAAATGAATTTATTTTTATTTTTTTATGTAAAAAAACAACTAAAAGGGCTAATTCACACAGGTTCTTTGTTATGTTTGTGTGTAATAATGATTTTATAATGATAGGTGGGGGGAGCTGCCAGGTAGGCTGTGCGGGCCCCGTGATTTCTAGCAGCAACCCTGCCGGTTAGTATACTAGTATACAAATAAACAATGCCCAAGGTACATTAAGAGACACATAGAATCGATAAAAAATTTAAATTGTATTCAAAAACCATATCTAAAATGTTAAACACTTCAGCAAAAATACACATAAAAGATACATGAAATGCAACATGACTAATAATCCATGAGTATGGAGTACTTGTACATAGAATTTCGACCCTTGGGCATTGCTTTTTTGTATACTAGAGTTGGGGTCTATTTTAGATTTTAGAAATAAGGTATTAGGATGTTAGAACCGGGATTGGTGTTGTGGAACTTGAGTTTCCTGCACAAAGCTCTGACTTCAACCCTACTGAACACCTATGGGATGAATTGGAACGCCAAGCATGAGCTTCTTCTTACCTAATTTCAGTACTTGACCTCACAAAGCGGCATCAATTCCCACAAACTCACTCCAAAATTTCAAGGAAAGCCTTCACAGAAGAGTAGAGACTGTTAGAACTACAAAGGGATTGAGATTCTTACAACCACAACCGTCCATGATTCTGGAATGGGATGTCTAACAAGCATTTAAAGATGTGCTGGCCAGTTGTCCAAATATGATAAATAAATATTCTGCATGCACTTTTCTGGAGGCTTTGAATGCTGGATTGCCAAATGTCGCTGTGTGTTCTGTAGGTATAGATGTTCTAGACATAAAATATGACAATATGTTAGCAGGTAATATAGAGTGTTTTCATATCATCAATATCTGTGGAAGTAGTAGTCCAGGGCTGTTACATGGAATTGTATTATTAGCACGCATTTAAATTTGATGGTAAATTTATAGATGAACTCATACATTGCCAAATCCTCAAATGATTGTCCCACAAAGGACAAATCATAATAGGTATTCCTCTGAAACTTGAACGCCCTTGGTGAATACATTACAATAAAATAATAATTTATATTTGTTGAAACAAGTTGCTAAAAAACAATTAAAACCAAGGGAGTATATACTATTTTATATACATTTTTGTTTATTATTCAATTTTTATTGAGGTTTCAAGAAAAACAGTACATAACAGGAATTAAGGGGGGAAGAAAGGGTGGGTAGGGGGTTACAAGTATACAGTATACATATATACAAGATCCATCAGCACAAGAGAGCACAGTTACATGAGCATGGAAATGTGCATTAGACAATCATTTAACGATCCATGGTAGCCAAGATTCCCAAGCCCGTTGGAATGCCGATGCTTTGTTTAATCTTTAATTAAATTTGGTAAAATTGGTAAAATTAATATTACCAATTATGGGATATTTGTTGCAATTTCTTTTTTTCAAATATCAACTTTTTATTCAGGAATTTGCAAAAAAAGTATACATAGTATTTTTCAGTGTCTCATACTTTTCCAACTTAATGTACAATATGACATCTTCTTTTGCTTATACATTAAATTCCCTTCTTTTTCCTCTTTCCCTTCCCTCCCTCCCACCCCGAAAAAAAAAAAAAAAATTATTTATAATCTTGCCAACAGAGATGAGTCATTCCTTGGTTTTATTTTACAAATATTGTTTCCCTTCTTCAGAGCTTATGAAGTCGTTCCATGATTTCCATATTTTCTCATATTTTTCTTGCCTATTTTGTGTCGTGGCGATTAATTCTTCTAATCTCCTATTATCTTCTATCCTATTTATCCAATCAGTTACCGATGGAGGTTGTATTTTTTTCCAACAACCCAAAATGCCTGCCCTGGCCGCATTTATCAAGTGTGGGATCAACGATCTTTCATACTTAGATGCTGGTATATCCGATATACCGGTATTTAGTAAGAAAAAGGTCGGGCTCTCTTCTATTTCATATTCCACAACTTTCTGAACTATAGATTTCACTCCCGCCCAATATGATTTTATCTTAGAACAGGTCCAGAAGATATGATACAGTGTGCCTACTTCTTTTCCACATCTCCAGCATTGATTAGATTGATTTGGGTACCACTTTTGTAATTTTTTGGGCGTGATGTACCATCTTGTTATAAGCTTATAATTCATCTCTTGTGTTCTGGTACATCTAGCTGGGCCAAAGGTAAACCTCAATATCCTCTGGATCTGTTCCTTTGTCAAGGTACAGTTCAAATCTGTCTCCCACTCTCTCACCCAAGGCAGTTCCGGTTGTTCCTCTGGATTTGTCAATATACCATATGCTATCGATTGAGTACGTAGTAGGATCCCTGGCTTTACGCAGGCCTGCTCAAATCTCGTTAGTACTCTATCGAAATCTTCTGGTTTTGGTATGGATACCAGATAGTGATGTAGTTGGATTGCTTGCCAAAATGGCATATTATATGGTCCTTCCTCCTCCATCAATTTGGTCACTGAGGGCCACTTTTTTGTATTAAAAATGATGACGCCTGTCCTGTTCTTTTCCCCTTGATGTTATGAACTGTCTATTATCTAGTCCCGGTGGGAACTGAGGATTGCCTAATATTGGAAATAAGGGGGATCTGTCCGTTGTCAGTTTAGGGAATATGTTTGGTCTTGTACAAATACGTAGTGTATTTCCTATTATTAAATGGTGTTTTAGGTTTTTGGGCAGATCTCGGTAGCACCATATAGCTCTTTTCAAATTTACCTCTGTTTGTGCTTGTTCCAATTCTACCCACAATTTAGAGTCCGAGTGGTGCCACCAGTCCAGGATCCTACTTACATATGTAGCCTGGTAGTATGCTCGTATATCTGGGAATGCTAAGCCCCCCCTTTTTTTTGGTAAGGTCAGAATTCCTCTTGCTATACGTGCTTTTTTGTGTGACCAAATATACTTTATGAATAACGAATGTATCGCCTTAAAAAATCTGTTTGGTATCTTGACTGGCAATGCTCGAAAGAGGTATAAAAATTTTGGCAATACAATCATCTTCAACAAATTACATTTACCGAACCATGACTGCATCCCTCCGTGCCATTGTTCTAGAAGTCTCTTAGTCATTGCTATCAGGGGCAAGAAGTTGAGATCATAAACTCGTGTTAATTTTGCTGGTATGTATGTCCCCAAGTATCTCACCGCCGTCTCGTTCCACTTGAAGCCAAAGCTATTTTTCAGTATTTGTATTTGGTTCGAAGACATCCCCACCCCATTGCCTCTGACTTCCCAAAGTTAATTTTCAGATTCGATACCGCTCCATATCTTTTGAATTCTTGTATCAGGTTCGGCAGTGAGATAACTGGGTTAGACAATGAAAACAACATATCGTCTGCGTAGGCGGCTATTTTATATTGTTTTTCCTTTATTCTCACTCCCTCGATGTCTGGATTCAGACGGACTCTGCAAAGGAAGGGTTCCAATGTCAAGGCAAAAAGAAGGGGTGACAGTGGGCACCCCTGCCTTGTGCCGTTCTTTATTGGGAACGCGTCTGATATTATCCCATTGGCTTTCACTCTAGCTACTGGGTTTGTATATGCTCTAGTTATCTTATCTAGCATCGAGTTTCCCAGTCCGATATATTTGAGCACCGCAAACAGGAAGGGCCATCCGACCCTGTCAAATGCCTTCTCTGCGTCCGTGCTCAGCACCACACACGGGGTCTTCCTCTCATTTACTATTTGTTGCAATTTATTTATTAATATACCCGTATATGACTTTTATTGTGCAATTTATTGTGCATTTTTTCTTGTATTTGCTTTTATTGCTTTTAGCACTTATATATTTTGTATATTGTCTTCAGCACCTTATCATTTACGTTCACCACTCTTTATTGAAGCATTGTTATTTTGTACACATTCACGGATCTACACTTATTCATTTACACCACTCCACTGTGGCAGCGCCAAGTACCTTCCCCTTTTCCATTTTTCTACTACTAGTATATTGCCCCTTTTAGAGGCATATACTTTTATTGAAGGTAGGCTGCAGCCACCCTCCCCATTTTTCCATCAGCGCTGAGTTCTTTACTTTTTCAACTTTGTTTAATCTGTTGGCTATAAGGCATTCGTTCGTGTTTGTACGTGAGGTTTACGTAAGTGACAAACTCTGAAATGTTGGGAATGGAGGATGATTTCCTCCTAGGGGAATGTGTGCCACTATAGTCCTGAAATGAGGGGGGAAGTTGTCTATTTGGAGGTTTAGGAGGACCAAAGCGGGATCTGGAGGGGTGAGAATGCCTGGTGACAGAAGATATGAGCTTGAAAATCTGGTGCCAGAAGCTTGTAAGGCTTTTGCAGGACCATAGGATATGGAGTAGGTTTCCCACTTGACCACAGTATATACATTTTTTAATTTCACCACCAAAAAAATGTCTTACAATGTATATTTTAGTCAGGTAATTACAATATGTTTTTATGAAAATGTCATATTTCCTTCCAGTGGGTGTAGTTCAAGGGTCCTTTTCATGGTCTCACCTACACCTATTAGATATACATATACATATACATATTCCTTTTTTTAATTTAGATTGGAGAATGAGATAGGGGAAACATGGACTTTACTGGCAGGAGTATATAAAATATAACATTTATTATGGACAGATTAAACTGTAAAATACATAAGTGGCAAAACAATTGCCAACAATACAAATCGTAAGCAAAAGAAAAAGGAGAAAAATAAAGGGAAAAGGTAGGTAATTCCAAACTACCACGTTATTCAATACACATATAGATGTACATAGACTCTGTGACATTGAAAATAATAAAAGTATTCCCCAAGAGGAGGCAAAGAGGTACCACTTCCCCTCCCGGGGATCTGTAGGTGAAATAGTCACAGATGTCCAAAGTAGACGGAGTGTGAGCTAGGCTGACATGTTTCGCAGGTAGGCTTCATCTGGAGCTCTGGTTCAACACTCTTATAAAAAGGTAAATCGAGGGGTGTGAACGAAGGAGCCAGTAAGATTAGGTCAAGATATACTTGATAAAGTATCTACAAAAACATTGATCCTTATTCAACTGAGGCTGCAAAAAGATATTGAAAGGGATTGGCCATATATGACCTCTGAGAGACCACTCACTAACCAATAACGCTTAGATAATGTCTCCAATATTTAGGTATGGAGAGGTTAAACAGCGTGATTAGGGTCCCGAACAGAAGGCTCGACAGTCCAATCCAGGGCTGCTGTTAGAAATCCGGGGGCCCCGTACAGACTACCTGGCAGGGCCCCCCCAAGAAAATATGACAGATATATTTAGCTAAAATTACAACAAAATCACTATTAGAAGACACAAATATAACATAACCCACATAATTCCTGCTAAATCTTAAAAAAAAAAAAAAAAAACTATGTTAAATAAAAATGAAGATGAGATGAGAAAAATATACAGGCTGGGCAATTGGAGCTCAGTGATCAGAGAGACAGAGAGAGAGAAACAAAGTTACAAATAAACTCCTGAGCAGAGATAAGTGCTGGGAGGGGGCCCACACAGGGAGGGGGATTATTGAGGGACAACTGTCTCTTTCTCAACAGATAAAAGCTGATAGCAGGGAGAGGGACAGATCAGATTTAGGTGCTGGAGGAAGAGTTCTGTAATTTGTTGTCCATCACTAATCCCCCTCTCTGTGTGGGCCCCCCTGTGTGCTTGGGCCCCCTACAAGAGGGCTGGTGGTCCCCCCCTATCAGCGGCCCTGGTCCAATCACCCCCCCCCCCCCGGATGGTGAGATACCACCAGGAGTTGCTAAAAAAACAATTAAAACCAAGGGATTATATGCTATTTTATACACATTTTTCTTGTTTAATTTCACCACCATAGGGGTGTGTCCAGCCGGTGAGTGAGATAGCCGCTTAACGAGGGACCTCTGGCAGCTTCTACCTCATAGCAGCCCACAGCGACTATAGTAGTTGGACATTTACGCCCAGATTCAGGTCTACAGCAGCCGGCTCACCTGCAGCACAATGTCCAAAAGGAGGAAGACAAACAAACCTCCCCAGCGCCTGACAGATATCTTCCCTGCTGCTCTGCAGCGTGGTAAGCAAGATGGCGTCGGTCTCAGCACGGCACACATCACCCACCAGCCTGGGGAGGGGGACATGACCAGGACAAGGGGGAGTTTGAAGGCATGGGTGCCCTAGAAGAGTGTTCCCCTCTCTCCTCTCCCACTACTTCCAACCCCGCAAAGTCCAGGCAGCGCAGGGAGGGTGAAGAGATCTCTCCTTCCCCACAGCACATGACAGCCCAGACTCTCCGGCTACATAATTCACTCAGGCTCACAATAGACATGTTCCCTGCCTCTGATCAGGCTATCTCTGAAACCACCATGAAGAACATGTTACTATCATTAGGGATCACCCTACATGCAGATTTTTCAGCCATGTTTTAACCCCTCCATGAGACAGTCCAGACACATGCTGATAAGATCCAACATATAGAGTCTAAAATGGCGGACACCTACTCTGCCCACAATTTTTTTGGTTGATGCCTACACTGATCAAGAGAATGAATTGCAATGCCTCCAAAACAAAATAGCCGACCTGGAGGACCATTCCCGGCGAAATAATTTCACCACCATAAAAGCTATTTTGTTAAAAAAAAAAAAAAAAATGTCTTACAATGTTGTATATTTTAGTCAGGTTTATATTATGTTTTTTTGAAATGTCATATTTCCTTCCAATGGGTGTAGTAAAGGGTCCTTTTCACGGTCTCAACTACACCATCTCCATACTATTTGATATATACCGTACATATTCTTTTTTTAACCACTTAAGCCCCGGAAGATTTTACCCCCATTCCGACCAGGGGGTATTTTGCGATTCGGCACTGCGTGACTTTAACGGACAATTGCGCGGTCGTGCGACGCTGTACCTAAACGAATTTGACGTCCTTTTTTTCCCACAAACAGAGCTTTCTTTTGGTGGTATTTGATCACCTGTGCGATTTTTTGATCACGCGCTATAAAAAAAAAAAGAGCGTCAATTTTGCAAAAATAGCAATATTTTTCACATTTTTTTATTTGAAATTCCCCCCAAAAAAAATGTAAAAATCAAAATTTTTTTAAATTTTCGGCCAATTTGTTTTATGCTACATATGTTTGGTAAAAAAATCGCAAAAAGCGTATTTTGATTGGTTTGCGCAAAAGTTATCGCGTTTACTAACAAAGGGAAAGATTTTTGTCATTTTTGTTGTTTTCTTTTTAACGCGTAATGGCGGCGATCTGCGATTTTTTTGCGGTACTGCGACATTGCGGCGGACAGATCGGACCCTTGACTGACATTTTTGACACTTTTGGGGTTACCAGTGACAATTCTACAGTAATCAGTGCTATACATATGCACTGTTACTGTAAAAATACACTGGTAGTGAAGGGGTTAACTTTATTTGGGAGGGAGGGGCTGTGTGTGTCCCTAGGGGCGTGGTTTCTACTGTGATTGGCTGTGGCTTCAGCTGTAAGGACACTGATCAACGGATCTACATAGTAGATCCGAGTGATCAGTGTCTTTACAGCGAGGAGAATGACAGGTGGCTTGTTTACACAAGCTGCCTGACATTCTCCCTCTCCCCTGCCGATCGCCGATTGGCCGGCGGACATCGGGTCTGCTTAGTCACACGCGCGGGGGGGTCCGTGACCACGCGGGAGCGGGAGCGCGCCCCCGGGGGCACGCGCTCGCTCCCTAGACCCTCACAAGCAAGCAATGTAGCCCTACGTTAGTTTGCCTGTGAGGGGCTGACCGCCGATGTAGATAGTCGTGCGGCGGTCGGCAAGTGGTTAATGTAACCACTGTAAAAATATTTTTTCTTAAAAGAAAGTTTTATAACTTGTTAATGCTATGCTTATTTTAGTTGATAAATATAAAATATTTCTTGGAAAAAAAATAAATAAATAAAATATTTCTTATGAAAAAGTTGGGTACTCCGATTTCCTCCCACACTCCAAAGACATGCTGGTAGGTTAATTGGATACTGTATAAAAAAAAAAAAAAAATTGGCCCTACTGTGTATGTATGTGAGTTAGGGACCTTAGATTGTAAGCTCCTTGAGGGTAGGGACTGATGTGAATGTACAATGTATATGTAAAGTGCTGCGTAAATTGACAGCGATATATAAGTAACTGAAATAAATAAATAATTAAATATTTCCTTCCAACGGGTGTATCTCACGGCTACTTTTCATGGTCTCACCAACACGATTTCTATAGAAACATAGACAAGTGATGGCAGAAAAAAGGCCAAGTGGTCCATTTTTTTTAAATTTGTACATGTTTTTTTTTTTTTTTTCAATACATCCCCCTCACGAACAGGGCCCTTTACATTTCTTATGCGGTTGGTATCATCCATGAACTCAACATGGACCTGAGTACACTGTCCCTGAGATCCAGTTCTCCCAAGAACATTTGTTACCCGAGCAAGCTTGATCGGCTGCACGCGGTCTGTGTCCATGATGGCGGATTCGAGCAAGAAAAGAGCATGTTTTATTTTATTTTATTTTTTTTACTACCTAGCAAACCCTACAATGCCCACCCCTATCCATGCTCCAGTCCTCACCGAGACCCACTCTCCTGCGTTATCCACAGCAGCTTCCATAATGGACCTCTGTATAGGTCAGTGATGGTGAACCTTGGCACGCCAGATGTTTTGGAACTACATTTCCCATGATGCTCAACTACACTGCAGAGTGTGTGAGCATCATGGGAAAAGTAGTTCCACAACATCTGGAGTGTCAAGGTTCACCATCACTGGTATAGGTGATCCTTTTGTCATTCACAGAAATAATGTAGTTTGTGACAATGTAATTAGCTGCAATTGCTATAAGCACATAACAGAAAAGCTGCAAAAGGAGGTTTTTTTTTCTTTTCCTATTTTTTTCCCAATTCCCCAAAAATCTCTATCTGTGTCACACAACCCCCCCCCCCCACACACACACGTCAATACGGAGGCACACATTTAACCCTTTGATCACCAACAGTGTTAACCCCTTTCCTGTCAGTGTCATTTTTACAGTAACAGTGCATATTTTTAGCACTGATTACTGCAGTAACGTCACTGGTACCCCCAAAAGTGTGAATAATGTCAGTTAGGGGTCCGATCTGTCCGCCGCAATGTCGCAGTCCCACAAAAAAAAATCGCAGATCGCAGCCATTACTAGTAAAGAAAACAAAAAACAAAAATGACATAAATCTTTCCCATAGTTAGTAGATGCGATAACTTTTGCGCAAACTATTCAAAATACGCTTATTGCGATTTTTTTTTTTACCAAAAATATGTAGCAGAAAACAAATTGGCCTAAAATGGTAAAAAAATTTTGATTTTACATTTTTTTTATGAGAATGTTATATACAGAATGTGAAAAATATTGTTTTTTTTTTTCAAAATTGTCGCTCTTTTTTTTTTTTTATAGCGCAAAAAATAAAAATCGCACAGGTGATCAAATACCACCAAAAGAAAGCTCTATTTGGGAGAAAAAAAAGATGTCAATTTTATTTGGGTACATTGTGGCACGACCGCGGAATTGTCCGTTAAAATAAGGCAGTGCCGAATCGCAAAATAGGGCCTGGTCATTAAGGGGGCAAATCCTTCCTGTCTTTAAAGCGGTTGTATACTCATAAAAAAAAACCCTGCAGGACAAAGGCATAATGAGCTAGTATGCATCGCATACTAGCTCATTATGAAATACTTACCTTAGAACGAAGCCCCTGCACGGTCGTCTGGACAACGCTGAGGGAGCTGATATGCTCCCTCGGCGTCTCTTCCTGATTCGGCGGCTCCGGCGCTGTGAGTGGCCGGAGCTGCAACAATGTCACTCCCACACGCATCTTTCTGGCAAGATCCGGCAAGGAGCTCTGAAGGTCCATAGGACCTTCAGAGCGCATGCGCCGCAGACGTCAGCGGCTGCATGCAGGTTGAATATCTCCTAATATCTCCGTGCAGGCTTAGGAGATATTAATTGTACCTACAGGTAAGCCTTATTATAGGCCTTATTATAGGCTTAATTGTAGGTAAAAGTCAAATAAAGGAGTATATTACCGCTTTAAGTGGTTAACATCTTCATAATGCTATTTAAAATAAAAAATGTGAAATTCTAAACCGGGCATCACTAAACATCTCCGGCCCGCGCTGCTGCTCCATCAGGACCGCCGCCATCAGCTGCTGGATTTCTTCCCTGTCTCTGCTGCTGTCATTAGCAGAGCAGGGCGGATGGCCGGAGGTGGGACTGAGACTGGGGGCGGGACCGGCATTGAATGGAGGGAAGCAGCTGCCTGAATTAGCATTTCAGGCTAGAGGTGATTGGCTGCTGGGAGGCGGAAGGTGATTGGCTGCTGGGAGGCGGGAGGTGATTGGCTGCTGGGAGGCGGAAGGTGATTGGCTGCTGGGAGGCGGGAGGTGATTGGCTGGTAGGCACACAGTCGGCTGCCTCTATGCATGCAGCGCTGCTGTTCCTCTGTCTTCCTCGAGATTGTCCCGCCTCCTGCTCTTCACTCTGTGTAAGGTAAGGAGAGTGAAGGGAGGGCAGGGCTGTGAAGTTGTGAAGGATGATTGGGGAGCAGAGATCATGTAGAGGGGGGGTAGTGTGGGGATTCATGTAAAAGGGAGCAATGCTGTGGGGGTGATATGTTAAGAGGGTAGTGGTGTGTGTTGATGTAAAGGGGGGCAGTGCTATGGGGGTGTGTGTTAACAGGGCAGTGCTGTGTATGTGTGTGAGGGTGATGCAAAGGGGCAGTTCTCTGGGGGTGATATAAGGGGGCAGTGGTGTGTGTGTGTGTGTGTGTGTGGGGGGGGCTATGTAAAGAGAGACAGTGCTGTGAGGGGGATGTGAAAGGGACAGTGCTGTTGGGGGGATATATGAAGGGGGCAGTGCTGTGGGGGGGATATGTGAGGGGGGCAGTGCTGTGTGGGGAGGTGAAGGGGGCAGTGCTGTGGGGAGGGATAATAGGGGGGCAGTGCTGTGGGGGGAGGTAAAGGGGGCAGTGCTGTGGGGGGATATGAATGGGGCAGTGCTGCAGGAGTGATATGTGAAGGGAGGCAGTGCTGTGGGTTGGGAGTTATGAAAGGGGCAGCACTTTGAGGGGTAATATGTGAAGGGGACAGTGGTGTGTGTGGGCGGTGGTGATGTGAAGGGGACAGTGGTGTGTGTGGGGGGTGATGATGTGAAGGGGACAGTGGTGTGTGTGTGTGTGTGGGGGGACGGTGGTGATGTGAAGGGGGACAGTGCTGTGAGTGGTGATGTGAAGGGGGATAAGCAGCTGCACAGAAAACGTGCAGGGGTACAATTGACTCTTAAATGCAATGAAATACAAGGTGCAGTTTCCCACACATGGAAATTGCATGGTACATATGCACCATGCAGTTTCCATGCCACAGCATTCTTAAAAAGGTGCCAGGGCCTTTTCCCAGCAGAAAACGCAGACACAACAGCCCATTCAAATGAATGGGCTGTCGTGCCTGTACACCAGGGCTGTGATGTAAAGAATCCGAGTCATCACGCAAAAATGCAATCTGGACCTCTGCTGGAAGAAAATTTTACTAATCGGACCTCCATGAATTTTAATTCAATACCCCTGTTCTAAACCATTTCATTTCCTTGTGGCATGCAACTGTTTATCAAATCTTAAGTGCTCCACGCTCATCAAAAGGTTTAGCACCCCTGGTATAGAGTGTTTTCTATATATTTTATTACACCCAAATAATATGCTCAGCTTTTGTCAAAAGGGGGCCAAATGCTCAACAACTCTATAGTAGGAATGGACTGATTAAAAACAAAATGGTGAAATTGATTTTGCAGCTACATTATCAATTTTGGTGACGTGAATGTTGGTGGATCTAGTACAGAGGACATAGTTCTGCTGGCTACCCATGTGAAGTAGGAGGGACATCAGAGGTTTATTCTACAGCAGGGGTCTCTAAACATTCTAGGCAAAGGGCTGGAATATTGTCCTTCAGACTTTAGGAGGGCCGGACTTCGACCAGCGGGGGTGGAAATTTTCCTGGCATCAGGGGGAGTAAACATTTGGTATTGGGGGGAGGAATAGTGCCCCATCGTAGGTATCATAGGGAGAAAAAGTGTCCCATTAGTGGTGTCAGTGGGAGAAATGGTGCTCCATTGTCAGTGTTAGATGGCAGAATAGTGTCTTGTATCAGTGGGAGGGATAGTCCCCCAAGGGCCAGATAAAGGCAAGTAACGGCCGCATCCGGCCCTCGGTCCGCAGTTTGGAGACCACTGTTCTACAGTATATATCACATAGTCTTGGGCTCCTTTAAGGCAATAAAACCCCTGGATAGTTGTTAGATTTTAAACGAGTAATATAAGACTTCAAGTGAGCTTTCATTTCCTGATTCCTCAGACTGTAGATGAGTGGATTAAGCAAAGGAGTAAAAACCGTGTACACCAGAGAGATAGCTTTTTTCAGTTTCTTGGAGTACAGCTGAGAAGGGACCAGGTAAATCATAAATAATGTCCCAAAATACAAAAACACAGAAGTCAGATGGGCGCTACAAGTGGAGAAAGTTTTCATCCTCCCATCCTTCGAGGAAATGGTTAGGATAGTGCTAAATATGGACACATAACTCACTATAATCAAAATGAAAGGGAACAAGCAAAAAATTGTGGTCAAGACTAATATTTCCATTTTTACTATGTAGGTATTTGTTGAAGACATCTCTAAAATACAGACAATCTCACAAAATATCAAGTCTATGGTATCAGAAGGGCAGATCCGTAAGCTGAAGATTCCGCTAGTTGTGATGGACACTGTTATGAATCCTGCCAGCCAGGCCATGAAAACTAGATAGCTGCAAGTCCTAAAATCCATCAGTATTGGGTACCTTAAAGGATTGCAAATGGCCAAATACCTGTCGAACGCCATTACAGTAAGAAGAAGAATCTCGGCAATCCCAGCTGAAGCACATACATAAAATTGTCCTATAACATAGTATAGTGATACAGAGCCTCCATTACCCCATACCAGGTAAAGGATGTGAGGCATGACAAAACTAGAGAATAGGATTTCACACAAAGAAAGATTGCCAAGGAAAAAGTACATGGGAGAATGGATCTTTCTGGTAATGACAGTTAAACCAATAATCAGGGTGTTCCCAAAGAGGGTAATGATATAGAGCACTAGAAAGAGAACAAAAAGTAAATATTTCATCTGGAAGAGATCACCAAACCCAAGAAGCGTCAACACAGTTATCCTTGTCTGGTTCCTTCCACACATAACCTGATAATAAAGGATATGATGTTTTTATATAAATAATAATCCAATATTTTTTCTTACGACTTGGCCACTGTTTCTCTCAATTTTGTTTCAAAGTTGTCAGCACAAGTGTTTCGAATAGAGGATAAGATCAGGTAAACTGAGCAGAGAAGTTAGAAGTTAGGTTACTTTTAAAGTCAGGGTTTAGTTTACAATTTATGACGATTTTAGAATGTTGTGTTAAGTATTTGAAGGAGAATAAGGCAGGCCATAGACGATTCGAATTTCGTACGATTTATCGTTCGATAAACGAAAGCGGCACTCGTGCACATCATCGAGTGTACCATCCATGTGAGCCGAAAATCGTACGACAAAACACTATTTTTTGTGCCTTTTAACCACATCTCTACCGGACACACTCCCTACTGTTCTGTGTTTTGTTAGGCGAAATCATACAACTCCCCCACTAATGATACGAAATTCAGCCGATTTTCGCAAAAAAAACCCAACATGTTGGATATGTGAATTTTTGCTGTCGTACGAAAATCGAACGTTTTACATACCACACTAACGATACGAAAATCGTTCGATAACACTGCCATTTACGATTTTCGAACGAAATTCGAATCGTCTATGGCCTGCCTAAGTGTTGAGGGTGTGATTTAGGGTTTTTCTTAAAGGAGTTGAAAAATCAGAAGGTTTTTTTTATTTTAATGCATTCTATGCATTAGGATAAAAAAACCTTCTGTGTGCAGCAGCCCCCCCCTAACATTTACCTGAGGCCCCTCTCTGTCCAGCGATGTCCACAAGTGTCTCACTTGTCCGAGATTCTCCCTCCTGATTGGCTAGCCGCTGCTGTGTCTCAGCCAATCAGGAGGGAGAAGAGGGGGTGGGGACGTGGCTCTGTTTCTGAATGGACACAGGGAGCTGTGACTCGGCTCAGGTGCCCCCATAGCACAGCTGCTTGTTGTGGGGGCACTGAACAGGAGGGAGGGGCCAGGATCATAGAAGAGGGACACTGCACAGAGAAGGTAAGTATATACTGTTTGTTATTTTTTTTAGGAAAAAAACAAGACTTTACATTCACTTACTGGAAGGAGATGGGGAAGTGTTAAGGATATTTAAAAAATACAGTTGCATATGTACAAACTATTTCAGGCATCAGTAAATGGCAGACCGCGGTCCGGATCCAGACCCAGTTAATGTCTCATCCGGACCCCTGCGGTCCCACCCTTTAGAGTCGTTCTGCCCACAGCCATCACTACTGCCAGTCTCACAGAGCCAACAGCTGGAGGCAGGAAAGCTATAGACAGAGGGTGGGGGCTATCCAAGTTAACAAGCAGGTGATTGGTTGCAAGGACACAGGGCGGTCATTGCACAAACATGCGATTCGGACCTCTATTGGAAGAATATTTTACTGACTGGACCTTTGTAAATTTTAATTCAATACCCCTGATCTATTTTATCTCTAGCTATGTTGGGTTGGGCATAAGTTGTTGTGATAGATAGATAGATAGATAGATAGATAGATAGATAGATAGATAGATAGATAGATAGATAGATAGATAGATAGATAGATAGATAGATAGATAGATAGATAGATAGATAGATAGATAGATAGATAGATAGATAGATAGACAAAAGATCAGGTTGCCCGCTACGTTAGGACCCCTGTCGCTGTCAATGGATATGTGTATCAATTTTAACTATTGGTAAGCAATATGTTATAGATATCTATAAGTATTTGTGAGTCTCTTAGCCACTGCATTTTTCTCTATGTTTGTGGTTATTGACCCTAATAATATTTTGATTATTAATTTTGTGTGTTTTGTCGCTTAGAATCATAAAACAGGTCACAAACACTATCGGTCCGAGAAAAAGCCTATTATGTCGGCGAAACATGTAGGACCCTGGTGACCCTCTCTATCATGTTTTTGGTTCATATGTATCAATGTTGTACACTTTACATATTTGTGATGTAATTGCTGCATCATTTATTTTAACATACCTTGTTATGTAAATCTCAATAAAATTGTTATTATATATTTTTTACTTCTTGGTCCGCAATATCTATGTTCACCACCGTATGTGTATGCCTACAAAGTCCCACACCTTTGGTGGGTTCTTGCCTGTACACCTCCCTCACACATTGTGTGCATGCTGGTAGGTGCTGGCATCCCAACCTTTAATTTCTGATAGATAGATAGATAGATAGATAGATAGATAGATAGATAGATAGATAGATAGATAGATAGATAGATAGATAGATAGATAGATAGATAGACAGACAGACAGACAGACAGACAGACAGACAGACAGACAGACAGACAGACAGATAGACAGATAGACAGATAGACAGATAGACAGATAGACAGATAGATAGATAGATAGATAGATAGATAGATAGATAGATAGATAGATAGATAGATAGATAGATAGATAGATAGATAGATAGATAGATAGATAGATAGATAGATAGATAAATGAGATGGTTTGGCCTGGAGGAACTGAATGTCCTGCATGGAGCCTGTCCTAAACCCTACTGAACACCTTACGATGAAATGCAAATGCCCTTCTGGCCTACTGGACACAAATTCCCACAGGCACACTCTGTAATCTTCTGGAAGGTGATGGAGTTATATATAAAAGCCTATGGATTGTTAAGGTATGATGGTTAGGTATGGTAATCAAGAGTCACCAAAACCAAATTTCCATTTGGTCTGGGGAGGAACCCAATTTTAGGTTCCTAGGTTCAAGAAATTATGATTCAGGAAAAAAAAATCATTTTTAAAAACCATAAATTCACTTATCTTCTAACCTTCTCAATGGACATCCTTTGTTCATGCATTTGTTGACTTCTTCAGCCTTGTGCTCTATTTCTGTGGCTCTGCCAGGCAAATCTTATGCTTTTAAGTGGTTGATCTGCCCAGCCAGTATCTCACTTCTGTTGATAGACTGCTGTACAGGGCAGAAGGGTCGTAAGACATTATATAGTGTCCCATCAAGCACCAAAATGTCTGGATGTTGAGGAAAATATGTGATAATCATTTTGTCACAGATCACCAAATTGTCAGGATAAATTCTCTCTAGCTAAGTGGAGCATTTGCCATGAATTATGATGTAGGCAGATCAATTCTCTCATCTTTAGTGAAAATTAGGCTAAAAAAATAGCAACTGGCCTTTTCAGAAGAACATCAGCAGCCCCCGTGTTACTGCGCTGACATATTTCATTTAAATGTAAAAAAAAAAAAAAAAAAAAAAAAAAACACTTTTAAAATGTACTGAGATTATAGGCAATTTATATTCATGAAGGTAACATTACAGGGCACCCCTAAAAACATTGACTTCTGGTTCACAAAACCAGGTCCATGACATGGTTTAGCAAGTTTAGTGTAGAGTGGCCTACACGGAGCCCAGACCTTTACTCTACTGGGCACCATTGGGATGAATTGGAATGTCCATTGTTAGCCAGGTCTTCTCATCCAAAATCAGTACCTGATCTCACAAATGGGCACACATTTCCACTACACAATCTTGCAGAAAGCTGCATGTAAATTTCTGGAGGTTTTGAAAGCTGGCTTACCAGATGTCAATGTATATTGTTATAAATGGTAAAGAAATAATATGAAAAAAATCTAAAAAAAATAAGGAATATGGAGTGGTTTTATATCATCCATACATTTTGAAAATATTAGTCCAGGGCTGTTAAAAGGAAATGTGCTTGCAGGTATTTACTGTAAGTATGATGGGGAATTTATAGATGAACTCATACAGTGCCAAATCCTCCAATGGCTGTTTCACCAAGGACCAATCATAATAGGTATTCCACTGAAACATTTCTTTGTACTTGTATTAGAATAAAATGTCCATTTATATTTGTTTAATTGGAATGCTTTTCCAAAAACATTACTTATTACTTTAACTTAACTCCAAATTGTTTTGTCTCTTTAATTTCACCACATGGTTACAAAAAATGTTTTATAATCCTTGTTTATTTCAGTAAGATATAAAAGAAATAAATAAATATGAATATATATATATATATATATATATATATATATATATATATATATATATATATATATATACTGTATATATATATATATATATATATATATATATATATATATATATATATACATATATATATATATATTGTACATAGATTTTATATATATATATATATATATATATATATATATATATATATATATATATATATATATATATACATATATATATATATATATATATATATATATATATATATATATATATATACATATATATATATATATATATATATATATATATATATATATACATATATATATATATATATATATATATATATATATATATATATATATATATATATATATATATATATATATATATATATACTACATTTCCAAAAATATTGAGGCGCCTGCCTTTACACACACATGAACATTAATGGCATCCCAGTCTTAGTCTGTAGGGTTCAATATTGAGTTGGCCCACCCTGTGCAGCTATAACAGCTTCAACTCTTCTGGGAAGGCTGTCCACAAGGTTTAGGAGTGTCTATGGGAATGTTTGACCATTCTTCCAGAAGCGCATTTGTGAGGTCAGACACTAAATGTTGGTGAGAAAGCCTGGCTCACAGTCTGCGCTCTAATTCATCCCAAAGATGTTCTATTGAGGGCCCTACCTGGCGGGAGGGGCGGAGATTATACAAATTACATAGTTACATAGTAGGTGAGGTTGAATAAAGACAATAGTCCCTCCAGTTCAACCTGTGTAGGTGTGTGTGGCTATAATCATCTCACGTACCCCTGAATGTTCTGATCCTTGAGATGTAAGTCTAAGAGTCTGTTGAAAGCCACCATACTTCCCGCAGAAACCACCTCTTGTGGTAGAGAATTCCACAATCTTGTAGCCCTAACAGTAAAGAACCCCTCACGTTGCCTGAGGTTAAAACGGTTCTCCTCTAATCGCATTGTATGCCCTCGAGTCC
Source organism: Pelophylax lessonae (assembly GCF_965119305.1). Taxonomy (NCBI): domain Eukaryota; kingdom Metazoa; phylum Chordata; class Amphibia; order Anura; family Ranidae; genus Pelophylax; species Pelophylax lessonae. The sequence continues at coordinate 647,979,804 of NC_138771.1, forward strand.
TCATGCAATCCCTTCGACTGAACAGCTTTTTTTCTAAGCTGAGATCCCCATTGAGATATTTAAAAATTGCTATCATGTCCCCTCTCAGGCGTCTCTTCTCCAGGGAGAATAAATCAAGCGATTGCAGAGGCTCTTCATAATTAAGGTCCTCCAATCCCCTAATTAGTTTAGTTGCCCTTCTCTGGACTCTCTCCAGCTCCAACACATCCCTCCTGAGGACTGGCGACCAGAACTGGACAGAATACTCCAGATGCGGTCGGACCAGAGTTTTATAAAGTGGAAGGATTATAGACTTATCTCTGGAATACATACCTTTCTTTATGCATGCTAATATTATGCTGGCTTTGGCAGCTGCCGCTTGACATTGCATGCTATTGCCTAGTCTATCATCAACCAAGACTCCCAGATCTTTCTCCATTTTTGATTGCCCCAAGGGTTCCCCTCCTAATGTGTATTGTGCTTTTATGTTTCTAGTTCCCAAGTGCAAAACCTTACACTTCTCCACATTAAACCTCATTTCCCATGTCGTTGCCCACTCCGTTATTTTGTCCAGGTCATCCTGTAGGATATCTGCTTCATGCTGTGCAGTTATTGCCCTTCCCAATTTTGTGTCATCTGCAAAAACTGATATCGAACTACTGATCCCGTCCTCAATGCTGTTTATGAATAATTTGAACAAGGTTGGTCCCAGGACTGAGCCTTGGGGGGCCCCACTTACTACCTCAGACCAGTCTGAGTATGCGCTGCTTATTACCACCCTTTGGACACGCCCTTTTAGCCAGTTCCGAATCCAAGAGCAAAACCTGCTGTCGATACCTGCAGACCTTATTTTACAAATTAAGCGCTTATGGGGAACTGTATCAAATGCCTTAGCGAAATCTAAGTACACCAGATCCACTGGTCTCCCCCTATCTAGCTCACAGCTCACCTCCTCGTAGAATGCTAAGAGATTGGTTTGACAAGAACGCCCATTTGTAAACCCGTGCTGGTTTCTGCTGATGATGTTGTTGTCTTTAGCAAACTCTACGATATAGTCCCTGATCATCCCCTCCAGAAGTTTACATACTATCGATGTCAAACTGACAGGCCTATAATTTCATGGTATATGCCTCTGACCCTTTTTGAATATCGGAATCACGTTTGCTTTCCTCCAATCCCCTGGTACATCTCCTGTCCTAATACTGTCAGCAAAGATCAGGAACAGTGGTCTAGATATAACCTTACTGAGTTCCTTGAGTACTCTCGGATGTATGCCATCCGGGCCTGGTGATTTGTTTGTGTTAAGTTTATCCAGCCTTTCCCTGATTTCACCCTCTGTTAGCCATAGTGGCAAGTTCTGTGTATTACTACTAACCATACAATCATGGTCATTGTACCCCTCCTTTTCCTGTGTAAATACCGACGAGAAAAAAGCATTCAGCACGGTTGCTTTTTCAGTGTCCTCTGTAACCATCCTCCCATCATCGTTGATTATGTGTGCAATATGCTCTGCCCTAGTTTTTTTGCTGTTGACATATTTAAAGAATTTCTTTGTTTTTTTTTTTACTATCCTCCACTATTTGTCTCTCAAAGTTTATTTTAGCCATCTTGATTTCGTGTTTACTTTTCTTATTTGCCTCCTTGAATTGGTCGAAAGCCGATACTGTGCCCTCTGATTTATATTTCCTGAAGGCCAATTTTTTTCCCCTAATAAGTTTTTTAACGCTACGGTTTAGCCAGCCAGGTTTGGCTTTGTCTCTTCTAAATTTATTTCCCATAGGAATGCACTGCAAGATGCATTTGCTTAATATGTTCCTAAAGCATTCCCATTTTTCCTCTGTGGTCAGGGATCCCAGGGTTTTGTCCCAGTTTACCCTTTCCATCAATGAGTACAATTTTGGAAAGTTTGCCCTTCTGAAGTTAAGGGTTCTTATGTTCCCCACTTGCCTTGTTATATTGTTATTTACACAAAATGTGATCATCCTGTGATCGCTAGAGCCCAGGTAGTCCTGGACTCCAACCTCCGAGATTAGGTCTGGGTCATTAGTGATCAATAGATCCAGGACTGCGTTTTCCCCAGTCAGAGAGTCCACCAACTGTGACATGTTTTATCCAGTAAGGTTTGCGTGAATAGACGGGCCTTCTGTGAGTGTGCAGTCCCCTCTTCTCAGTCAATGTTGGGATAATTGAAGTCCCCCAATATGATGACTGATCCTAGTTTTGCCACTTTACCCATTAGTACTAAAAGTTCCAGCTCTACCTCCTCCCCTTGTTTAGGTGGCCTATAGCAAACCCCCACAATTACTTTTCAAATGTCCTATAAGATCACCCATATCTGTAACAGGAAGATGGGGGGTTCCTCCTTTAACATGTCTCCTAACGCTCCATTGTGGTATAACCCAGGGTTGCGGGAACTCTACAAGTTGGAAGTTGGATGATCCTAGGAGGTGGGCAGGCTTTGATCTAAAATATGCACATCAGCTGTTTGTGGATCACACATTTAAAACCTTCTCGGAGATGCAGGCAGGGCTGGGGATACCTTCCACTTGTTGGTTTTTATATCAGCAACTCAAACATGCGGTGGCAGCACAGTTTGGACTCCATGGGGTGCACTTGGCTCCAACCCAGTTGGAACGAGAACTAATGGACGCTGATCATACTAAACTCATCTCTAGATATTATGCTTTAATTCTTACTGATAGCGGAGAGAAAATTGCCACAATAAAGGAGAAGTGGGGTGCGGATTTACCGCAGTTAGAGGGGGTGGACTGGGATGATCTTCTGGGATCCCAATTTAATGGGATTATAGCAGAAGGGGATAGAGGGATTAAATTGAATTATCTACACAGAATTTACTACACTCCATATAGACTATATAAAATCGGGAGGCTTCCCTCCCCGGTGTGTCCACGTTGTCAGGCGGATAGGGGCGACTTCTTTCACATGGTCTGGTTATGCCCGGCGGTCCAGCTTTTTTGGAAATCGGTGTGTACTTTCATGGAGGAGAAATTGGCACTTTCAAATATCTGCTCTCCTGACAGATGTCTTTTGGGCAATCTGGCTGAGGAGGATCTTCGGCAGTCTCAAAAGACTCTGCCATGTATTCTTTTCTTCTATGCAAAAAAATTGATTGCTTTGAGATGGAAGAAGGCTGAACCGCCTACGGTCAGGGCTTGGGTAGAGTTGGTTAATAACGTCCTCCCTCTATATAAACTTACGTATCTGGCTCGGGGATGCCTGAAAAAAATTCAATAAAATATGGTCTTCCTGGATGGACTCGGTCTCCGGGCCAGTAGATGTTTAGGCTTGTAGGATTCTTTGCTTAAAAATTGACACAATGGCTGACTGATATTGTTGTTGTTTATTTACCTGAACTAGCTGAGTTGTTCTATGGCTCATGATACATGGATGGCATCAATGTTTAAGATATGCTATGCAATGTGTAAGGGGTGGAAATAATAATAAAAAAAAAAAATATATATATATATATATATATATATATAGGGAGGGGGGGCAAGGGGGGAGGTTTCTACATGCACTGGTTATCGATTGAATTCTTGCATTTGGTATGTCTTGTGTTTGTATGATTATTCTCCTTTTATATACCTCATTGACCTCTGTAACGCATTCCTTCTTTGTAAATGTTCGGTTACCTTTGTTTGGTGTTTTGCATTAATAAAAATACCTTTAAAAAAAAAAAAAAAGACGTTCTATTGGGTTGAGGTCAGGGCTATGTGCAGGCCAGTCAAGTTACTCCACCCCAAACTCGCTCATCCATGACTTTATGGTCTTTGTTTTGTGCACTGGTCCAAATAATTTGCCGGAGGGGGGGTTATAGTGTGGGGTTGTTTTTCAGGGGTTGAGCTTGGCCCCTTAGTTCCAGTGAAGGGAACATTTGAGGCGTCAGAATACCAAGACATTTTGGACAATTTCATGCCCCCAACTTTGTGAGAACAGTTTGGGGATGGCCCCCTCCTGTTCCAACGTGACTGTACACTAGTGCACAAAGCAAGGTTAATAAAGACACGGATGAGTGAGTTTGGGGTGGAGTAACTTGACTGGCCTGCACAGAGTCCTGACCTTAACCAGATAGAATACCTTTGGGAGGAATTAGAGAGGAGACTGCAAGCCAGACCTTCTGGTCCACATCAGTGCCTGACCTCACAAATGCGCTTCTGGAAGAATTATCAAACATTCCCATAGACACTCCTAAACCTTGTGGACAGCCTTCCCAGAAGGGTTGAAGCTGTTATAGCTGCAAAGGGTGGGCAAACTCAATATTAAACCCTACGGACTAAGACTGTGATGCCGTTAAAGTTCATGTGCATGTAAAGGCGGCCTGATACTTTTGGTAATATACAGCAGTATATATATATATATATACACATTATCTCACAAAAGTGAGTACACCCCTCACATTTTTGTAAATATTTTATTATATCTTTCCATGTGACAACACTGAAGAAATGACACTTTGCTACAATGTAAAGTAGTGAGTGTACAGCTTGTATAACAGTGTAAATTTGCTGTCCCCTCAAAATAACTCAACACACAGCCATTAATGTCTAAACCGCTGGCACCAAAAGTGAGTACACCCCTAAGTTAAAAGTTCCAAATTGGGCCCAAAGTGTCCACGCTGCCGTCTCAGCCAATGAAGAGGGAGAGTCTCAAGCAGCCGAGACACTCCTGCAACATTTTTGGATCGAGATGGGACTCAGGTAAGCATTAGGGGGGCCAGCTGCACACAGAATAGAATGCATTAAGATAAAAAAACCTTTGACTTTATAACCACTTTAAGTGATCGCACATCATTGGCAACTCCCCTCTCAACTAGAATGTGGGTGGAGCCAAACCAATCAGATGATAAACAGCTCAGACCAGTCTACAAAGACAACTCCCTGAAAATGTTGGTACATTCCATTGCAGTGAACAATGTAGCTATGCGATAATTCAGTGGTGACATTTGGATAACATTAATAGATGGGAACTCCTGGGTAGATTATTGTGCTCTCCTCAAGCCAATATCTTGCTCATGTCTATTCTGTAGTCGTCCATATCTTCACTACCATTTGTTACTGACCTTTGGCTTGTTCCTTGACTACGCTTCCTCTTAATCTCAAACTGAAACCACTTGTTATTGACATTTGGCTTGTTTACTAACTATGCTTCTTCTTTATTTATATATATAGCAGAATATTGTTTTTTTTTTTTTTTTCAGAATTGTTGCTCTTTTTTTGTTTATAGCACAAAAAAAAAAAAAAAAAAATCACACAGGTGATCAAATACCACCAAAAGAAAGCTCTATTTGTGGGGAAAAAAAGGACGTCAATTTTATTTGGGTACAGCGTCGCACGACTGCGCAACTGTTAAAGACCAGTCAACCAGTCCGAATCGCAAAATATGGCCTGGTCATTAAGGGTGAAAATCTTCCGGTCCAGAAGTGGTTAATAGCCACCATGCTTTTTAGTCTTCTCCCACTTACACTGATCATTTTGAGCTACGCCTACATATTTTACACTATACTGAGAATTCCATCTCAGACCGGCAGACAGAAATCTATCTCCACTTGCAGTTCACATCTAGCTTCCATTTTCATGTATTTTGGAACAATCAGCATTATTTATTTTGTTCCTTCTTGGCAACATTCAGTCCGATTAAACAAGATTCTTTTTTTGCTCTACTCTGTTGGGAATCCGCTGCTCAATCCTATCATTTACAGTCTATGAAATCAAGAGATGAAGTCCTGCATAGTAGCTTATTTTGCACCAAAAGCATGAATGTTCAATTGTAAATGTATAGTTAATGATAGTTAAAGGCTTTAAAATGATCAATCACATTTACAGCATTATGATGTTGTCAAGAAGGAGGACTACCATCACACACACACTGGATGACCCTCTGAACAAAATCCCCCTCACTGTGGGTAATATGCAGACCCCCTTTATTGTTTTACTGTCCTTGTATGTGCGTGAGCCTTGCAACTTGGCTACATCTGCATGGTTTATGTGCCTGATAGCACACCTATTGGAACATGAAATTGCTATATATGTTTTCCTTGTATCTATGATGACGTTATATATGTGCACCCATTTCTCCCGCTGAGTTAGGAAAAAAAACATAGTTCTGAAACGCGTAGGGTTGATCGGTAAACTCCTGCAAGAATATTGGCCTTCCACCTCTTTGGGCCAACAAGGTGTTCCAGCATGTCCAAGTTTTTTGGGTGCCCTATGTAAACCATGTCATATGTGATGCTATGGATTTTATGATGTGATGTATTTTTGACCATGTGGTCAGTTTTTAGAACATATAATAAAATGTTGCTAATTTTTAAACACTGTTATGCTTTTATACTATCCTTCCCTAATCTGCCTTAAAATTCACAATTGGGGTGACAATGTTCTATATTTCAAAAAGGAGGACTGTATACTGTCTGAAGACAAGTACAGTGCAAGCACACAGATAGATACTATACATGCCTGCCGAAGCACACATGGGCATCTGTTCTGTAAGAACCCAAGTCATGTCAAGAACCCAGTCAAGGTCTCATCAGTGTGTCCCTACCTGTCTTCTCTGAAGAAAATCAGCTGCAATGTAATAAAAAATATGCAGAATTTTGGCCAAAATGTTTGCGTTTGGCAAAATGCATTGGAGTCAATAGACCCATGAATCTCAAAAAATGTGAATATCATCAAAAAGGTAATTTATTTCAGTAATTCAATTCAAAAAGTGAAACTCATATTATATAGATGCATTCCACACACAGTGATATATTTAAAGCATTTATTTCTTTTAATTTAGATGATTATGGCTTACAGCTAGTGAAAACCCAAAATTCTGTATCTCAGAAAATTAGAAAATTACATAAGGTAACTGCTTACTGCCTGCCGCACGTTCATATACGTCCTCAGACAGGAAGGGTAATATAATGTTTTAGAGTAGCTGATTTCCTACAAAGCAAAAGTGATCCAAGCAGCTTTAGAGCCTCTGGATTACTTTTATAGGGGGCGGAAGGGGCTCCCCCCCGCCACCGCCTGTTGCCTTCACCAGGCGATCAGGGAGCCAGGACCGCGGCTGGGATCTATGAAGCCCTAGGAGGGGAGGAAGGTACATTGGTACCCGCCTCCCCTCTGTGATTTCAGAAACGGGAAGCAACAAGGATTTTGTCACTTCTGGTTTTGGTTTGTTGTTGACAAGCAGTTACTAACTTCTAAAAGCGCCTCTAAGTGCAGACAGTTTACAGGTTTATTAGGTACAATAAAGCATCAGGGGTAGCGCACATGGAGTGAAGTAAAACAAGCTTCACCAGGCCTGACGAAGGAGTGCGCATGCCCAGGACTGGTATCACGCAGACTCTGAAACATGTTGCGACCTCCCCCCCTCCGGTGACGTCATCTGCACACGCTGCAGTCAATGCTGCAGTCAAGCTTCATCCCCTTGACTCAGCTTCCCACCTGAGGACCTTTGCCTAGCCTCCTCCATGCAGCAGCGAATCCTAGCGGTCCACATAGCGGACATCCAGCGCTGACATCCCAGACTTTCCTTCCCGATGAGCTTGTTTTACTTCACTCCATGTGAGTTGCCCCTTGTATTTTATTGCACCTAATAAACCTGTAAACTGTCTGCACTTAGAGGCAGTGGTGTATTTAGGATTTGAGCTGCCCTAGGCATGACTAAACTCGTGCACCCTCTAATTTAAATATGACCCGCCCCTTCCTGCCAAAGCCACTACCCTTCCTGTTTAAGACCCCCCTGCCATCTGCAAACCCCACCCCTTCCGCTTTAGGTTTCACCAGTGTAGCGGCTGGTGTGAATGGACCCTAAGCTGTGTTGAGAGGCTTTTGCTTTCTTCAAGTAGGTTTTCCATACGTACGCAAGTCTATTGGACGCTTTTGGGGGTGCCAGACCGATTTGCCTCATAGGCCCTGCCACCCTGCCCATAAGAATGGCGCTACACTAAAAGCCGGGAGGAGGCTGTATTTTTCATGCGGGGTGGCTTTTTTGTCGCCCCCCCTGCAAAGTGCTGCCCTAGGCCTGGGCCTTGTTGGCCTAGGCCAAGATACAGCATTGCTTAGAGGCACTTTTTCTTCTCTCTCCTGCCTGTCACTTAGAGCCTGCTTCTGCTCTTGTGAATGAGCCTGCCCTTAGACACCATATCTCAGGATCCCCCCATTCTTGTTGGATCACTTTCTCCTGTCCTATGAACTTCATACTTATATGGGCTTCTTATAAACTTCTTATGAACAAGTTATACAGAGACTGCCCCCCTCACACAGGGTCTGGTTATCTGTTGGCGCCTTCTATACTTGTCCAACATCTAAAAGCATCTGATAAAAACCGATCAATTGCTTTGGAGGGCAGAGGACAGATCTGGGGTCTAATAGACTTCAGATCTTTTCATAAACAGGACTTGTGAAGGCCCATGCTATCACAAGGGGGGTTGTTATGTTGTTTATCCCTTGTGATAGCAAAAAGGTTTCATTAAAAAAAAGTACAGTGTATATATTTTTTTAAATAAAATATATTTAGAAAGGGTGGCACCAAGCTATGAGACACCCTCTAAAATTCTCCAAATGTTTGTCGCATTGGGAATCGGCTCTTAAAATTCTCCATTTTTGGTATTACACACCAGAAAAATTGTCACGCATCTTCCCAACACAATCGAATCGTTGCTGGAGGGAGTGTGGACAATTCGGCTCGGCATCGCATATTTGGTGGTACTGCCACGATATCACTGCATTTTGGAGAGCAATTGACTCGCTCATCAATCAAATTATGGGACAACAGATTTCTTTGGAGCCGCAGACTGCCCTACTGGGAGTGGGGCTTCATAACTGGCACATAGACTTCCACCCTGTCATCACACACATCTTGATAGCGGCACGATTGGCGATAGCCAGGGATTGGAAATCCCGCCACACGCCTACCTTGCGACAGTGTATACTCATTCTAAACCAAAACATGCATATGGAATACATGTTTGCGAAGGCTCACTACAGCCTAACAAAATTCTTCACATGGTGGAACCATTGGCTTAGAAATCCCAATAGTAGTTTGGACATCACATAAACTTTACAGCTCTCCATCTTGGCCCCTTGAACGGCAGGCACATGAAATTCATTAACCAATGCTGCCTACCTTCCCACTGTAGTTGTTTCCAAATCTACTGAGAATATATCAATCTTAATAGTGAAGCTCCTGCCTATGATTTACTCATACCATGCAAAGGATATCCTCGTCTGGGAGTGCTCTAACTTATCTTTTTGGAGTTCGTATGTGACTCCCCCATTACACCCACCGCTGAGACCATATTTTTCTTTTTCTTTTTTTCTTTTTTTCTTTTCCTCTTTCTTTTTTCTGGTTTCTAGTTTAAACCAACACGTTTGCCAATGTATGTTATTATTCAATTGTTGTTGTACATGTTCTTTATTGGACATACTATGTGATTGTTCTATGCAATCATGTTGACTTCTTGTTATACTCAGTTGTTATATGCTACTGAACTGATAAACAAAACAAAATAAAAATTACAAGTTAAAAAAAAAAAAAAAAAATATATATATATATATATATATATATATATATATATATATATATATATATATATATTTAGAAGTGTTCCTGTTCTCCCCCCCATGCTCATACGCAAATGAAAACATGCATTTATGCACTCCCGCATGCATATACATATTAGTGATCATGCCACATGTCAGGTACTGTTGCGAACTTTAGAGCAAAAGCAAAAATTCTAGCCCCAAACCTTCTGAGTAACTCTGTGTAGCCTGTAAAGGGTTTTAAAGCGTCGCCTATAGAGGATTTTAGGTAAAATAGTTTGTCGCCATTCCACAAGCTTATGCAATTTTAAACCGTAACATATTAGATATCTATTTACTCAGCGTAACATTATTTTTTATAGTTTACCATTATTGGGTTTGTGTGCCCTAAAATGAAATAACCACTTACCGCATAGTAACGTACCGATACGTCAGTACACTTTGCGGGTTTATACCGGGATGATGCCTCTAGCTTCGGCTTTCCGTCGGTAACGACCGATGCGGCTCGGGAGCCGCTCGATCGTTACCCGGGGGGGGCGGGAGGGGACATCCCCCCCCCTCCCGCCGCCTTCCGTGGCTTTGCCCGGGGCTCCCGGTGGCACGTCCGCCGGCTGGATGGAGTCCCGATGAATGCCGGAAACGTAACCCGGAGGCGGCATCCATGACGTCACTTCCGGGTTACTGTGCTGCAAAAGGCGGCAAATTTAAAAAACGGCTGTATGCAAAAATGCAGTTTTCAGCGTTTTGCATACAGGGAAGTGCAGTGGAGGGGTTTGGGGTCTTTTAGACCCTCGATCCCTCCATAAAGTGTACCTGTCACTACATATTGGTGTCACAAGGGATGTTTACATTGCTTGTGACAGCAATAAAAGTGATCAGATTTTTTTTTTTTAAAAAAAACCTGTAATAAAGTTTAAAAAAAATAAAAAATAAATAGGAAAAAAAAAAAAAAATTTCGCCGCCCCCGTCACCGTTAGCTCGTGCACCAAAAAAAAACGTATACGCAAGTCGAGCCGCGAATGAAATCGTTGTTCAAACCCCACATGTGAGGTATCGCCGCGATCGCCAGAGCGTGCGCAATAATTTAAAAAAAAAGAGCTACACTCTACCTCTAAACTGGTAACCGTTAAATAAATTTAAAGCGTCGCAGATTGAGATCTCTATTGACCGTAGTTTGTCGCCATCCCACGGGGGGGGGGGGCGCAATTTTAAACCGTAACATGTTGGGTATCTATTTACTCGGCGTGACATCATCTTTCACAATATACAAAAAAAAAATGGGCTAACTTTACTGTTTAGTATTTTTTAAATGCAGTGAAATGTGATTTTTCAATTTTTTTCCCAAAAAAATGTCGTTTTAAAGACCGCTGCACAAATACCGCTTGACAAAAAGTTTTGCAATGACCGACATTTTATTCTCCAGAGTCTTTGCTAAAAAAATATACATAATGTTTGGGGGTTCTAAGTAGTTTTCTAGGAAAAAATACTGGTTTTAACTTGTAAACAAAAAGTGTCCGAAATAGGGCTGGGGCTTAAGTGGTTAAAATGTAATTTTTCCATTACCTCCAATTGAGACATGTAATTATCTCCCAGTTTGGCTTCATCAGGGCGGTAGTTCAGTCCTCCAATTTGGAGAATGTCCTACTGGAGGAGCCCATGAATAAACCCTCTTCCCTGTTTCTCCTCCTTCGGTAACTAAGTGTAGGGAACAATGGGTGCCGGAGGTTCCAGACTTGGGAGGAGAGGACTGGGATGATATGTGGAGTTTCCCCTTCACCCATTTAGTATCGTCAAGGGATCCGTTAATTCACTTTAAATTCCTTCATAGGAAATATTATACTCCAGCAAAATTATCCAAAATTTACCCAGGGACTTCAGTCTAGTGTTGGCGCTGTTCACACTCTCCGGACAGTTTTGGTCATATCTTTTGGCACTGCCCGGTGGCTCAGGAGTTCCGGGCTGCCGTTGTGTGCTGTATCACAGAAATTACAGTACCTCCGTGCCAGTGCCTATGACTGTGACAACTTGCCAACTTGGCCTAGTGGAGGGCCTGGCACCAACTCAGGGCATATTGCTTAGCCTGCTTCTGTTCTATACTCGCAAGGGGCTGATCTTCTATTTAAAAAAGCTAATGACACTCTCCAGAGGCATAACTAGAACCTTCAGGGCCCTGGTGCAAGAAACCTTGGAGGGCCCCCCTACCCCCCCCTTATTTTATTGGTCCGGGGACCCTTTTTTCTGGTCCCATGGCCCTCCCTAACCATCCCGAGGCCCTTTACTCCTGTTGCAGGATCCTTTATTATGGTCCTGCAGCAGGACCCTTTCATGTGTTCTTCAGTGGGCCTCTTTCCTACCACCTTGGGCCCACCCCATGGTGGCAGATATGTCAGCAGCACAACAGGGACCAACGCACTATATAAGGGCCCAATGTAGTGTAAGAACTACCAGGGTTGCAAAAGTCATACTTGTGACCTGGCCCTAGCGTTCTTCCACCGAGGGAGTCCTCAGCCTCCTCTAGATGCCCCTCCTATTGACAGTACTGGTCTGGCGTCTCTGTCCCCATGGCAGCAGTGGCAGTCTATTAGGACTCAGTACTGGTTACAATATGGGTCTGATGGGTGCATGTGGGCGAGGACTGGCACTGGTTGTGAACAGCTGAGCCTCCCGCCAGTCAACTAGCAGCTGTAACGCTGCATAGCTTTCTGCAGTCTTCACTGCATGCTGATCAGAGTGTGATCCAGGTGACGCTTCCAGTAGGATCTAATAAACACCGTATTTATAAGAATCAAGAGTACAGTTACATTTATATCAACCATATGTTCAGCAGCCATGTGGGCTCCATGTCAGTAAGGTGGGGGCTCTGATCAATAAAACCACTATCATATTAAATATTAGATCTGCCTGAGAGCATCACCTGGATCGCATCCCAATCAGCATGTCAGAGAAGGCTATGCAGTTCTACCGCTAGTAAACGACCTGCAGAAGGCTCGGCGCCCATCAGACCCATAACCTAACCAGCACTGGGTCCTAATGTGCTGCTGCTGTCATGGAGACTGAGACCAGCGCTGTCCATTGCTGGCTGGACAGCAACCCTGGTTGTTAGGCCACTAGTCCATAGTGGGAGGATTCCCCCATCCACCTGGAATGTGTAGATGGGGGAATTGGATTGTATACTGTATATATATATATGTGGGTCAGTGGTTGCAGCGCTGCTAATAATTTAAATATAATTATTAGCAGCGCTGCAACCACTGACCCACATCTATAAAAGCCCTAGCACTTTTTCCTGCAGCAAGCAGCTAATTGCACGTATATATTTTACTTCATACACCCCCACAGCGCGAGGTTCACAGTCGTATCATTGTATATATATATAAATATATATATATCATATTAGGGATCGACCAATTATTGGTTTGGCAGATAATCGGTGGCCGATATTCACTTTTTTTGAAAGTATCGGTATCGGCCACAAACTTGGCCGATAGGACCGATATTTCCTTATGGTAGGGCCTATTGGGCTGCCTCCGGAGGGGAAGGGGAAGGGGAGGGATGGAGATTAGAGTGCCACATGATTACACAGAGCAGGGTTCTTCTGCTTACCCAACGCGGGCGCTGTCATACAAAGTCCCACCTCCTGGACTGGCTCCTACCTATGATAGACAGCACACTGGTGACGTCTATCATAGGAGCCGGTCCAGGAGGCGGTACTTCGTATGACAGCGCCCGCGCCTGATAAGCAGAAGAACCCTGCTCTGTGTAATCATGTGGCACTCTAATCCCCATGCACTTGTCACTCTGCATTGTTGGGGGTACTGGTTACTCTGCATTGGATGGGGGCACTGGTCACTCTGCATTGTTTGGGGCACTGGTCACTCTGCATTGTTGGAGGCACTGATCACTCTGCATTGGATGGGGGCACTGGTCACTCTGCATTGATGGGGCACTGGTCACTCTGCATTGGATGGGTGCACTGGTCACTTTGCATTGGATGGGGGCACTGGTCACTCTGCATTGGATGGGGGCACTGTTCACTCTGCATTGATGGGGGCACTGGTCACTCTGCATTGGATGGGGGCACTGTTCACTCTGCATTGATGGGGGCACTGGTCACTCTGCATTGGATGGGGGTACTGGTCACTCTGCATTGGATGGGGGCACTGTTCACTCTGCATTGGATGGGGGTACTGGTCACTCTGCATTGGATGGGGGTACTGGTCACTCTGGATTGGATGGGGTACTGGTCACTCTGCATTGGATGGGGCACTGTTCACTCTGCATTGATGGGGGCACTGGTCACTCTGCATTGGATGGGGGCACTGGTCACTCTGCATTGGATGGGGGTATTGGTCACTCTGCATTGGATGGGGGCACTGGTCACTCTGCATTGGATGGGGGTATTGGTCACTCTGCATTGGATGGGGGCACTGGTCACGCTGCTGCATTGATGGGGGCACTGGTCACGCTGCTGCATTGATGGGGGCACTGGTCACGCTGCTGCATTGATGGGGGCACTGGTCACTCTGCATTGGATGTGTGATAGAATGTGCAGAATATTGCAGTATCAACCCATACCGATATTTGTGACCAAAATATCGGTATCAGCCCTGGAAAAACCGTATTGATCCCTATATCATATATATATATATATATACTGTATATTTTGTTTTCTCAGTGTACTGATCGAACAAATAAAAAAGCAGTCAATCTATGGGTTGCATAAGTGCTCAATGGAACTTGGAAGAACAGAGAGGGGGGTGACAAATAGGGGAGACAAGGGAGGGAGATAGGGACAGTTCAGTTTTGTGTAATGCAGAGTGTAAATGTAGCGCTCACTCTTCAAGGGCCAAGATGGAGGCTGAAATCTGGTGGCTCAGGTATCATTCATGAAGCTTGGAATGTGTAGATGCTGTTCTTCAAATTTCCCTCCCACATCCCCCTCTCTATGTAAAACACGGCAGATCGAAGTTCGGCAGATGGAAGTTCTGTGACAAGGGAAGATGGAGATCCTGTGTTCCTGCTAAACAGGAACATGGATCTCTGCCTTCCCACATTACAAGCACCTCCCCCACACATTTAGAAAGCACTCCCTAGGGGACACATTTAACCGATTGATCGCCTTTGATGTTAACCCCTCCCCTGCCAGTGTCATTAGTACAGTGACAGTACTTATTTTTTTAGCACTAATCACTGTATTGGTGTCATTGGTCCCCAAATAGCATCCGATTTGTCCGCCGCAATGTCGCAGTCCCACTATAAATTAATGATCACTGTTATTACAAGTAAAATAATTAAATAAATAAAAATCCCTTAAAAATATCTTATCGTTTGTACTGTAGATGCTATAACTTTTGCACAAACCAATAAATATACCCTTATTGGGATATTTTTTTTCCAAAAGTATGTAGCAGAATACATATTGGCCTAAATTGATGAAGAAATTCGATTTTTTTTTAATTCTTGGATATATTTTATAGCAGAAAGTCAAAAACATTATTATTTTTTTTTTCAAAATTGTCGCTTGTGTTTTTTTGTTTATAGCGCAACAAATAAAAAACTGCACTGCTTGGGTACAGCGCCACACGTTCGTGCAATTGTCAGTTAAAGTAATGCAGTGCCGTATCGCAAAAGATGCCCTTGTCATGAAGGAGGGTAAAACATTCCGGGGCTGAATTGGTTGAACAACTTATTTCCTTTTTGTGATCTGATATTTAGAGCTATAATGTTTAACCACTTGCCGACCAGCCGGGTCGGCTCTGTCCCACGAAAACAACGTACCTGTATGTCGCTTTGCAGGATCTTTAGTGGGGGCGCGCACACGTGCTGATTGGCCACAGGGGGAGCCAATCACTGGGTCCGGCAGCCGCGATGTCTACCGGGCACACGGAATCGCTCCTCGTGGAGACAGAACGGCGGTCTGCCGTTGTAAACATGACAGACTGCTGTTCTGTCAAAAATGAACACAAGGGTTCCTGTGTTCCTCTTAATTAGGAACACAGGTCTCTGTGTTCATGCAGCAATCCCCCCCCCCCCCCACAGTTAGAAAGCACCCCCTAGGCACCAGTGGTGTATTTTGGTTTTGTGCTGCCCTAGGCAAGACTAAAATTGGGCGCCCCCCCTCCCCCACCTATGTAACTTTGCCCCACTCCTTCTTTTTTAATGGATGTGGCTCCCTCCAAAATTGAAGGACTACAAGTCCCAGCATGAACCCCTGAGAACTCACAAGAGAGGGGGTGGGTGAGGGGGGATGAGAGAGAGAGAGGGGGGAATGAGAGAGCAAGAAAGGGGGGATGAGAGAGAGAGAGACAGAGAGAGAGAGAGACAGAGAGAGGGGGATGAGAGAGAGAGCGAGAGGGGGGATGAGAGGGAGGAGGGGTGAGAGAGAGAGAGAGAAGAGGGATGAGAGAGAGAGAGAGAGAGGAGGGGTGAGAGAGGAGGGGTGAGAGAGAGAGAGGGGGGAGTGAGAGAGAGAGAGGGGAGATGAGAGTGAGAGAGAGGGGGGAATGAGAGAGGTGGCTCTAGCAACCAGTGGCCAATAGAGACTCAGGTGGACGGGCAGCAGTTTCTTTGCTGCCCTCCTCAAAGTGCCGCCCTAGGCCTGGGCCTTGTTGGCCTAGGCCAAAATACAACACTGCTAGGCACACATTTAACCCTTTGATCGCCCCTGGTTTTAACCTTCCCTGCCAATGTCATTATTACAGTAACAGTGCATATTTTTAGCACTGATTACTGTAGTAATGTCACTGGTCCCCCCAAAAAGTGTCAAAAATGTCAGTTAGGGGTCCATTCTGTCCGCCGCAATGTCGCAGTCCCGCTAAAAATCGCTGATCGCCGCCATTACTAGTAAATGATAAAATAAATAAATAAAAATGACATTAATCTTTCCCCCTAGTTTGTAGATGCGATAACTTTTGCAGAAACAAAAATTTTTACATATATATATTCAATACATATTGGCCTAAAATGATAATAAGATTTTATATTTTTTTGTATTGGGAATGTTATATAGCAGAAAGTAAAAAATATTGCTTTTTTTTTCTTTTTTTTTTTTTTTTTTTTTTTTAAGAATTGTTGCTCTTTTTTTGTTTATGGTGCAAAAAATGAAAATTGCACAGGTGATCAAATATCACCAAAAGAAAGCTCTATTTCTGGGAAAAATGGACATCAATTTATTTGGGTACAGCATCGCACGGCTGCGCAATTGTCAGTTAAAGTAACGCAGTGCCAAATCGCAAAAAATAGACTGTCATTAAGGGGGGTAAACCTTCCAGAGCTGAAGTGGTTCAACAACTTATTTCCTTTTTGTGATCTGATATTCAGAGCTATAATGTTTACCCACTTGCCAACCAGCCCCCGTAGTTTTACAGTGGCAGGTCGACTCTGTCCCACAAAACTTCTGTCAGTGATGAACACAGGGATCCTGTGTGCATTTTTTGGGCGTCTTTGGAGGCATAACATCAGAACTTCTGTGTAGGGGTATATATACACACACATGTATGTATATATACACATACACATATATAGGTGTGAAAGTAGCAGAACCCTATGCTTGCGCTAATGAAATAATTAACAGGCATATGGCTCCGCTCCTTTCACACCTATATGTGTGTATGTGTATAAATACATATAAGTGTGTATGTATATATACCCATATACAGAAGTTCAGATGTTTTGCCTGCCTCCAAAGACGCCCAAAAAATGCCCAAAAAAACGCCAGCTACAAAAACGCCCAGGTGTGTTTTTGCAGCAGGTGTTTTTTTGGGCATTTTTTTGGGGTATATGTGTATTTGTATGTGTATGTGTATATATACATACATGTGTGTGTGTATATATACCCCTACACAGAAGTTCTGATGTTATGCCTGCCTCCAATAACCCCCAAAAAATGCCAAAAAAAACGCTTGCTACAAAACCGGCAAGGTGTGAAAATAGCAGAGCCATATCCCTGTTCTATAAGTGTTCTAATACAAACAAACTTTTTTTCTGGTTCTGGACATGCTACAGAGCTGAAACTTCACAGGTACACTTTTTAGACCCCCCAGACACTAAATCCAATCCAATTCAATAATTCTTTCAATAATTGGCTCTCTATCAAAAATGACAATTTTTAAGAACTTTTTTGTGTGTGATTAATAGTCCCTGGGGCATTACCCAGAACCCTAGGCACTTTTTAGGGGCATTTATTGGGTTTTAGGGCTTCAAAATGGTGTTTTTTGATTACCGAAGTTCGGGTCCCATTGATTTCAATAGGGTTCTGAAATCCGGGCCGAACTTTCGGGAGGTTCGGGTGTTCTGGTCGAACCGAAAAAGTTTGATCATCCCTATTAGGGACACAATTAACCCTTTTATTGCCCCTGGTGTTAACCCCTTCCCTGCCAGTGTCATTATTACAGTAACAGTGCATATTTTTAGCACTGATCACTGTAGTAATGTCACTGGTACCCCCAAAAGTGTCAAAAATGTCAGTTAGGGGTCCGATCTGTCCACCGCGATATGGCAGAGTCCCGCTAATGATCACCGCCATTACTAGTAAAAAATAAAATAAATAAATAAAAATGACATAAATCTTTCCCCTAGTTTGTAGATGTGATAACTTTTGCGCAAGCCAATCAATGTACACTTATTGGGGTTTTTGTTACATATATATATATTCAATACATATTGGCCTAAAATGATTTAAAAAATTAGATTTTTCCTTTTTTTTTTTATTGGGAATGTTATATAGCAGAAAGTAAAAAATTGGATTTTGACATTTTTTTTCATTTATTATTGGGAATGTTATATAGCAGAAAGTAAAAAAAAAAATAGATTTTTACATTTTTTTTTCTTGGGAATGTTATATAGCAGAAAGTAAAAAATTTGATTTTTACATTTTTTTTATTGGGAATGTTATATAGCAGGAAGTAAAAAATTAGATTTTTACATTTTGTTATTGGGAATGTTATATAGCAGAAAGTAAAAAATTAGATTTTTACATTTTTTTTATTGGGAATTTTATATTGCAGAAAGTAAAAAAATAGATTTATACATTTTTTTATTGGGAATGTTATATAGCAGAAAATAAAAAATTAGATTTTTACATTTTTTTATTGGGAATGTTATACAGCAGAAAGTAAAATATTAGATTTTGACATTTTATTTTTTTATTGGGAATGTTATATAGCAGAAAGTAAAAAATTTGATTTTTACATTTTTGTTATTGGGAATGTTATATAGCAGAAAGTAAAAAATTTGATTTTTACATTTTTTTTTATTGGGACTGTTATATAGCAGAAAGTAAAACATTTGATTTTTAATTTTTTTTTTTTTTTTTCTTTTTGGGGACTGTTATATAGCAGAAAGTAAAAAAAAAAATTGATTTTTACATTTTTTTTTATTGGGAATGTTATATAGCAGAAAGTAAAAAAAATGATTTTTACATTTTTTTTTTATTGAGACTGTTATATAGCAGAAAGTAAAAAATTAGATTTTTACATTTTTGTTATTTGGAATGTTATATAGCAAAAAGTAAAAAATTAGATTTTTAATTTTTTTTTATTGGGAATGTTATATAGCAGAAAGTAAAAAATTTGATTTTTACATTTTTTTCATTGGAAATGTTATACAGCAGAAAGTAAAAATGTGATTTTTACATTTTTTTTATTGGGACTTTTATACAGCAGAAAGTAAAATATTAGATTTTGACATTTTATTTTTTTATTGGGAATGTTATATAGCAAAAAGTAAAAAAATTAGTTTTTAAATTTTTTTTTATTGGGAATGTTATATAGCAGAAAGTAAAATATTAGATTTTGACATTTTATTTTTTTATTGGGAATGTTATATAGCAGAAAGTAAAAAATTTGATTTTTACTTTTTTTTTATTGGGAATGTTATATAGCAGAAAGTAAAAAATTAGATTTTTACATTTTTTTATTGTGAATGTTATACAGCAGAAAGTAAAATATTTTATTTTGACATTTTATTTTTTTTATTGGGAATGTTATATAGCAGAAAGTAAAAAATGTGCTTTTTCATTTTTTTTTTTATTGGGACTGTTATATAGCAGAAAGTAAAAAAATTGATTTTTACATTTTTTTTTTATTGAGACTGTTATATAGCAGAAAGTAAAAAATTAGATTTTTTCATTTTTGTTATTGGGAATGTCACATAGCAAAAAGTAAAAAAAAAAATGATTTTTACATTTTTTCTTATTGGGACTGTTATATAGCAAAAAGTAAAAAATTTGATTTTTTATTTTTTTTTTATTGGGAATGTTAAATAGCAGAAAGCAAAAAATTAGATTTTTACATTTTTTTTATTGGGACTGACAGCAGAAAAAAAAAAATGATATATATATATATATATATATATATATATATATATATATATATATATATATATATATATATATATATATATATATATATATATATATATATATATATATATATATATATATATATATATATATATATATATATATATATATATACACATATATATACATATATATATATATATATATATATACATATATATATATATATATATATATATATATATATATATATATATATTTATATATATATATATATATATATATATATATAAGTTTCAGAATTGTCACTGTTTTTTGTTTATAGCACACAAAATAAAAATTGCACAGGTGATCAAATACCACCAAAAGAAAGCTCTATTTGGAAAAAAAAAAGGACGTCAATTTTATTTGGGTACAGCGTCGCATAACCGCGCAATTGTCATTTAAAGTAACGCAGTGCCGTATCGCAAAAAAATAGCCTGGTCATGAAGGGGGGTAAAACCTTCCAGTCCAGATCTGGTTAATATCTTGGCTAATGATAATCTTTATATTTATTTTATACTGGTAGGTAATGGTGTAATCCATGGCTATATATTACCTTACATTAATAAGAGCAACGTAATACCTAAAACAATCCAACATTTCCTTATTTCTTAGACTATAAATAATTGGATTAAGAAGAGGCGTCACAACAACATACAACAGAGAAAGCATCTTGTTAATCTTTATAAAGTTTTGTTGTGAAGGAACCAAATAAATAATGAATATTGTCCCAAAGTACATAGAGACGGAAGCTAAATGGGAACTACATGTAGAAAACGTTTTTTGTCTTCCTGCTTTGGAAGAAATCCCCAGGATGGTGTAAAATATGGAGACATAACTCATAATAATCAAGACAAATGGGAAGAGACTCAGAATGATGATTATTAAAAAAACTTCAGTTTCCACCAATGAAGTATCTGAAGAAGACAACTGGAGAATTGGAGCCAGATCACAAAACAGATGGTCAATTGTGTTCAAACCATAGAACTGTAGGTTGCAGATTATAACTGTTGATGACACCAGGACTACGAATCCGGTCATCCAAGCCCAAACAACCAAATGATTCTGAGTGTTATTGTTCATGATGGAAGAATACCTTAAAGGGTTGCAAATGGCCAAGTGTCTATCAAATGCCATAACTGTTAGGAGGAGACATTCCGCACTACCTGTTGCTGACCCCACATAGAGTTGAGTGATACAGCCATAGAATGGCATGTAACCGCCATTCCACCATAGGATGTACAGCAGGTTTGGCATGATTATGGTGATGAAAAACATCTCACAGGCTGATAGATTGCAAATAAAAAAATACATGGGAGAGTGGAGTCTTGGACTGGCAGCTATCAAGATGATGATTATCATATTACCTATTACTGTGGCAAGATAAATGAGGAAGAATAAAAGAAAAATGAAAGTTCCAATTTTTTGTAGATCACCGAACCCCAGGAGAAAAACCTCTGTCACCACCGTCTTGTTCTGACCACATGTAGTCTGGTGGGAAAGGGAGCAGAATTCAGTATGTACAGCACACCTTTTTTTATAAATTCCGGAAAAATCTGAGGATTTGTTATGAAACAGTCACAAAAATTTTTATGTTTTTACATTGTTAGGCTGAAAATGATAGTCCATCAAGTTCAACCAACATAAAAAAAAATACAATTACCTGGTCATGTTGGCATTTAAATTAAAACCACAAGTGATTTCGGGCACTTGATGTGGAAGAAGTTGGGTATGAGATTATTAGGCGTAACTGGGGGGGGGGGGGGGGGGGTGAGACCACTCTCCCTTCCCATTCTCCCAATCTTTCGTTTTCCCTCTTCCCCACATTTTTTTTCCTCTCTTCTCTATCCCCCTTTTCCCCGTTTCCCTTGACCTAGATACTCTATTCCCTTTACTTTTCTTCTATGAGATTATATGGAGTACCAGGGGGAGGGCGAGAATCCCACTCTTTCATTTTCCCTCTTCCTCCCTTCAACCCCCCCCACCTTTTTTGTTTCTCTATTCTTTCGTTTTCCCTCTTCCCCCTTCACCCTCCCCCCTTTTTTTTTCTCTCTTCTCTATCCCCCCTACTCCCCGTATCACTTGACCTAGATACTCTATTCCCTTTACTTCTCTTCTATGAGATTATGTGGAGTACTGGGGGGGAGGGCGAGACTCCCACTCTTTTGTTTTCCCTCTTCCCCCCTTCACCCCTCTTTTTTTTCTCTCTCTCTTCTCTATCCCCCTTCTCCCCTTCTCCCTTGACCTAGATACTTTATTCCCTTTACTTTTCTTCTATGAGATTATGTGGAGTACCGGGGTGGGAGCAAGACCACTCTCCCTTCCCATTCTCCCTCTCTTTCGTTTTCCCTCTCCCCCCTTTTTTTTTCTCTCTTCTCTATTCCCCTTCTCCCCGTATCCCTTGACCTAGGTACTCTATTCCCTTTACTTCTCTTCTATGAGATTATGTGGAGTACCGGGGGGGGGGGGGGAGGGCGAGACTCCCACTCTTTCGTTTTCCCTCTTCCCCCCTTCACCCCCCCCATTTTTTTCTCTCTTGTTTCTATCCCCCTTCTCCCTGTATCCCTTGACCTAGATACTCTATTCCTTTTACTTTTTTTCTATGAGATTATATGGAGTACCGGGGGAGGGGGGCGAGACCACTCTCCCTTCCTATTCTCCCACTCTTTAGTTTTCCCTCTTCTACCCTTCGCCCCCCCTTTTTTTCTCTCTTCTCTATCCCCCTTCTCCCCATATCCCTTGACCTAGATACTCTATTCCCTTTACTTGTCTTCTGTGAGATTATGTGGAGTACCGGGGGGGGGGAGGGTGAGACCACTCTCCCTTCCCATTCTCCCACTCTTTAATTTTCCCTCTTCACCCCTTTTTTTTTCTCTCTTCTCTATCCCCCTTCTCCCAGTATCCCTTGACCTGGATACTCTATTCCCTTTACTTCTCTTCTATGAGATTATATGGAGTTCCGGGGGGAGGGCGAGACTCCCACTCTTTCCTTTTCCCTCTTCCCCCCTTCACCCCCCTTTTTTTTCTCTCTTCTCTTTCCCCCTTCTCCCCGTATCCCTTGACCTAGATACTCTATTCCCTTTACTTCTCTTCTATGAGATTACAGTATGTGGAGTACCGGGGGGGGGGGGGGCGTGGGCGAGACCACTCACCCTTCCCATTCTCCCACTCATTCGTTTTCCCCTTTCCCCCCCTTCACCCCCCCCTTTTTTTCTCTCTTCTCTACCCCCCTTCTCCCCGTATCCCTTGACCTAGATACTCTATTCCCTTTACTTCTCTATCCATTTTTCTCTTCCATAGCATCACACGCAGAGGAGACAAGAGGCATCCAGTTAAGATTGACCTACGGACAAACTGGTTGTCTCACTTTGCTTCAGACTATCAATGCTATGTTATGTTCACGGTTCACTCATTTGTAACGAGATTGTTATGTTAAAATCTATCTTACTATGTGTTACTTGAAGGTTAATCTTGTTGTACCCTGCATTTTATATTCTCAATAAAACATTTATGGAATAAAAAAAAAAATAGAAAACCTCCATATACTCTATCCTTTACCCACAGTTGATCCAGAGGAAGGCAAAAAAAAAAAAAAAAAAACAATAAAGCATGATCCAATTTACTACATACAGTGAGAGAAAAAAATCCTTCCTGATTTCTCAGGAGACACTTCGATATTAACTGGAACAACAATTGTTGGTGTTATTACAAATAAATGTTAGTATCTATGTATATTTTTGTGTATTTAGTAATACAACCAATTATTTTTAAAGTAATCTACTGAGCTGGCCAGAACTAGTTTTTGAGGGACTCTATTCCCCATTTTCACAGCTCTTACTGTGAAGAAGCCTTTCTATAAGTGATGGTTAAAGCTGGATACACATCATTTTCTTTTTTTTTTTGTTCAATTTCCTTTAGATTTACCTTCAGCTATGTGGTGAAAGGGTACCTACCTGATTGCATACACTTTTAAAGTGTTTAGGTTTGGATTTATATTATATGATTTTGGTAAATCTAAAGTAAAATTGTACAAAAAAATTGTATAATGTGTAGCCAGTTTAAATCATTTTTTTCTCCCTCCAGGCATACAGGAGGAATTGAGCTAATTGTCATTGCCTTTAAAAAAAAAAAAAAAAAAAAAAAAAACAAGGCTTATTGCGGCTAAGCTCCAAACAACTTTGGTCTAATCTCCTCCTCATAATAAAAATATAATATAAGCTATTAGCTTTCTAATAGGTTGAATCATTCAACCTGTGATTTTTTAACACTGGCTCCATATTTTCTTTACCTTTGACGTATTCCATAATTTAATACACGTTACATACATGTTCTTTTTTTTTTTTACTATAAGTCATATTGTGCCTAAGCTACGAACAACTTTGGTCTAATCTGCTCCCCATAATAAAAAAATTGCACAATATCAGCTATTAGCTTTCTAAGAGGTTGAATCATCCAACCTGTGATTTTTTTAACAAAGGCTCCGTATTTCATTTACGTTCGAGGCATTCCATAATTGAACACATGATACATACATGTTGTTTTTTTTTAAACCATAAGTCATATTGCAGCTAAGCTCCAAACAACTTTGGTCTAATCTCCTCCCCATAATAAAAAATATCACAAACTCAGCTATTAATTTTCTAAGAGTTTGGATCATCCAACCTGTGATTTTTTAACACTGGCTCCATATTTTCTTTACCATTGAGGCATTCCATAATTTAATATATGTTACATACATGTTTTTTTGTTTGTTAAACCATTAGTCATATTGCGTCTAAGCTCCAAACAACTTTGGTCTAATGTATTCCACATAAAAAAATATATATATAATATCCGCTATTACCTTTCTAAGAGTTTGATTCATTCAACCTGTGATTTTTTTTTTTTTTTAACGATGGCTCCATATTTTCTTTACCTTTGAGGTATTCCATAATTTAATACATGTTACATACATGTTTTTTTTTTTTTTTTTTTTTTTAAACCATAAGTCATATTGCGGCTAAGCTCCAAAAAACGTTGGTCTAATCTGCTCCCTATAATAAAAAAATATCACAATATCCGCTATTAGCTTTCTAAGAGTTTGAATCATTCAACCTGTGATTTTTTTAACACTGGCTCCATATTTTCTTTACCTTTGAGGTATTCCATAATTTAATACATGTTACATACATGTTTTTTTTTTTTTTTTTTAAACCATAAGTCATATTGCGGCTAAGCTCCAAACAACTTTGGTCTAATCTCCTCCCCATAATAAAAAATATCACAATATCAGCTATTAACTTTGTAAGAGTTTGAATCACTCAACCTGTGATTTTTTTAACACTGGCTCCCTATTTTCTTTACCTTTGAGGTATTTCACCTAATTCAGTAAAAAATATTTATATATATATATATAAATAAATAAATAAATAAATAAAAAAAAAAAAAATATATATATATATATATATATATATATATATATATATATATATATATATGTATATGTCTATATAAAAACACTTATTTCAGTTAAAAAAAAAGAAAAAAAAAATATATATATATATAAACAATATTATTAATAAACATAATAATAATAATAGTAATAATTTTAGCCGGTGTTAACACGTATTAACCACTTAAGCCCCTGAAGATTTTACCCCCTTCCTGACCAGGGTTTTTTTTGCGATTTTTTACTGCGTGACTTTAATGGACAATTGCGCGGTCGTGCGACGCTGTACCTAAACGAATTTCACGTTTTTTTACCACAAACAGAGCTTTCTTTTGGTGGTATTTGATCACCTGTGCGATTTTTTGATCATGCGCTATAAACAAAAAAAGAGCGTAAATTTTGCAAAAATAATAATATTTTTCACATTTTTTATATGAAATTCCGCCCCCAAAAAAAAATGTAAAAATCTAAATTTTTTAACATTTTCAGCCAATTTGTTTTATGCTACATATGTTTGGTAAAAAAAAAAATCGCAAAAAGCGTATTTTGATTGGTCTCCGCAAAAGTTATCGCGTTTACTAACAAAGGGAAAGATTTTTGTCATTTTTTTTTAACGAGTAATGGCGGCGATCTGCAATTTTTTTTTTGCGGTACTGCGACATTGCGGCGGACAGATCGGACCCTTGACTGACATTTTTGACACTTTTGGGGGTACCAGTGACATTACTGCAGTAATCAGTGCTATACATATGCACTGTTACTGTAAAAATGACACTGGCAGGGAAGGGGTTAACTGTATTGGACAGGGAGGGGTTAAGTGTGTCCTAGGGGCGTGATTCTAACTGTAGTGGGACAGGTCTCCTAGTGTAAAAACAGAGATCAACGGTTCTACATAGTAGAACTGTCTGATCTCCATTTTTACACAGGGGAGAATGACAGGCGGCTTGTTTACATAAGCCTCCCGCCTTTCTCCCGCTCTACCGACAATCGTAGTGTGACCGGCGGACATCGGGTCTGCCGGTCACACGCCCGGACTCCTCTGTGAATTAGCCTCAGCGGGCGCGTGCCTCAGCGGGCGCGCGCTCGCCTGCTATTGGCTCAAAACCCGGTGACAGGCTAGCGACATAGACCTACGTCACTCTGCCTGGCCGGGGCTGACTGCCGCAGTAAATATACTGTGCGCAGTCGGCAAGCGGTTAAACTATGGACAACTTTGGGAAACACTATTTTCCATTTATCAGAGCACCAGCACACATAGCTATTCATTTCCTTCACTGTATAACTCTCTTCCATATATTTAAAACTAACACATTTTTAGTTTTTTTTACTAATTTCAAAAAAGTAGGAAAATTTAATGATCTGAGTTACTTTGCAGTTTTCCAAAAAAAAGGCTATAAATTATTAAAACTTCGATTTTTTTATTAAAAGTTAACATAATAAAACACTGAAAACACTATACAAATTAAACCACATTTATACAATTTCTTTATCTATTTCCTCTCTTTTGGCACTCTGGAAAAAGTAGGTGCTATATAAATTAGGTAAATACATGAATCTTCTATACCTGGGTTTTAGCATATAAAATATTGTAAGTCACTGACCTAGAACATGTATACAAATAACTGTGTATAGAGGATCAGCATGTTGACCAGTCAGTTAGAATTTTCAGAAGAGGTTCTGTAATAATGAAACGGGTTCCCAAGCTTACCATGATGTTAACAATTGGGATAAGTAAATGGTCCTCTAATTAAAAACCTAAATTCATCAACGCTAAATGGTCACAGAACTGATAAAACAATCATATATATAAGACACATCTATAATAAAATATTTATACATCTATCTTAAATACAACTCACTTCATACAGAGCGCTAGGAGTGATCTGTATTTATATAACAGAAGGAACCTAAGGGGAATTTGGATGGAGACTTAGATAAGAACATGCATAGGGAGTCTATTCTGAAAATTAATTTAATAGACTAAGTGGAATTACAAAACGTTTATGAAATAAGTTGAAATCTGAACTAAGGAAAAGGTGAAATAACCAAACTATTTTTAGGTTGAGTAGCAGGACAGAAGTTAAGTACTTTGAAGAGCGCAGTTGGAGACTCTTCTTAACTCCTTCTGACCTCCTTCTAATGCCTCATTTCCACTGAGTGGTACGGTACGGTTCAGTACGGTACGGTTCGGAACGGTACACCTTGTGTTTCCACTGCCAATAGTACCCTTTCATGATAGGCGTGGTGTAGCAGGAAAGCAGTGATCGACGAGTCTCTGCCAACCAATCAAAGTTCTGCAGAGTGTAGCTCCACCCTGTTGGTACGGTACTAATGTGCTTGGTACCCCAACGATAGGGTCCCAAAAAAGTGGTACGGTACGGTTCGGAATTAGGGTACCATTCACAATGGAAACGGCAAAAATTGCGTACCGTACCAAACCGTACCGTACCGTACCGCTCAGTGGAAACGAGCCATAAGCTGCTTCAATCTGCTTTTAACATTCCCATTGATTCGCTGCCCTACTGTCCTGCATAAAATCGATTACGCCATTCCAGACACATACTGGAGATGTTTGCAAGCGCCTGGCAACATGTCATACATATGGGGCACCTGCCCGCGCATTATTCCCTTTTGGGACAAAATCCTTCACCTGTATGACAAACTCACAGGGGACAAATTCCCGAACGAACCGCGCATACCCATACTGTCTATGCTGCCGGGCTCCTATAAACAAATTAAGAAAAGTCTAATTCTGCATTTTCTGATGGCAGCCCAATCTGTGGTCACTAGTCATTGGCTTGTGAAATAGACAGGATCGAACATATGGAACGCATGATTGCCTGGGATGCTGGTAAAAATGAATCCCATTCCATTATATGGACTACATGGCTACACTTCCGGTTCTCCTCGCCCTGGGCCTTCTCAGGGGTAGCGATTGTCCTCCTCTTTTCTGTACCCCTTATTCTCATTTTACTCTCTTTAACCCCCCCCCCTTTTTTTTTCTTTTCTTTCTCCTCTCCTGTCTTCTTATCCCTCATTAAACTACATTCTGTTTTAGACTAGTATGAATATATTGGCTGTAGCACCACTAAACATACCCATTATGTATGTCACATTCTTCAACGCCCTATATATTGTGGTCTACTGGCCCATTGTATGAAAACAAGAAATTAAAATTCAGTCTCCATACCTATTCCCTCCATGCCTCAGAGACCTGTATCGCATTATACCTTGTGTTAATGGACTTGTTGATATTCTGATCTCCAGGTATACTTTATAGTATATTTCTATATGAACATAGTTACATAGTTAGTGAGGTTGAAAAAAGACATCAGTCCATCCAGTTCAACCTATGATGTGTGTGTGTGTTTGCTGTTAACCGCACATTGTATACCCCTGTATGTTGTACATTGTATACCCCTGTATGTTGTGGTCTCTAAGGTGCCCATCTAATAGTTTTTTGAAACTATCAATGCTCCCTGTTGATACGACTGCTTGTGGAAGAGAATTCCACATCCTTACTGCTCTGACAGTGAAGAACCCCCTGCGTATTTTAAGGTTAACCACTTCCGCCCTGCTCACATTGCTGCTACTGCGGCAATGTGGCACGATCCTGTCCAGCGACGTAGACCTACGTCGCTGGACTCCGCCCCTTGTGGGCGGCGCTCCCGCGCCGCCGGAGGCTCGCTCCCGCTGTGTTCAGTCACAGCGGGAGTCAGGCCAGGGGATCGAGGGAATCGAGTGAGGGGATCGTCGGGGAATCGAGTGAGGCGATCCGCCCGCCTGTGTAAACAGAGTGGGCGGATCTCCATAGTGACAGGGACTGACAGATCGGAGTGTTCAGCATAGCTGGACATCCGATCTGTCCTTCTGTCACTCAGTCACCTCCCCCCCCACACGTCAGTAAGCACCAGGCATACATTAACCCCTCCCTCTCCAATAAAATTAACCCCTTCCCTGCCAGTGTCATTTTTACAGTAACAGTGCATATATATAGCACTGATTACTGCAGTAATGTCACTGGTACCCCCAAAAATGTCAAAAATGTCAGTCAAGGGTCCGATCTGTCCGCCACAATGTCGCAGTCCTGCAAAAAAAAATCGCAGATCGCCGCCATTACGCGTTAAAAAAAAACACCAAAAATGACAGAAATCTTTCCCTTTGTTAGTAAACGCAATAACTTTTGCGCAAACCAATCAAAATACGCTTATTGCAATTTTTTTTACCAAACATAGGTAGCAGAAAACAAATTGGCCAAAATTTTTTAAAAAATTTGATTTTTACTTTTTTTTTGGGGGGGAATTTCATATAAAAAAATTTTAAAAATATTGTTATTTTTTCAAAATAAACGCTCTTTTTTTGTTTATAGCGCAAAAAGTAAAAATCGCACAGGTGATCAAATACCACCAAAAGAAAGCTCTGTTTGTGGGGAAAAAAGGACGTAAATTTCGTTTGGGTACGGCGTCGCACGACCGCGCAATTGTCAGTTAAATTCGCACAGTGCCGAATCGCAAAAAGTGGCCTGGACGGAAGACAGCAAAATCCTCCGGTGGTAAAGTGGTTAAACCGCCTTTCCTCTAGTTTTAGTGAGTGGCCACGTGTCTTATTGTATCTCCTTTCTCTGAATAGGTTTTTCCTTATGCTAGGGTCACCAGTACAGTATTTGTACATTGATATCATATCCCCCCTCAATCGTCTCTTCTCCAGAGAGAATAAGTTCAGTGCTTGCAGTCTTTCCTCATAGCTGATGTCCTCCATTCCCCTAATTATTTTGTTGCCCTTCTCTGGACTTTCTCCAGTTCCAGCACATCCTTCCTGAGGACCGGTGCCCAGAACTGGACAGCATACTCCAGATGTGGCCGGACCAGAGTCTTGTAGAGCGGGAGAATAATCTCTTTATTTCTGGAGTGAATCCCCTTTTTTATACATGCCAGTATTCTGTTGGCTTTGCTTGCAGCGGCTTGGCATTGCATGCCACTGCCAAGCCTGTTGTCTACCAGTACCCCCAGGTCCTTTTCCATCCCAGACTCACCCAGAGGTTCCCCCCCCCCCCCCCTAATGAGTAGCCTGCTTTCTGGTACCCAAGTGCATTATTTTACATTTTTCAACATTAAACCTCATCTGCCATGTAGTTGCCCACCCCATTATTTTGTTCTTGTAAGGTTTCCCCATCCTGTATAGAAGATATTGGCATGCTTAGTTTAGTATCATCCACAAATACTGAGATTTTACTCGATATCCCCTCCTCTAGATCATTTATGAATAAATTAAACATTGAATGTTTCCCTTTTGTTTACAGTTATGTTAGTGTCCATTTTGATTTAAATTGCATAAAAATCAGTTCAAAATGAAACTGAAAATATGTGTGCTGCCCTGTGCCCTAAAGCACAGGGTGTCCAGGCGTAGGGATCACACACCCTATCCTAAGATAGATCATAACGTGTTTTACAGAGTATAAGTTCAATAATGACATAGGATATCTTACTGTACTTGACCGATAAGTCTTTGATTTGTATCCTAATGTTTCACAAAATGTAATAATAACGTTCATTTACATATTTCTGTTCTTTTTTTTTTTTTTCCATTGCTCATGCCTTTGTATGAAAATTCCAATAAAATTTGATTGAACATAACATTCCCATTGATTGTAATGGGCAAAAACAACCTCTGCCAACTGTGATATTTAGGCTTGCAACCAGGGCTGCTGACCCACAGGGCCATCTTTTTACACGAGCACCCCTGGGTACCACCCAGGTGGCTTAGGTGCACGTAGTTCCACCCTCCACAGCAGGAGGAATCACATGTGGATAGAGTAGGTGATCAGTACTCTTACATGCAACCTTTACACACAACAGCAATATTGCCCAATGGCTTCCAGCTTTCCTCAGGTGTAAGTGACTTAGAACTGGACTCCTGCTCCTGTTGGTGGAGGTACCAGGGGCTGTGGATGCTGATGGGGGGGGGGGGGGGTAAGTCAAAATTACATGGCTATTATTCACAGTCACCCACAGCCTATGGGTCCAGGCTAGATAATAGCAGACATGGCAGCAATGTCCAGAAGTAATACAAATGGTGAGTAGGTGAGGGTGAAGCAGATGACCCAGCAATCGGGAAGTTTGGCCATAAGTTTGAGAACAAAGGAGCAATATGAGTGTAAGTAGCTGATGTGCCTGTGCTATGTATGAAGAATCTGGGGGGTTTGGACCCCCATATCCCCTGCTTATCTATGCCTTTATGTGTACACAAGCCCTACCCTACTGATAAGGCAGTACAGCCAGCCCTGGCCAAACATAGTAAATTTGGGCAGTTCTTTTATTAAACATCTCTGTCAAACCAGTTTATTTGCTAATTTAGCTTCTGTCTCCGATGTGCAAGCTATTCTCCACTTTCCTTCACTTTACAGTAGAGGGCCATAATCATGCAGAAAAGTTTTCCATTCTTGTGAATCAAAAGTCCCTTCAGAGTTAACCAGTTGCCGACTGCGCACAGTATATTTACTGCGGCAGTCAGCCCCAGCCAGGCAGAGTGACGTAGGTCTACGTCGCTCGCCTGTCACCGGGTTTTGAGCCAATAGCGGGCGAGCGCGCGCCCGCTGAGGCGCGCGCCTGCCTCGGCTCGTTCACGGAGGAGTGCGGGCATGTGACCGGCGGACCCGATGTCCGCCGGTCACACTACGATTGTCCGTACAGCGGGAGAAAGTCTAAGCGACTTATGTAAACAAGCCGCCTGTCATTCTCCCCTGTGTAAAAATGAAGATCAGACGGTTCTACTATGTAGAACCGTTGATCTCTGTTTTTACACTAGTAGCCATGTCCCACTACAGTTAGAATCACGCCCCTAGGACACACTTAACCCCTCCCTGTCCAATACAGTTAACCCCTTCCCTGCCAGTGTCATTTTTACAGTAACAGTGCATATGTATAGCACTGATTACTGCAGTAATGTCACTGGTACCCCCAAAAGTGTCAAAAATGTCAGTCAAGGGTCCGATCTGTCCGCCGCAATGTCGCAGTACCGCAAAAAAAATCGCAGATCGCCGCCATTACTCGTTAAAAAAAACACCAAAAATGACAAAAATCTTTCCCTTTGTTAGTAAACGCGATAACTTTTGCGCAAACCAATCAAAATACGCTTTTTGCGATTTTTTTTTTACCAAACATATGTAGCATAAAACAAATTGGCCGAAAATGTTAAAACATTTTGATTTTTACATTTTTTTGGGGGGGAATTTCATATAAAAAAAAGTGAAAAATATTGTTATTTTTGCAAAATTTACGCTCTTTTTTTGTTTATAGCGCATGATCAAAACATCGCACAGGTGATCAAATACCACCAAAAGAAAGCTCTGTTTGTGGGAAAAAAAGGACGTGGAATTCGTTTAGGTACAGCATCGCACGACCGCGCAATTGTCCGTTAAATCACGCAGTAAAAAAATCGCAAAAAAACCTCCTGGTCAGGAAGGGGGTAAAATCTTCCGGGGCTTAAGTGGTTAAAGGTTTAGCTATTCCTTTTGTCCATTCTACCCATTTATCTAGGGGCTCAGTATAGGTGGAACCCTACCCTCGATTCTTATATTCTCTAGCGCTCATTTTCGCTATGCATTTTCTGAGGGTCTCCCACCCTTTATTCCCTTATTTAATTTAATGCCCATAATTACTAGCCAGTCTTTTCTCTTCTCTACTTGTGCCTATACCCTCTTGCCTCTTAAAAAAAATAGTACAGGAAATCTGCAGATTTACAAGAGTAGTCTCCACTTATCTACGTGGATAGAAGGGGTTTATGGCAACAGACAATGCGCCTCTAACCCAGGTCACCCACAAGGAATCAACGCAGGGAAATGCAGAGGATACTCCCTATCCACACACAGTCCAACCCGTGAAGGGGGGCACAAACACATTGACACACACACACGTTACCCAACCCGGAAAGTCTGAGAGTGGGTCTGGTTTCCTTGAGATCTGACAGATAGGACACATAGGAAATGTAGAAAATTGAAGCAAGCTTAAAGACAGCTTACCTAGCCAGCATTTAAAGGTCTGCGTTCTCAATGATCCCGATCAAAACACGGTTCCTTCTGGAGACTTTGCCCACTCCTGATATCTGACTCGCCGCAATTGTTTTAGAAATTTCTGGTTGAGACTCTAAATAAAAGTTAACTCATTCAACAGATTCACAGAACGCAATGTCCGTTCTGACAAAATGTATTATTACATGTTATGTAATACATAGATAAGAAAGGGGCAGTGGGAGATGTTTTAAAAAAAATAAAAATAAATAAAAAATATGTTATTAAAATCTAGCGAATAGAAATAATATCAAAAAATTGCAAAGTATTACCTTCAGAGGGGAGGTTGAGTAGAGATAGAGAAAGCTTCTAGCAGAAGTTGAGTCTGTAGATAAGTGAAGATTACAGAACACATTCAACATTGCAAAACAAGATGGAGTCTCTTGTGCTTAAATTAACAATACAATACAAGTCCACACATCCTACAGCAAGAATAATACAAAAAAAAGGTGGTGTCCCCAACTAAATGGCATATAAGATCCTTTGTATCTGGTATGGATTTTAAAACAAAAAAAGTGTGAGCCCCCTAAAAATCCATACCATACACAATCTGTGCATGCAGCCTGGGTGTTCAGGAAAGGGGGGAAGCATATGCCCTCCTCCTGAATAATATTAGACCACCTACCCTCAACTAACTGGTGCCCCCTGGCAAAGCACCTTTTCCCCATGCTCATGAGGACAAGGACCTAACCCCACAACCCTTGCCTGGTGGTTGAGAGGTCTTGTAGGCTGGCTAATCCTAATTGGAAGCCTCCTTTAATAATAAGGTGGCCCCCAGACACTGGATCTATACGTGAATAAATAGGGGTATACATTACCTAGAAAAAAAAATTCCACCTAGAAATAAAGACACCCAAACAAGTCTTTTATCATTTTTTTTTTAATGGGGAAATAGCTATGTCCCCAGCTATTTAAAGAAAAGGGTGAGGATAGTGGTGATATTATTGCCCAAATCTGGCAAACATGCTCCTTTAGCCACCATTTGCTTACACGGTTCAGAATTCCTGGCCATGAAAGTGAATGGGGTTAATGATGTCAGTGGTTGGCATACAGCAGCTGCTTCCTTAGCCAGAAGCTGTCAAGTCTGTCCATGCTGAATGCCTTAAATATTCGGCATTTGGACTGAACACTGAGCTCATCCCTAATTCCCATATTCATCATATAGATCACATTCTGTATTTCCAAGCAATAATCTTTTCAGGGCCTGGGCCTCAACCCAATCCTGAACCTCTGCTGTGCCTTGTAAGAATGCTTCTCGCTGAGCCACCTGAGATGCTTGAGAGCTCCTTATCTGATAGACAACCTTGCCTTTTGTCATGTTACTCACGAACCTTGAACTCGTTGCTCCTCCCATGAACTTCCTGATTTAAGCCATGACTCTGCACTTCCTGTTTGCCAGATTATTGTGCTCTCTCCAGCCAATATCTTGTTCTTGTCACTCCTGCTGCCCTCCCTATCTTCACTACCATTCATGAGAAACCTTTGGCTTGTTCCTCGACTTTGCTTCTGCTTGACCCAAACCTGCAACCACTTGTTACCGAACTTTGGCTTGTTTACTGACTACACTTCTGTTTGATCCCTACCTGCTGTATCTTTGACTGGTCCCTGGCTTGCTCACCTCCTGCTGGGGCGATCCTGAGGACTACTACCTGGTACTAACATGCAGCAAAACCCATCTCTGGTGAACACCAGTTATAACTTAAGACTCTGCATCTTGAGTGAGACTGCATCATCAGCCAAAGTGACCTGCTTGCTCACTTATCCAAATGCTCGGTGGGAGCCTCTCTACTGCTATAGCTACTGGTACTGGTCTCCAAGCCTCGTCCCTGACTGTGACAAATCCAATGTCATCTTTGCCTGTGTCCTTTGGTAAGGCCTTAAGCACAGTGTAGTGACTCTTTAGCTTTAAAATTGAATTTGAAGCAAACATAAAAGACACAAAACAATCCCGCTCTTTAATCCCTCAATGTATTTTGCATTCCTGAATGAATGAATGTTTTTCTTTTTTTGTTACATATGGCTAGAGTTCAGCTTCAGTTTCACATTCCAAATATGAGCATTTATGCCTTTGGTGTAAAATAAGTTTTAATACAAGACTTTATCTCTTGGTTCCGTAGACTGTAGATGATAGGATTAAACAGAGGCGTTCCAATAGTATAGAGCAGAGACAGAATCTTGTTTAATTTGGCAGAATTCTTTTGAGAGGGCACCAAATAAATGATGAAGATTGTCCCAAAATATGTACAAACAGACGCTAGATGTGAACTGCAGGTGGAGAAAGATTTCTGTCTACCGATCCTGGAGGAAATTTTCATTAGGGTAAAGACTATGGAGATATAGCTCAAAAGTATCAACATAAAAGGGAACAGGCTAAAAGCAACGGTGAGCACCAAAGATTGCATCTCCACTAAATAAGTATCTGTTGAGGACAACTGTAATATTGGAGCTAGGTCACAAAATAAATGGTCAATGGTGTTGAACCCACAGAACTGTAATCTGCACATGGAGATAGTCAATATAACCATCGCCATAAAACCAGAAATCCAGGACCACAGTACCAGAAGATTTTGTGTTTTGATGTTCATAAGGGAGGCATACCTTAAAGGGTTACAAATAGCCAAATATCGGTCATAGGCCATTACCGTAAGAAGAAGATATTCAACACTTCCCACCGATGCCCCCAAGTAGAACTGAGTAATACAGCCATAGAAGGACATAGATCCACCATCGCCCCAGACAACATATAACATATTTGGCATAATTATGGTGGTGAAGAGTATCTCACACAAAGATAAATTGCACAGAAAGAAATACATAGGTGAACTGAGTTTTTTGTTTGTAGCTATTAGGCTTATAATCAAGATATTCCCTATAAGGGTCGTAATATAAAATATTAAAAACAAGAAAAAAATAAATCCTTTCAGATGGTACAGATTCTTAAACCCCAGAAGAACCAGCTCCATCACAACTGTTTTATTGTGTCCACACATGACCTAGTAAAAAGTTGTTAAAAAAAAAAAAATTATTTAGTATAAGATATGTCAAGATTAAAAAAAAATAGGTGCACTTTTAGAAATTATTTAAAGCATACAGTATGTCAAGTCAAAAATGTATATAGATATATTACATCTTTGCATGCACATTTCCCTGAATTGTTTCCATGTTGATCTGTCAGAAATGCGCAATAATCCTAATTTCCTATTTTGGGCTAACTACAAACAGCATTTTTGTAGGTTAAGTGGTGTCAGCCCTGCCCAGGTTTTTTTTTTACTAAACTACTAAATCCATCCAACAGTCTTCCTTAGGGAAGAGCTCAAGGTTCATACTTATTGTGGAATTCTCTACCACAAGAGGTGGTTTCTGCGGGAAGTATGGCTACTTTCAAAAGACTCTTAGACGTACATCTCAAGGATCAGAACATTCAGGGGTATGAGAGGTGATTACGGCCATACACACCTACACAGGTTGAACTGGATGGACTATTGTCTTTATTCAACCTCAACTACTATGTAACTATACTGAAAAACAATTTGGACTAAACTTTCGTTGTTCGGATGTTAATTTAAACCTGAATTTATTTACTAATTTTTAGTTCACATAATCAGCACTAAATAACTTCCTTACCTCCTCCCTTCAACCATTATTTTCCTGATGATTTTATTTCATTAACTTATAATATTACTTGTATTATTTTTAATTTTATTTTTATTTTTTATTTTATTTTTTAATTTATTATAAGTTATTATGTAAATCCTGCCTAGGGACGAAACGCATAAGATGTGTGGCTCTGCTTCATGACGTCATCACGCTTGTCTTGAAGAAACGCTGCTTTGTCTATACAGATGTCTGCTGAATGATTGGAATGCCGTACTCCTTAGTATTCTTTGAGGGTAGTTTTTTTTTTTTTTTTAACTTTTGGTGCAATAAATATTAAAGCATACCACTTAGATCAGGTCTTGCTCTTTTTTCCTACCTGCACTATTATTCATGGCTATTCCCCATACATGCTGCGGTTTGGAGGAGAGTCTGTGTGGGATTGAGCCTGTAGGATTGTCCCAGAAAATAAGAAATTGAGTGTGTGACCTCCTGTAATTTAGAGGTCTCAAATTCCGGTGAGCTTGTGCAGTTATCTCACGAGTGGCGGTGAGGTGAAGGCTGCACTTTTCTGTGCACAACTGGCTCATTGGAAGTTTAGACTATTGGATTTCTGTTTTCTCTAAATAGACTACACTTATTGTATGATATGTGGTTGATCACAGGAGTGTATTTTGAAAATTAACTGGGCATTGCATGCAAAATATACTGCCTGGCCAAAAGAAAATTTGCCACCTGGAATTAACTAAGCAACTAACTAAACTAAGCATGCAGTAACTCTCCTATTGGATAGTTACTGCATTTGCCCAAAGAATGAGGTCAGCTGACTACTTGAATATATGGAATGACCAGGTTATTCCATCAATGGATCTTTTCTTCCCTGATGGCATGGGCGTATTCCAAGATGACAATGCCAAGATTTATCGGGGCTCAAATTGTGAAAGAGTGGTTCAGGGGGCATGAGACATCATTTTGGATTGGCCACCACAGAGTCCAGAATTTAACCCCATTGAGAATCTTTGGGATGTGCTGGAGAAGACTTTGCGCAGTGGTCCGACTCTCCCATCATCAATACAAGATCTTGGTGAAAAATGGATGCAACACTGGATGGAAATAAATCTTGTGACATTGCAGAAGCTTATCGAAACAATGCCACAGCGAATGCGTGCCGTAATCAAAGCTAAAGGCGGTCCAACGTGGGTGACCTTTTTTTTTTTTTGGGGCCAGGCAGTGTACATTGTATCTGTATTTATTTAATATTACAAGATTAAGTTTTCATTATTTTTTTTTTTTTTTTAATTTGTACATATTTAGGGCTGTAGATGTTTGTAGGTACATTTTTGTTATATATGTGAGTGAAACACATATTGGTGCTAGCTGCTATGTGCTTATTTTAGTTTAGGCTGTGCAGAGACAATTTTTTATTTGAGATAATGGTTACTGCTGAATAAACAGGTTCATAGCAGAAATGTAAAAATTGCTCTTGTCCATAGGTGGTGTACAGGTACTGTTTAGGAGGTGACGTGGATACATCTAAACATATGGAAGCAGTTAACACAAATTGGATACGTTACTATAGATTATGTTGTGTTTGTATTTTAACCACATCCCGCCCGCCCTATAACAAAAAGACGGCGGGATTGTGGTTGTATTATCCCGACCGGACGTCATATGATGGCGGCAGGATAATACAGCTCTGCGCGCCCCCCCGGGGGCACGCAGAGCGGCGATCGGTGACGTAGGCTCTTTACCATGTGACCAGCCGTGTCCAATCCCGGCTGGTCACATAGTAAATAGGAAGAGCCGTTGATCGGCTTTCCTTAGTTCGTGCCTGGCAAAAGTAAAGGAGCGCCGATCGGCGGCTCCCCTGACAGGGGGGGGGGGGGTCGGCACTGGTAATCAGATCATTGATTACCAGTGCAGACCCTCGGGGGGGGGGTGCCACTAGAACCACCAGGGATGCCCTCCCATGACCCCAGGGATGCCCACCTATGACCCCAGGGATGCCCACTATGGCCACCAGGGATGCCCCCCATTGCCCTCCCCATCAGTGCTGCCCACCAGTGCCCTCCCTATCAGTGCTGCCCACCAGTGCCCATCATTGCCATCTATCAGTGTCGCACACCAGTGCCCATTATTGCTCACCAGTGCCGCCTATCAGTGCCCATTAGTGCCCATCAGTGCCGCCCATCAGTGCTGATCAGTGCCGCCTATCAGTGTCCATCAGTGCCCACCAGTGCCCACCAGTGCCGTCTATCAGTGCCCATTAGTGCCCATCAGTGCCACCTATCAGTGCCCATCAGTACCACCTATCAGTGCCCATTAATGCCGCCTATCACTGCCCAGCAGTGCCGCCTATCAGTGCCCACCAATGCTGCATATCAGTGCTACCTATCAGTGCCACATATCAATGCCTATCAGTGCCGTCTAACAGTGCCGCCTAACAGTGCCGCCTATCAGTGCCGCCTATCAGTGCCGCCCCATCAGTGCCACCCCATCAGTGCCTCCTCATCAGTGCCTGTCAGTGCAGTCTCATCAGTGCTCATCAGTGCAGGAAAAAAACGTATTTATTTACAAAATTGTATAACATAAAAAAAAAAAAAAATTTTTTCAAACTTTTCAGTCTTTTTTTATTTGTTTAGCAAAAAGGAAAATACCCAGAGGTGATCAAATACCACCAAAAGAAAGCTCTATTTGTGGGGGGAAAATTGCATAAATTTGGTTTAGGTACAGTGTTGCATGACCGCGCAATTGTCATTCAAAATGCAACAGCGCTAAAAGGGGAAAATTGGCCTGGGCAGGAAGGGGGTGAAAGTGCCCGGTATTCCACCAGTTCTGAATATAATAGTGAGATAAAGGGCTCTATTTTTAAGTTGTAGTTAGGCTACAAGTATAAACAGTTTATAGTAAAAATAGAACAAAGTATTTCATATTTGGACTGTATTTGTGCTATAAACCAGTAAATCTTGGATCGACAGTTAGCTCTACATTTAGGCTGAACCTGAGTTATAAACAAGTACTCCTAGATGGACAGTTGGATAAATGGCTCTATATTTAGGATGTATCTGGGCTATAAACCAGAGGCACTGGCTAAACAGTTGAATGAATGGCTCTATATTTAGGATTTATCTGATCTATAAACCAGAAGCTCTGGATGGACAGTTGGATAAATGGCTCTATATTTAGGATGTATCTGGTCTATAAACCAGAGGCTCTGGATTGACAGTTGGTTAAATAGCTCTATATTTAGGACTTATCTTATCTATAAACCAGAGGCTCTGGATCGACAGTTGAATAAATGGCTCTATATTTAGGATTTATCTGATCTATAAACCAGAGGCTCTGGATGGACAATTAGATAAATGGTTCTATATTTAGAATGTATTTGGTCTATATACCAGAGGCTCTGGATTGATAGTTGGTTAAATAGCTCTATATTTAGGATTTATCTTATCTATAAACCAGAGGCTCTGGATGAACCATTGGATAAATGGCTCTATATTTAGGATGTATCTGGTCTATAAACCAGAGGCTCTGGATTGACAGTTGGTTAAATAGCTCTATATTTAGGACTTATATTATCCATAAACCAGAGGCTCTGGATGGACAGTTAGATAAATGGCTCTATATTTAGGATTTATCTGATCTATAAACCAGAGGCTCTGGATGGACAGTTAGATAAATGGCTCTATATTTAGGATGTATCAGGTCTATAAACCAGAGGCTCTGGACAAACAGTGGGATAAATGGTTCTATATTTGACAAATCAATATTTTCCATTATATCCTAAAAAAAAAAAAAAAGAATACACCTTGGATTTTTATATTTAAAATATAATTTATCAAATTTGAACACATATTCAGGAAGGTACTGTTGTATTAGAATATATAGTACAATAAACTAAAAAGTTTGCAATAGAATAAGAATGTGAAAGTTCTACATAAAATGTTTTTAATAACAAAATGTTACCTTAATAAAATGGTATTTTTTAAAACCTAAATGGTACATATCCAGTGCCTGCCTAAAAACATCTCCGCATTGCAAAATAACACAAGCTAACATTGGGCATGCTGTCTATGTTAGGTCTTTACCTCTGTATATGGTCCAGGTTGCCCGTATACTGTAAAGTGCCCAATCCATGGACACAAGATTTCAGCACAAAATGTATTGTAGATTTAGGTGTGTCATGGGCCATGGCCTTATTTTGCATTCAGTGTGAAGAACTAGTCATCCTTTTTTATACTTTATTGTGGCTCATTATACTAAAATTAATGCAGAGCTATAAATGATCATATCATTCAGGGAACCAGCTGGAATAGAAATTAGTTATCATGGAAATCTCCTAGGAGTCAAAGAAAGAAAAGTCAAAGAAAAAAAAAAATAACATAAATAAAAAATATTTTTTTTAATATTTTGAGATTATACATTATCCCATAAATAATGATTATTAACCACTTAAGCCCCGGAGGATTTTCCTGCTAAAAGACCAGGGGGTATTTTGCGATTCGGGACTGCGCGACTTTAACGGACAATTGCGCGGTCGTGCGACGCTGTACCTAAACAAATTTGACGTCCTTTTTTTCCCACAAACAGAGCTTTCTTTTGGTGGTATTTGATCACCTGTGCGATTTTTTGATCACGCGCTATAAACAAAAAAAGAGCGACAATTTTGCAAAAATAGCAATATTTTTCACATTTTTTTATATGAAATTCCCCCAAAAAAAAATGTAAAAATCAAAATTTTTTAACATTTTTGGCCAATTTGTTTTATCCTACCTATGTTTGGTAAAAAAAATCGCAAAAAGCGTATTTTGATTGGTTTGCGCAAAAGTTATCACATTTACTAACTAAGGGAAAGATTTTTGTCATTTTTGTTGTTTTTTTTTTTAACGCGTAATGGCGGCGATCTGCGATTTTTTTTGCGGTACTGCGACATTGCGGCGGACAGATCGGACCCTTGACTGACATTTTTGACACTTTTGGGGTTACCAGTGACATTTCTACAGTAATCAGTGCTATACATATGCACTGTTACTGTAAAAATACACTGGTAGTGAAGGGGTTAACTTTATTTGGGAGGGAGGGGCTGTGTGTGTCCCTAGGGGCGTGATTCTTACTGTGATTGGCTGTGGCTCTAGCTGTAAGGACACTGATCAACGGATCTACATACTAGATC
Source organism: Pelophylax lessonae (assembly GCF_965119305.1). Classification (NCBI taxonomy): domain Eukaryota; kingdom Metazoa; phylum Chordata; class Amphibia; order Anura; family Ranidae; genus Pelophylax; species Pelophylax lessonae. The sequence continues at coordinate 648,021,939 of NC_138771.1, forward strand.
CGAGTAATCAGTGTCTTTACAGCGAGGAGAATGACAGGTGGCTTGTTTACACAAGCTGCCTGACATTCTCCCTCTCCCCCGCCGATCGCCGAGTGACCGGCGGACATCGGGTCCGCTGGTCACACGCGCGGGGGGGGTGCGTGACCGCGCGGGAGCGGGAGCGCGCCTCCGCGGGCGCGCGCTCGCTCCCCAGACCCTCCCAGGCTAGTGACGTTAATTAACGTCACTCTGCCTGGTAGGGGCTGACCGCCGCAGTAAATCTACTTGCGGCGGTCGGCAAGCAGTTAATAAATGATTCTCAAGAAAATTGGAGCACAGGCTTATTTCCCCTATGTTTTCCTTTTACAAATAATGTGATAATAATAATAATAATAAAATAATTGTTAAATAATGATAACAAAAATTGGATTTTAAGGCCCCCCTTTTTTTATTGGTCCATGGAAGGAAAACTTTCAAGCCTCCCCTTTATTGCAAATGAATTGGGGAGCCCTGATAGGTCAAAAGAGATCACGTGCCCCAGAACCTTCTGGAAATTATGAGGGGCTCAGCCAAGATAGGTCGTTTACGTCAACTTATCTCCAGCCTCATGTCAATTCGATACCCTCTTTTGTTGAAGACACTATCCACTTTTTACAAATAATTTGTAATTTGATTATTCCCATAGATGCTTTCTTGGTAACCATAGATGTTGAGGCTCTTTACAGCCAGTGGTGAGTCCAGGGAGGGCAACGGGTCAATAGCCCCCCCCCCCAAAAAATATTACCCACTCCAGTCCCAAGTCCAGGTTCCCAGTGTCTCTCCCAGGCCAGCAACGGCGGTGACACCAAGAGCCTCTGTTGTTGTAGTACCGCCCCACGCTGGCCTATAAGTCCATTGCAGTGCACTGATTGCTATCTCCGCTTGGCGTCTAGCAACCGGTGACGTCACAATAGCCTGATGAGGGGGAGAGCAAGGCCGCAGCATTCAGAGTGGAGCCTTCTTCCTCCTCAGCTGCGCGCATAGTGGAGTGTTGGCTCCACCCACCTCCTCCCTCCAGCTTCTCCAGACCGGGCCAGCGAGGTGAAAGATGCAAGCAGATGTGTGATGCTGGCTCAGTCTGGCTGCCTCCTTAAAGCGGAGTTCCGGGCACAAAATTCAATTTCTAATAATTACTGCATTGTATTCCTTACTCTCCGCTGAGTCAGAATTGGATATTCCCATCGTTTTTTTTTTTCACTTACCTGTTTACAGAGGTTTGTATACTCACCTTTCAAAGGACTTCCTCCCTCCTGTGCCTCGGCTCTCCTCGTCACTTCCTGACGCAATGCGTCCTGGGAGCTCTTCCTCGGCCCTCCCATGATGCACTTTGCAGTCACATGGGCGGCCGACCACTGTTCTCATTTCTTGACTCACAGGCCTACGCCCACTGGAATCAGGAAGAAGGGAAGACATTTCCCCACAACGGACTCGGCAATCCACAACAAAGATGGCGCCGCACATCAGAAATTATATAAAGTAAGATTTTATTCTTGCAAACTCATTATTTCACCATTCTAACCAGGATTAGCGGATGTATCGATGTGTAAGGGTGATTGTTAGGGGGAGATTGAAAAAAAAAAAAGATTCTGTGCCCGGAAATCCGCTTTAAGAGTCTCAATTGCTCTTCCATGGGAGTTACTCCCTACTTATCAAAGTGAGTACAATTAATGCATGTCTAATATCACACAATACACAGTCAGGTATGGTTCCCATATTTATAAAAAAAAGTACTTCTAAAAATCATATGTAGAAAACACAGTTGCAATTTATTATTTGTCGACCTGCTATTCTGTGAAGCTGGACTTGATTGTTAACCTCTTAAGGACCAGGCCTATTTTTATATATATATATATATATATATATATATATATATATATATTTTTAGCAGAGACCCTAGAGAATAAAATTGAGGTTGTTGCAATACTTTTTGTCACACCGTATTTGCGCAGCGGTCTTACAAACAGAATTTTTTGGGGAAAAATACACACTTGAAACTAGGGTTCTTAATTCTCTGTACTCCTCAGCTCAGGCCTCGCTCTTCAAGTTTTTGCCAAAAAAGAATAGAGTATTGTCCCGGAAGGAGTGTGTTATCGTTTGATTGGACACAGTTACCAAAAGACCCCAGGAGTACGACAGCTTGAAGTTCATTACATAAACACTTTATTGACTACTTTTGATTGAGTAGTCCAACATTTGGGGTAAGGGTCCGTGTGTGTCCCCTCTATTAGTGGCGGCTTTTTACTAGCACCTGTCGTGTGGAACCCCAGTCACTGGATCCCTATCTATCAAATTGTCATCTCCTAATGTTATGGACTTTACTCACGTTTAAAGCGTTGCATTTATTTTATATTGTTGACATTGCTTTTACCAGAAAACTGTGCTAGATGCTTTTATTTGGTTATTGATATCACCTTTTTATTACGAGCACAGGTGTTTTTGAGTTTTATTTTGTTTTTTGGCAGTGTCCCATTAAGGAGATTTTCCCTCACTTCCTGTCCTGAAGACACATCAGGTGGTAAGAGAGTCACTGATATAATTCCGCCATGGTTTAGGAAGCAGGAAATAGACACAGAAAAATGAAGGCAGGGTCTTTAAGCGGAAGATAACTCATTACTGCAACATTTTCTTGTTTTGTCCCTCTCTGCTATACAAATGGTAAAAATATGTATTTTTATGTTTATCATCTGGCTAATTTTTGTTCTGCAAGTGTATGTAGTTTTGGATAGAGATAGAAGGTTTAGAACTCCTGACATTTTTTTTATTGCTGTTGGGCACTGATAAGGCTGCATTTGATTGGCACTGGTGAGGCTTCATTTGATTGCCACTGGTGAGGCTGCATTTGATGGGCACTGATGAGGCTGCATTTGATTGGCACTGTTGAGGCTTCATTTGATTGCCACTGGTGAGGCTTCATTTGATTGCCACTGATGAGGCTGCATTTGATTGCCTTTGGTGAGGCTTTATTTGATTGCCACTGGTGAGGCTGCATTTGATATGCACTAATAAGGCTGCATTTGATGGGCACTGATGAGGTTGCATTTGATGGGCACTGATGAGGTTGCATTTGATGGGCACTGATAAGGCTGCATTTGATGGGCACTGATGAGGCTGCATTTGATGGGCACTGATGAGGCTGCATTTGATGGGCACTGATGAGGCTGCATTTGACTGGCACTGGCGAGGCTGCATTTGATTGGCACTGGTAAGGCTTCATTTGATTGCCACTGGTGAGGCTTCATTTGATTGCCACTGGTGAGGCTGCATTTGATACACATTGATGAGGCTGCATTTGATGGGCACTGATGAGGCTGCATTTGATGGGCACTGATGAAGCTGCATTTGATTGGCACTGGTGAGGCTGCATTTGATTGGCACTTGTGATGCTTCATTTGATTGGCACTTGTGAGGCTTCATTTGATTGCCACTGGTGAGGCTGCATTTTATATGCACTGATGAGGCTGCATTTGATTGCCACTGGTGAGGCTTCATTTGATTGCTGCTGGTGAGGCTGCATTTGATACAGACTGATAAGCCTGCATTTGATGGGCACTGGTGAGGCTGCATTAGATTGGTACTGGTGAGGCTTCATTTGATTGCCACTGATGAGGCTGCATTTGATACACACTGATAAGGCTTCATTTGATGGGCACTGATGAGGCTACATTTGATGGGCACTGATGAGGCTGCATTTGATGGGCACTGATAAGCTGCATTTGGTGGGCACTGGTGAGACTGCATTGATCTCTTGTATCATATCTACAGTCTCTGACCATCTCTTGTATCATGTCTGCAGTCTCTGACCATCTCCTGTATCAAGTCTACAGTCTCTGACCATCTCCTGTATCATGTCTGCAGTCTCTGACCATCTCCTGTATCATGTCTGCAGTCTCTGACCATCTCTTGTATCATGTCTGCAGTATCTGACCATCTCCTGTATCATGTCTACAGTCTCTGACCATCTCTTGTATCATGTCTGCAGTATCTGACCATCTCCTGCATCATGTCTGCAGTCTCTGACCATCTCTTGTATCATGTCTGCAGTCTCTGACCATCTCCTGTATCAAGTCTACAGTCTCTGGCAATCTCTTGTATCATGTATGCAATCTCTGACCATCTCCTGTATCATGTCTGCAGTCTCTGACCATCTCCTGTATCATGTCTGCAGTCTCTGACCATCTCTTGTATCATGTCTGCAGTCTCTGACCATCTCCTGTATCATGTCTGCAGTCTCTGACCATCTCCTGTATCATATCTGCAGTCTCTGACCATCTCTTGTATCATGTCTGCAGTCTCTGACCATCTCCTGTATCAAGTCTACAGTCTCTGACCATCTCTTGTATCATGTATGCAATCTCTGACCATCTCCTGTATCATGTCTGCAGTCTCTGACCATCTCCTGTATCATGTCTGCAGTCTCTGACCATCTCTTGTATCATGTCTGCAGTATCTGACCATCTCCTGTATCATGTCTTCAAAGAGGGCCAGCCAGCCAGCTATGATACAAGGACATGTCAACAATGTGTGTGCAGTGCTGTTCTATAAATCAATTACTTTATGTGGTGTGCACTTTTGTGCTTTAATTATAGAAACAGCAGAATGAGTCAGAAAAGAGTAAACTGCCGGACTATATATTCCTTCTTCAGTACCAGTGCAAAGAAGTCATCAGGAGAAAAGTCAATACTAGAAAGCACTTCAAGTATGGAAATTGACACTAGAGATGTATAGAACTGTTCGCCGGCGAACATATGCGATGTTCGGTCCGCCCCCCATAAGACATCATTGAGGCAAACTTTGACCCTGAACTTTACAGTCAGCAGACACATTTCCAGCCAATCAGCATACCTCCCTCCCACACCCTCCCACCTCCTATAAATAAGCAAGGGCAGCATCCATCTTAGATCATTCTGAAGCAGTGTGTGTAGTGAGAGTAGGGAGAGAGCTGCTGCTGCTGCTGCTGCTGCTGTTAAGCTAGGGACAGTTAGTCAGTGTTCCTGGTCTTGCAGTGTTCTTGGTCCACTACTGCTGTAATATCAGCACCCCAAAAAGCCCTTCTAAGGGCTGGTATTTGTGTTTTTTTTTTTTTATATATATATATATATATATATATATATATATATATATATATATATATATATATACCTAGCGTCCCCAAAAGCCCTTTTAAGGGCTGGTAATTGAGTTGTTTCTTCTTATATATATATATATATCTATATCTATCTAGTGTCCCCAAAAGCCCTTTTAAGGGCTGGTAATTGAGGATTTTTTTTATTTATATATATACATATATATATATATATAGTGTCCCCCAAAAGCCCTTTTAAGGGCTGGTAAGGTAATAGAGTTTTTTCTTTATATATATATCTATATATATCTATTGTACACTGCAGTTGCCTGCCCGCTGTGTGTGAGAGGCCACAGACCTACCACAGACTGTACTGTGTGCACACCACACTTATTTCGGGTGGCACAGTACCATTTTAAAAAATATTTTTTTTTCCTCTGTCATAATTGCAGTGAGTGCTGTGTCAGGTCCACAGAGTGCACTGTACCCACTGCAGTGCACTGCCCACCACTGATATATATACGGTGGCACAGCATCTTGTTGCAATAAATTGAAAAAAAAAATATTTTTTATTATTGCAGTTGCCTGGGCTGCCAGTTACTGTCAGGTCCACAGAGTGTACTGTGCCCACTGCAGTGCCACTGTGTGCCCACCCACCACTGATATATAAGGTGGCACAGCAGCTTGCAAAGTAAAAAAAAAGATATATATTTTTTAATTGCAGTTGCCTGGGTGCCAGTGACTGCTGTCAGGTCCACAGAGAGTGTACTGTGCCACTGCCCACCCACCACTGATATATAAGGTGGCACAGCAGCTTGCAAAGTAAAATAAAATATATTTTTTTAAAATTGCAGTTGCCTGGGTGCCAGTGACTGCTGTCAGGTCCACAGAGAGTGTACTGTGCCACTGCCCACCCACCACTGATATATAAGGTGGCACAGCAGCTTGCAAAGTAAAAAAAAATATATATTTTTTTAAATTGCAGTTGCCTGGGTGCCAGTGACTGCTGTCAGGTCCACAGAGAGTGTACTGTGCCACTGCCCACCCACCACTGATATATATGCCTGCAAGAGAAAAAGCCAGAAACTTGACAGGTACACTTTTTAGACCCTCCAGACACTAAATACAAAAAATGACATGCCTGCCTAAAAAAATGCCCGCTAAATGCCTGCAAGAAAAAAAGCCAGCCGCAGAGAAGCCGTATTCCTGAAAATATAAGAAAAATGCTGTTTTTTAGGGGTTCTGGACATGCTACAGAGCTGAAACTTGACAGGTACACTTTTTAGACCCCCCAGACACTAAATACAAAAAATGACATGCCTGCCTAAAAAAATGCCCGCTAAATGCCTGCAAGAGAAAAAGCCAGCCGCAGAGAAGCCGTATTCCTGAAAATATAAGAAAAATGCTGTTTTTTAGGGGTTCTGGACATGCTACAGAGCTGAAACTTGACAGGTACACTTTTTAGACCCCCCAGACACTAAATACAAAAAATGACATGCCTGCCTAAAAAAATGCCCGATAAATGCCTGCAAGAGAAAAAGCCAGCCGCAGAGAAGCCGTATTACTGAAAATATAATAAAAATGCTGTTTTTTAGGGGTTCTGGACATGCTACAGAGCTGAAACTTGACAGGTACACTTTTTAGACCCCCCAGACACTAAATACAAACAATGACATGCCTGCCTAAAAAAATGCCCGATAAATGCCTGCAAGAGAAAAAGCCAGCCGCAGAGAAGCCATATTCCTGAAAATATAAGAAAAATGCTGTTTTTTAGGGGTTCTGGACATGCTATAGAGCTGAAACTTGACAGGTACACTTTTTAGACCCCCCAGACACTAAATACAAAAAATGACATGCCTGCCTAAAAAAATGCCCGATAAATGCCTGCAAGAGAAAAAGCCAGCCGCAGAGAAGCCATATTCCTGAAAATATAAGACAAATGCTGTTTTTTAGGGGTTCTGGACATGCTACAGAGCTGAAACTTCACAGGTACACTTTTTAGACCCCCCAGATGCTAAATCCAAAGAAATTTTTTATTTTTATTTTTTTTTAATTTTTCCAATAATTGGCTCTCTATCAAAAAATTATAATTTTTAAGAACTTTTTTTTTGCGTGATCCCTCTCCGGCATGCCACAGTCCAGGTGTTAGTCCCCTTGAAACAACTTTTCCATCACTATTGTGGCCAGAAAGAGTCCCTGTGTGTTTTAAAATTCGCCTGCCTATTGAAGTCTATGGCGGTTCGCCCGGTTCGCCGGTTCGCGAACATTTGCCGATGTTCGCGTTCGCCATTCGCGAACGGCGAATTTTAGGTTCGCGACATCACTAATTGACACTACGCTCCCATCCTGTTCTGTTACATTTCTAGAGCCAATATCTTGTCAATGACTACACCAAATGCTTGCTATTGGAAAATCCATGGCAACCTCCTTCTGGATATGAACTACAGTTCTCTGTTCAGAACATGACTTCCAAGAATGGAGAAACTCGGAAAATAAAACGATACTTGTCAAAACAACATATTGACAGTTGTCCTTGGCTAGTGTGTTCAGCTGCCAAAAAGGGTTTGTTTTGCAAGTACTGTGCATTGTTTGTGCAACATCGGAAAGGTGGTCATAACAAAGGCATGGCCCTTGGAAAATTGGTAATGGAGCCCCTTAATAATTTTAAAAAGCTTAAGGGCAAGGATGGAGATTTGGAAGTCCATGCAATGCTTGTTTATCACCTGGAGAGTGTAATTGAAGGACAATTATAAAAAAAATTATACAAAAATATACCTCTGCGTGGCCACCGTGATAATGGTGCTTTAATGGATGACTCCACTCTGGACATATGAGAAAAAAGTGTATCAAGTGGTATTGGTGTTCCAATACACCAGACCCTGAGTGATCAGGGTCTGGTGTATTGGAACACCAATACCACTTGATACACTTTTTTCTCATATGTCCATAGGGATGTGGCAGGATTTCTCTTGGCTTACTGGCATTTAGGGTTGGCACTCAATACTTTCTGACTCCACTCTGGAGGTGAATGAAGGCATCTTTCGGGAATTGCTGAGATACTGAGTTGCATCTGGAGACAAAATATTAGAGAAGCACCTCCTTACTGCATCTTCTCGTGCTACTTACTATTGATCGACCGATATTGTTTTTTCAATGTGATACCGAAATGTTGGTCAATTTTTTGTTTTTCTAAAGGCACTCCTTGTGGAGGGATCTGGGGGTCTAAAAGACCCCAAACCCCTCCTCGGCACTGAAAAGCATTCAAAACGCCAAGTTTGGCTGTTGTGAATGCTGTCAGTTTTTTTTTAATTTGGCGCCGAGTATCCGGAAGTGATGGTTTTTTACATTGAGACCGGGTCTTCTCTTCGGCGGTGGAGGTAGGATGCCCGGGTCTCCCGGTGGGACAGGAGACCCAGGCGAGCCACGGAAGATGGCGGGAGGGGGGGGGGGGGGAACGTCCCCTCCTGCTCCTTGTAATGACAGCTCAGCGGCTTCTCAGCCGCATGGGTTGTCATTACAAGTCAGGCGACCGTCAGCTATGGACACCGGTACCGGGGTGATGCATTTAGCTGCAGGCATCACCCCGGTACAAGCCCTTTCCCTAAATATCGGCAATATCGGTAACCTTAGGGGCCGATTCCAATATATCAGGGAAAGTGCATATCGGCCCCCGATATATTGGTGTTGCCGATAATCGGTCGATCCCAACTACTTACATTTCCAAATCCACACAAAATGATTTAATCAGGTGTTGTGGTGATGAAATCAGCAATGTCATTGCAGCAAGAATTAAAGAGGCTTTCTATTTTAGTGTAATCTTTGTTGAAACTTCAGAAATTTCCCATACAGAACAGCTTACACTCAACTTTAGATATGTCTACAATGGATCTAATCGTAAAGATTTTATACAATTTGTAGATGCTTATGAATTTGCAACCCAGAAGGAATCAGGAATTCATAGTTCAGGTTCAGAACCAAGGCTTACAGGAAAGGTTTTAGGCCAGATGGTTACCCAACTAATTAAAGACCGCTCTCTGGACATCACTCATTGTGTTGTCATTGGAACAGACAGTTGCAGTGTTATGTCTTCAGAGGTGGCTGGTGCTGTATCAGAGATTCTTCATATACACCCAACAGTTGCAGATGTCTTTGCTACAATCATTCTCTGAACAATTCAATTTCAAATTCCTCACAACAAGTGTCCGCAGTTCACAATGCAGTAGCAGTGGTCAAATCAACCATTTCATTCTATAACCAATTTATGAATTACGACGTCCTCCTCCCACTTGGCCATGAATAGATTCGCCATACTGGGCGCAAATTTCACGCCCATTGCGACTCCCCGGCTTTGTAAATAATATTTGTCTTGAAACCAAAAGAAATTGTGTTTCATTGCAAAATCTAATAAGTCCAAAATAAATTTCTGCTGTACTAGTGGGAGAGTAGAATCTTTGTCCAGATAATGGTGTACGTTTAGTTAACTGAGAAGTTTTCTCTCAGTTCAATTCTCGGGAGTTCTCAGAGAAAAAATATCTCCTCTGGCACCCAGTTTAGGAGGCAGAGAACTTCACTTCTCACAGGGTGATCAGAGGAGAAGTTTTTTTCTCTGAGAACTGCCGAGATCCATGTATAACTGGGTGGACTGCCTGTAATCTCACCAGATATTGTGAGATTACAGGCACTGCTAAGTTTAAAAAGTGAAACTAAAGTTTAAAAGAACTTGTAATGGCATGTTCTGACACATGAAAACATATCTATACACACACATGCACAGTATATATACATATATACATACAGTATATACATACAGTATATATATATATATACATATATATATACACACACATACATACCAGTACATACAGTACATACATACATACATGCCAATCTGTATGCAATTGCACTGTGTGTTGGCAGATTGCATGCAGATTGTACACCAGACGGAGATCTGCGTGTGTGTGTGGTGTCCCAGCAGACCAGTCTGCGGACAAACTGTTGGGTGGTGGCAGGCTATCGTTTGTGGTGTGTGGGAAGAGTGATCAACACAGGGGTTCTGGCTTGTAGGATAGCTGGAGGAATCCTAGTAGTGTGTGGTAATTGCTAGACTGCTCCCCAACCCTTAGAGTGCACCAGATTGTATGTAAGATTTGTATCTGCCTGTGTGTGGTCAGCCAGCTGGATTGGAGTGGAGTCTCCCTCTAGTGGTGACCGAAGGCAGTGCAGGCTGTGAAAGTATTGCAGCCAATCGAATTACTTAGTAGGAATTTTCTTTATTTCCGTTATCCCCTCATACTCCCCAGTCACGATTCATCACGTCTCGGTTAGCTAGTCACCGTGGGCGTGGTCGAATCGTGACAGATTGGTTTCCTCCCACACTCCAAAGACATGCTGGTAGGTTAATTGGATCCTGTATAAAAAATTGGCCCTACTGTGTATGTATGTGAGTTAGGGACCTTAGATTGTAAGCTCCTTGAGGGCAGGAACTGATGTGAATGTGCAATGTATATGTAAAGCGCTGCGTAAATTGACAGCGCTATATAAGTACCTGAAATAAATCTAAAAAAAAAATATATATATATATATATATATATATATATATATATATACACACATACACACCAGTACATACAGTATATATATATATATATATATATATATATACACACACACAGTATATGTATATATATATATATATATATATACACACACAGTATATATATATATATATATATATATATATATATATATATATATATATATATATATATATATATATATATATATATATATATATATATATATATGTATATACACACACACACACACAGATATACAGTGGGTACGGAAAGTATTCAGACCCCCTTAAATTTTTCACTCTTTGTTATATTGCAGCCATTTGCTAAAATCATTTAAGTTCATTCTTCTTCCTCATGAATGTACACATAGCACCCCATACTGACAGAAAAACACAGAATTGTTGACATTGTTGCAGATTCATTAAAAAAGAAAAACTGAAATATCACATGGTCCTAAGTATTCAGACCCTTTGCTGTGACACTCATATTTAACTCAGGTGCTTTCCATTTCTTCTGATCATCCTTGAGATGGTTCTACACCTTCATTTGAGTCCAGCTGTGTTTGATTATACTGATTGGACTTGATTAGGAAAGCCACACACCTGTCTATATAAGACCTTCCAGATCACAATGCATGTCAGAGCAAATGAGAATCATGAGGTCAAAGGAACTGCCTGAAGAGCTCAGAGACAGAATTGTGGCAAGGCACAGATCTGGCCAAGGTTACAAAAAGATTTCTGCTGCACTTAAGGTTCCTAAGAGCACAGTGGCCTCCATAATCCTCAAATGGAAGACGTTTGGGACGACCAGAACCCTTCCTAGAGCTGGCCGTCCGGCCAAACTGAGCTATCGGGGGAGAAGAGCCTTGGTGAGAGAGGTAAAGAAGAACCCAAAGATCACTGTGGCTGAGCTCCAGAGATGCAGTCAGGAGATGGGAGAAAGTTGTAGAAAGTCAACCATCACTGCAGCCCTCCACCAGTCGGGGCTTTATGGCAGAGTGGCCAGACGGAAGCCTCTCCTCAGTGTAAGACACATGAAAGCCCGCATGGAGTTTGCTAAAAAACACCTGAAGGACTCCAAGATGGTGAGAAATAAGATTCTCTGGTCTGATGAGACCAAAATAGAACTTTTTGGCCTAATTCTAAGCGGTATGTGTGGAGAAAACCCGGCACTGCTCATCACCTGTCCAATACAGTCCCAACAGTGAAGCATGGTGGTGGCAGCATCATGCTGTGGGGGTGTTTTTCAGCTGCAGGGACAGGACGACTGGTTGCAATCGAGGGAAAGATGAATGCGGCCAAGTACAGGGATATCCTGGACAAAAACCTTCTCCAGAGTGCTCTGGACCTCAGACTGGGCCGAAGGTTTACCTTCCAACAAGACAATGACCCTAAGCACACAGCTAAAATAACGAAGGAGTGGCTTCACAACAACTCCGTGACTGTTCTTGAATGGCCCAGCCAGAGCCCTGACTTAAACCCAATTGAGCATCTCTGGAGAGACCTAAAAATGGCTGTCCACCAACGTTTACCATCCAACCTGACAGAACTGGAGAGGATCTGCAAGGAGGAATGGCAGAGGATCCCCAAATCCAGGTGTGAAAGACTTGTTGCATCTTTCCCAAAAAGACTCCTGGCTGTATTAGATCAAAAGGGGGCTTCTACTAAATACTGAGCAAAGGGTCTGAATACTTAGGACCATGTGATATTTCAGTTTTTCTTTTTTAATAAATCTGCAACAATGTCAACAATTCTGTGTTTTTCTGTCAGTATGGGGTGCTATGTGTACATTCATGAGGAAGAAGAATGAACTTAAATGATTTTAGCAAATGGCTGCAATATAACAAAGAGTGAAAAATTTAAGGGGGTCTGAATACTTTCCGTACCCACTGTATATGTGATTGTATAGTTAATGTGTTTCTAACCTGCTGTTGATGTATATTTCACTGCAGTAGGGAGAGTTTTTACTTTCACTTTTGGGCATGGGGACGTTCACAGCAGAGATCTCCTATTTCTTCCTGCTATCTCCACCTCTGAGCTGGAGAAGCAGGAAGAGGAGATCTTCAAAGAGAAGCACAGTGATAAGGTGACATCATGTGTTACTAAACTGGCCATTTCTGTTGCAGTGAATGCAAGCCGTTTGTGTACTGAGATGAGAAGAGAAGAATATGTTCTCCACTACTCTTCTCAGTAATTTAAACCGGCAATGCTCTGAGACAAGCTGTGATCATCCAGATCTCGGCTTATCTCAGTTTACTAAACGTACACCAATATTGGACAGCCTCGTATCCATGCTCGTGAGGTTTTTTAATTTTTAATGCGTCCAAATCCTTCAACACCAAGTCCCTAAAAACACCTACTGAGGGAGCTATATTGACCGGGGGGGGGTTGAAGAGGGAGGCATTCGATAGATTGGAATGTACAATATGGTCACTGGGATTCTAAATACTTCTCATGGGATTTGTAACTAGATACCTTTGAATATTAAGTTTACGTACGTACTTCTGAATGTCAACGAAGACACCAAATTTACTGAGTGGATGGGGGGGTGCAAACTTAAGACCCTGGTTCAGCACATACTTCTCTTCAAGAGAGAGAGTAGTGCCACTTAAGTTAAACAGCCCAGAGTCATTTACGTTTTTCTCTTTTTTTGTATGGATCCTCCTCCCGCTTCTACACCCCCGTCTAGTTCGCCATTTCTTTTGGATTTTGAACCTCCCTTGGAAAAAAAAAACTATAACTGGTCTGAGGATCTAAAAGGGGAGGAGGGGGATTAGTTCCCTGTTGATGAGCAAAATAGCCATCAGCCTCATGTCCATTGCGATTCAGATTGGGATTCGCATATGGCGGGTCATTTCGGAATGGCCTGTGGGGAGCTTCCTGGGGATGCTGAGTGATGTATCTATTATTACCCCAATCATCATACTGTTCATCCAAAGGTGCATAATGATTATAAACAGGAATAGCATTATTCCTGTTTTGCTGATTATAGCCACCTCTTCTCCTACCCCTCCTATTATTGGGGACACCTCTCCAACCTCCGGTACCTCTCCGGGATTGGCCTCTATAGAAACCATTCTTGGAAGGCAACCGGGGTCTGAGAGGGAATTTTGGAGCACCAGAGGGGGTTGAGGGTAAGAGACTTGGATTAGTTACAACAGATGCACTCTGTACGTAGCATGCTCCTGAACTCTGCACTCTGTACATAGCCCGCCCCTTGAGCTCTGCACTCTGTACGTAGCAAACTCCTGAACTCTGCATTCTCTACGTAGCATGCTCCTGAACTCTGCACTCTGTACCTAGCACACTCCTGAATTCTGCACTCTGTATGTAGCATGCTCCTGAACTCTGCACTCTGTACCTAGCACACTCCTGAATTCTGCACTCTGTATGTAGCATGCTCCTGAACTCTGCACTCTGTACCTAGCACACTCCTGAACTCTGCACTCTGTACCTAGCACACTCCTGAACTCTGCACTCTGTACCTAGCACACTCCTGAATTCTGCACTCTGTATGTAGCATGCTCCTGAACTCTGCACTCTGTACCTAGCACACTCCTGAATTCTGCACTCTGTATGTAGCATGCTCCTGATCTCTGCACTCTGTACCTAGCACACTCCTGAACTCTGCACTCTGTACCTAGCACACTCCTGAACTCTGCACTCTGTACCTAGCACACTCCTGAATTCTGCACTCTGTATGTAGCATGCTCCTGAACTCTGCACTCTGTACCTAGCACACTCCTGAACTCTGCACTCTGTACCTAGCACACTCCTGAACTCTGCACTCTGTACCTAGCACACTCCTGAATTCTGCACTCTGTACGTAGCATGCTCCTGAACTCTGCACTCTGTACATAGCCCGCCCCTTGAGCTCTGCACTCTGTACGTAGCAAACTCCTGAACTCTGCATTCTCTACGTAGCATGCTCCTGAACTCTGCACTCTGTACCTAGCACACTCCTGAATTCTGCACTCTGTATGTAGCATGCTCCTGAACTCTGCACTCTGTACCTAGCACACTCCTGAATTCTGCACTCTGTATGTAGCATGCTCCTGAACTCTGCACTCTGTACCTAGCACACTCCTGAACTCTGCACTCTGTACCTAGCACACTCCTGAATTCTGCACTCTGTATGTAGCATGCTCCTGAACTCTGCACTCTGTACCTAGCACACTCCTGAATTCTGCACTCTGTATGTAGCATGCTCCTGAACTCTGCACTCTGTACCTAGCACACTCCTGAACTCTGCACTCTGTACCTAGCACACTCCTGAACTCTGCACTCTGTACCTAGCACACTCCTGAATTCTGCACTCTGTATGTAGCATGCTCCTGAACTCTGCACTCTGTACATATTTACCTACAGGCTTTATACAAGAAAGTGACAGCTGAGAGGCCAACCACACTGTTAGGAGGCCCCCTCACGGTCCATCACCTGCACTTTCTGTTTGGAGGTACCCGGTAACGTCCATCTGCACATATACCTCGGATTTATTTATTGTCACCAGCATCCAGGATTTGGCTTAGCACAAAGCACCGTTATCACACCAAATCACAGTAAAGAGATGTTTACTTTCTTCATTCCCAAGATCTTTGCACTATGCACTTTATTTGAACTTATTTATATACCACCCCTGCTTTTATTTATAACAAGGCGTACTTACAACTATTACCATTTGTGTAGGTGTATTTATGTACTTGTTCTCCAGCTAAAATAATTTTTTGAAAACTATTAAGTATCAGCACGGTCACTTTATAGACGTATTTACCAGCATTAACATGTATATTATTTAATTTGTACCTTCTATCAGCGTTTTATCCGTTAGCACTCTGCACTTTGAACAATCACAGCACTACACATTTTGTGTCCAACCAGCTTTTGCACCGCCCACAGCACTCTACCTTTGCACTGCCATATTTATTGATAATATATCAACATTTTAGTCATATACCTTGTTTATCTGCATATTTATTTATGAGAAAATCTGTATTTGTTTACATTGCCTTTTCTGATCTATAGAGCTACTTATCTTTGACTGTCTGCAATTAGATATACCGCTTATCACGTAAGAGTTAGCGCAGCACTACCCCACACCTTTAGGGCTCTTTCACACGGGCGTTCCGATCAGATCCGCCTGTCAGTTTTTTAGGCGGATCTGATCGGATGCCCCATTCAGCCCTATGGAGCAGCGGATGTCAGCGGTGACATGTCTGCTGACACCCGCTGCCATCCGCATCCGATTCTGTCCGTGAAATCCAGACGGATGGAAACCCTATTTTCCATCCGTCCTGGGGATCGGATGGGATCAGATGAGAGCGGGCAGGTGGTCCGCTCTCATCCGATTCCCCATAGAGGACAGCGGGGCTCTGACACCTCCCTCTCCGCACACAGTGCGGAGACGGAGCTGTCATCCGCCGGCTCAGCGGGGATCGGCGGATCGATCCCCGCTGAGCATGTGAAAGAGCCCTTAATCTGTTTATAGTTTAAGGATAAGCTATCAGTGCTAGCTGCAACCTCCCTCTTTCTACTCTGCGATCCCCAACATTCCCTTTTTTCCCATATTAGCACGAGAGCCTTCTTTGTTTACAGTTTCCAATACATGTTTTACTTTCTGCTATATAACATTTCCAAAAAAAAAAATGTAAAAATGAAATTTTTTCATCATTTTAGGCCAATTTGTATTCTGCTACATATTTTTGGTGAAAAAAAATCCCAATAAGTGTATATTGATTGGTTTGCACAAAAGTTATCTTGTCTACAAACTAGGGGGGAAGATTAATGTCATTTTTATGTATGTATTTTTTTTTTTTTACTAGTAATGGCGGCGATCAGCAATTTTTAGTGGGACTGCGACATTGCGGTGGACAGATCGGACCCCTAACTGACGCTTTTGGGGACATTACTACAGTAATCAGTGCTAAAAAATATGCACTGTTACTGTAATAATGACACTGGCAGGGAAGGGGTTAATACCAGGGGCGATCAAAGGGTTAAATGTGTCCCTAAGGGGAGCTTTATAACTGTGTGGGGGATGGGCTTTCTGAATGAACACAGAGACCTGTGTTCCTAAATGGAAGGAAAACAGGATCCCTGTGTTCATCACTGACAGAAGTTTCGTGGGACAGACCGGGGGGGGGGGTGTTAACCCAGGGGCGATCAAAGGGTTAAGTGTGAGCCTAGGGGGTGTTTTCTAACTGTGAGGGGGGGGGGTTGGGCTTGTGGAATCAACACAGAGACCTGTGTTCCTAAATAAGAGGAACGCAGGAGCTCTGTGTTGATTCCAGAGAGAACAACAGTCTGCTGTATTTACAACAACAGACCACAGTTCTCTCATCACGGGGGGAGCGATCACGGTTCCCCCGGTGGCAATTGTGGCCGCCGGCCCTGTGAATAAGCTTCCCTGCTGGTGCATGAGGGCGCACGCCCCCAGGATCGCTCCTACCAATTGCCGTACAGGTACGGTGATTCGCCAAGCCAGCCCGCCGCAGTATATCTGCGGTGGGCAGTCGGCAAGTAGTTAAGATCCAGTTGGATTTTGGCCTGGAGTTTTAATCTCAATAAAACAAAATAAGATAAAACATTACTGTATGTCCCAGTGAACTGAATAATGCCTAATTCTGCTTATTCTGTCTCTGTAGGTAAAAAAAATTCCAAGTTGCGTTGTGTGTATCATAGAACTGAGTATCCATATATAGAATGTAGTAGTGATCGACCGATATCGGTTTTTCGTTGCCGATACCGATATTTTGGCCAATGCATATCGGTATCTGCCGATATGGGCCGATATTTTTGGACAAAAATATTTTTTTATTTTTTTTTTTATTTGACAGGTACTCTTGTGGAGGGATCTGGAGGTCTAAAAGACCCCAAACCCCTCCTCTTCACCTTAAAGCATTCAAAACGCCAAGTTTGGTTGTTTTGACTGCTGTCATTTTTTTTAATCTGGCGCTGAGTACCCGGAATTCATGACATCACTTCCGGGTTTTTGCATGGAGACCCGATCAGAGCCAAATGCGGCTTTGATCGGGTCTTCGGCAGCCGTGCAGGATGGTTGCCCGGGTCTCCTGGTGGGACAGGAGACCCGGGTGAGCCGTGGAAGGCGGCAGGAGGGGAGGGGGGGGAAGTCACCTCCCGCTCCTTGTAATGACAGCTGAGCGGCTTCCCAGCCGAATCAGTTGTCATTACAAGACAGCCGACCGTCAGCTATGGACACCGGTACCGGGGGGATGCCTCTAGCTGCAGGCATCACTCCGGTACAAGCACTTTCTCGAAATATCGGCAATATCGGTCACCTTGGTGGCCAATTCGGATATATTGGGGAAAGTGCATATCGGCCCTCGATATATCGACTTTGCAGATAATCGGTCAATCTCTAGTATGTAGTGATGTGATAATTTCTTTGCCCAACTTTCAAGTGTGTATTCCTGTTATGCAGTGTTGTTTTGCCCTTTTTCAATATGGCTGCTATGCTCTCTTTCTCTCTCTGCAAGAAGGATGGGGTCATCAAAAAGAGTGAAGCAAGGTTTCTGGGTAGGGCTGGACACAAGGGAAAGCACATGTAGAGATCTGGAATTTCTGCTGAGAGAACAGACTGTAGGTGCTGTAACATCCCCTCAATGAGACATACAGAGAGACTGTTAATGATTTCATGTTCCTATGAGGAAAATATCTTATGTTAGATGGTTCACTGAATGTTATTTCTTCAATATATGGACTTTAAAAAACACTATGCTGTGTGATATATTTCCAGACATCCCAACCTGCAAAAACTAATTTCAGGGAGGTGGCAAAGTCATTTCAGGGAGGTGGCACTCCACGCCGCCGCGCCCCCCCTTCCCAATATAACACAACCAGAGAATAACGAAATTAAATGTAATCAGTATACCTGGTCACTGTGGTGCTGGCCCTGGTCACTGTGGTGCTGGCCCTGGTGCTGGCCCTGACCACTGGTGCTGGCCTCTGGGTTAGGTCACAGTTGGTTGGAGGAGGTAATAAATACATACAGATGCCTGGCGAGGCCTCTCTGTGCAGTCAGTCAGTGTTGTGGCCGATCCGATGGCGCGCGCCAAACTGCCTCCTGGAATGGAAGCATGCGTAGTAGTAGTAGTAGAGAGTAGAGAGTAAAGCCGCTGCTTCCTCTCTGATGATCCTCCCACAGGCGGAGTGCATTTGATACAAAGAGCAATTGATTGATGAATTGTTCCCCCTTCATCAGAGCTAGTTGGGGGAATGAGTGGTAAGGCTTTTTGTATCCTAAGGGTCACATGATCAAGTCCCAATGTTCCACCTCTTGTGGTTGGGTCAAAAACAATAATGACAATAAGGATAAGAATAAAAACATCAATGATGGTAATAGTAAAACCAATGCATGTGCAAGTGAATTAATATCCGGCCCCTTCCCCATGATATTGTGGCTCATCCACATATGGAAGCCGGGTGACATCTAGTGGACAGGATTGGTACTTAAAATATAATATATTATATATTATACATATTTGATAAATAAGGAACATCAGGGAACGCATTTTTTCTATCACACATTAAGTCTGTGGCTGCATTTGGATGTCATACACTGATTGCACAAGTTAATAGGGCGTAATTTTTTGTTTTATATCTGCAAAGTATGCAGTGTTTTACTCTTTTAAGGTCACAATGTCATTTGTTATTATTTTTGCTTTTAATTCACTTGCACATGCATTGGTTTTACTATTACCATCATTGATGTTTTGATGTTTTTATTTTTATCCTTATTGTCATTATTGTTTTTGACCCACCCACAAGGGGTGGAGCATTGGGACTTGATCATGTAATGCTTAGAATACAAAAAGCCCTACCACTTATTCCCCCAACTAGCTCTGATGAAGGGGGGAACACCCCGAAACGCGTAAGCGTTTTTTTGGAGGTCCACATCCTTCCAGAGCCTGCCGCAGCAGATGATGCCCAGTGGATATTGCTTATACCTACCCATGTTTCACAATTGCCTTGTGAGTATAATGTGTACGTATGTCTACAATAAATTGTTTTCAAGATAATGCGCTAGGCTGGTGCGCCCTCTGTCCATTCCTTTTGCAGGAGTGCATTTGATATCACTCCGCCTGTGAGCCGGACCTACAAAGGATGTAGCGGCTCCGTTCTCACACACTGCAGGCTTGAGACTGAGATGACTCACACTCACTGACACTGACAGCCGGGATATCGCCCTGAGCTTACGGGTGTCCCTGAGCTCAGGGCGGAAAACGGGAGACTCCCACGACTTGCGGGAGACTTGAGATGTCTGTATTTCTCAATTGGGATTTCACTTGCTAATCTCAAGCCCTAACTGAGTGGAGGCGCTTGTTGCAAATCCTGCCCTGATTATATAGACACTGCTCCTAAATACTACACAGGTGGCATCATCATACCCCAGTAGCCGTCGAGAGTGAACAAAATAGCGCTACAAGTACTATATAAAAACTTTAGACAGGTGTGAAAAATGCTGTAAATTAAGAATGCTTTCTGAAATAGAAGTATTAATAGTTTATTTTTATCAACAAAATTGAAAGTAAATGAACAGAAGAGAAATCCAAATCCAACCAATATTTGGTGTAACCGCCCTTTGCTTCAAACCAGCATCAATTCTGCCAGGTAGACTTGCACAACGTTTTTGAAGGAACTCGGCAGGTAGGTTGTTCCAAACATCTTCTGTTGATGTTGGCTGCCTCAAATCCTTTTGCCTTTTCATGTAATCCCAGACAGACTCTATGATGTTGAGATCAGGGCTCTGTGGAGGCCAAACCATCACTTCCAGGACTCCTTGTTCTTATTTTGCGTTTGGGATGGTTCTTAATGAGATTGGCTGTATGTTTGGGGTCGTTTACCTGCTGCAGAATACATTTGGGGCCAATCACACGCCTCCCTGATGGTATGGCATGATAGATAAGTATCTGCCTGTATTTCTCAGCATTGAGGACACCATAGATGCTGAGCTAATCTCCAACTCTGTTTGCAGAAATGCAGCCCCAAACTCGCAAGGAACCTCCACCATGCTTCACAGTAGGGATGGGCTGAACGACCCCCTGATCGGTTCACAGCAGAACTTTTGAACATCAGGAAAGTTTGGAACCCGATTAACGAACCCTATTGAAGTCTATAGGACCTGAACTGGAAAACTCAAAAGTGCCTATTTTGAAGGATTCTATGCAAGTAATTGGACATACAATGGTTATGGGGGTCTGCGTACTGCCCTGGGGGACATGTATCAATGAAAAAAAAGTTTGTAAAAAAAGTCATTTTTAACCACTTTACCACCGGAGGATTTTGCTGTCTTACGTCTGGGCCACTTTTTGCATGCAACGCCGTACCCAAACGAAATTTACGTCCTTTTTTTCTCACAAATAGAGCTTTCTTTCGGTGGTATTTGATCACCTGTGCCATTTTTACTTTTTGCGCTATAAACAAAAAAAGAGCAACAATTTTGAAAAAATACCAATATTTTTCAAATTTTTTTATATGAAATCCCCCCCCCCCCCCCCAAATGTAAAAATCAAAATTTTTTATTTTTTATTTTATTTTTTGCTGCGATATTGCGGTGGACAGATTGGACTCTTGACTGACATTTTTGACTCTTTTGGGGATACCAGTGACATTACTACAGTAATCAGTGCTATAAATATGCACTGTTACTGTAAAAATGACACTGGCAGGGAAGGGGTAATTTTTATTGGTGATCAAGGGGTTAATGTATGCCTGGTGCTTACTAACCTGTGTGGGGGGGACTGAGTGACACAGGGACAGATCGCAGGTTCAGCTGATCACTGCCGCTCCTCACCTGGTCCGACTCCCGCTGTGACTGAATACAGCAAGAGCGAGCTTCTGGCGGTGCGCGCGTGCCGCCGAGGGAGGGGAATGTCTGGCTACGTAGGTCTACGTCACCAGACGTTATCGAGCCACTTTGCTGCAGTAGAGCTCTAGTGAGCACCGGTAAAGTGGTTAAATGAGCAGTGATTTACTGATGCATATAGTGAAAGCATAAAATTAAAAAGAACAATAAAAATGAAAAATGTCTTTCAATATAGTGCCCGGGGGGTCCTCTTAGTCTGCCTGTAAAGTGGCACATCTGTACCGTGAATAGAAGCTGCTGCAGCAATAATGACATTTATAAAGCCAAAAAAATTACATTTTTCCTGCAAGCTTTCTTTATTTTGTAAACGTACGTACGGTGTGCAGAGCTCAGGAGCATGCTATGTACAGAGTGCAGAGTTCAAGGGGCGGGCTATGTACAGAGTGTAGAATTCAGAAGTGTGCTACGTACAGAGTGCAGAGTTCAGGAGCATGCTATGTAGAGAGTGCAGAGTTCAGGAGTGTGCTACGTATAGAGTGCAGAGCTCAAGAGGCGGGCTATGTACAGAGTGCAGAGTTCAGGAGCATGCTACGTACAGAGTGCAGAGCTCAAGGGGTGGGTTATGTACAGAGTGCAGAGTTCAGGAGCATGCTACGTATAGAGTGCAGGGTTCAGGAGTGCGCTATGTGCAGAGTGCAGCTACATACAGAGTGCAGAGTTTAGGAGTGGGCTTTGTACAGAGTGCAAGGGTTTAGGAGTGCACTATGTACAGAGTGCAGAGTTCAGGAGCGTGCTACGTAGAGAGTGCAGAGTTCAGGAGTGCGCTATGTACAAAGTGCATCTACATACAGAGTGCAGAGTTTAGGAGTGGGCTTTGTACAGAGTGCAAGGGTTTAGGAGTGCGCTATGTATAGAGTGCAGAGTTCAGGAGTGTGCTGTGTACAGAGTGCAGCTACATACAGAGTGCAGAGTTTTGAAGTGGGCTTTGTACAGAGTGCAGAGCTTAGGAGTGCACTATGTACAGAGTGCAGAGTTCTGGAGTGTACTATGTACAGAGTGCAGAGTTTAGGAGTGAGCTTTGTACAGAGTGCAAGGGTTTAGAAGTGTGCTATGTACAGAGTGCAGAGTTTAGGAGTGGGTTTTGTACAGAGTGCAGAGTTCAGGAGTGTGCTAGGTACAGGGTGCAAAGTTTAGGAGTGGGCTTTATACAGAGTGCAGAGTTTAGGAGTGCGCTATCTACAGAGTGCAGAGTTTAGGAGTGTGCTATGTACAGAGTGCAAAGTTTAGGAGTACGCTATGTACAGAGTGCAGAGTTCAGGAGTGTGCTACATACAGAGTGCAGAGTTTAGGAGTGGGCTATGTGCGGAGTGCAGAGTTTAGGAGTGCGCTATGTACAGAGTGCAGAGTTTAGGAGTGCGCTATGTACAGAGTGCAGAGTTTAGGAGTGGGTTTTGTACAGAGCACAGAGTTCAGGAGTGTGCTACATACAGAGTGCAGAGTTTAGGAGTGGGCTTTGTACAGAGTGCAGAGTTTAGGAGTGTGCTACATACAGAGTGCAGAGTTTAGGAGTGGGCTTTGTACAGAGTGCAGAGTTCAGGAGTGTGCTACATACAGAGTGCAGAGTTTAGGAGTGGGCTTTGTACAGAGTGCAGAGTTTAGGAGTGTGTTATGTACAGAGTGCAAAGTTTAGGAGTGGGCTATGTACAGAGTGCAGAGTTCAAGGGTGTGCTACGTACAGAGTGCAGGGTTAAGGGGTGTGCTACATACTGAGTGCAGAGTTTGGGGTGTGTTACGTACAGAGTGCAGAGTTTAGGGGTGCAGAGCACAGGTTTGAGGGCTGCGTTACATACAGAGTGCAGAGTTTGGGGTGTGCAGGGATCAGCTCTCTTTCAAAAGTTGATGCCCCATCCAGCACTGCACCTGCATCTCCCTTTTTCCCGCCTTGAGTGCAGGACAGGTGAAGATGTGTGGGAGCCATGGAGAGGAAATCTGTCCTTGTAGACCTCTGTGTTATCAAGTGACATTGGTGAGAGGGGAGTGAGGGGATTGAGCCAGAGGTGATGGAACAGAGTTACTCCACCTCCTGGTTGAAATAAAGTGGTAATAAATGGCCTAGCCTGCCAGATTTAGCCCCCGGGCCTTGTGTTTGACAAATGTGGTGTAGATAATACTTTTTCATACCCAGTGATTTTATGATTCAAGTACTGTGGACTCCACCCATAGAACCTTGAGGTTTGGTTTTGTTTTTTTTATAATGTATTCCTAAAGAAAAATATAATTTGATACACTTTTTCATCTCACGATTGCGAAAGCTATAGATGATAGGGTTTAACAACGGTGTTCCAACAATGTACAGCAAACTTAGAATTTTATTTAACTGTTTTGAGTACCACTGAGAAGGAAACAAATAAATGGTGAATATTGCCCCAAAATATGTGCAGACAGATGCCAAGTGGGAACTACATGTTGAAAATGTTTTCTGTCTCCCAGTCTTGGAGGAAATCCTCAAGATGGTGTAAAATATGGAGGCATAGCTCAAAATAATTAAGACAAAGGGTACTAGGCTTAGAGCAATAGTAATGATTAGGGCCTCCATTTTTACTATATAGATGTCTGAAGACGCTAGCTCCACTATTGGAGTAAAATCACAGAAGAGATGGTCGATGATGTGAGCACCACAGAACTCTAGACTACAGATGGTCAAAGTTGAGATGGACATCACCAGAAATCCAGTGAGCCAAGACCATAATGCCAAGTGGTGGCAGGTCATGGTATTCATGATCGAGGAGTACCGCAAAGGCTCACAAATAGCTACATAGCGGTCATAAGCCATTACCGTGAGAAGGAGACACTCTGCACTTCCGAATGATACACCCAAGTAGAGTTGTATGATGCAACTACAAAAGGACATGGTACTTCCATTTCTCCATATAACGTACAGCATGTTTGGCATAATAGTGGTGGTGAAAAGTATTTCACATGCAGATAGATTGCATAAAAAAAAGTACATGGGAGAATAGAGATTTGAACTAGTTGCTATTAGAATAATAATGAGAACATTCCCAATGATTGTGGCAAGGTAAAGGAGGAGAAACAGAGTAAAAATAAAAAATGTTAGGTTTTGGAGACCACCAAACCCCAGAAGGACCAGCTCCATCACCTCTGTCTTGTTTTGTTCACATGTGGCCTGTTATTATCAGTGAATGCTTAATGACATTAATTACAATTAGTTGTATTCTGATAATGGTTGAATCTTATTGCTTCTCAGGTACAGGGTTTTTTAACCTTTTTTCAGTCAAGGCACCCTTTAAAACTATGGACAGCCTTGAGGCACCCTCCAAAATTATGGACAGCCTCGAGGCAGCTTTCCAAAATTTTGGACAGTCTTGAGGCACCCTCCAAAATTATGGACAGCCTCGAGGCACCCTCCAAAATTATGGACAGCCTCGAGGCACCCTCCAAAATTATGGACAGTCCTGAGGCAGCCTCCAAAATTATGAACAGTCTTGAGGCACCCTCCAAAATTATGGACAGTCTTGAAGCACCCTCCAAAATTATGGACAGCCTCGAGGCATCCCCCAAAATTATGGACAGTCTTGAGGCACCCTCCAAAATTATGGACAGCCTCGAGGCATCCTCCAAAATTATGGACAGCCTCGAGGCATCCCCCAAAATTATGGACAGTCTTGAGGCACCCTCCAAAATTATGAACAGTCTTGAGGCACCCTCCAAAATGATGGACAGCCTCAAGGCACCCCATTCTAAAATGTAAAAAGCTATTTTAATAATTTTATATAATGCATCAACATCCACACACATAGGACGCCCAACGTTAGAGGCGATTTCTTCTTCCAAATCAAATACACTTCTGCTCACTGCTACTGACTAGTATTCCAATGTTTCTCTTCTCCCTCAGTTTTTCTCCATCACTCAGCTAATGTGACCCCAGCGCTGACAGAGAGGAACAGGGGAGAATCAAAAAAGGATGCTGTGCAGACAACCAGCATCCATCTTATCAACTGCTTATGTCATTGGTTGTTAGGATGGCGGCGGCTAGAAGATTGTAATGGTGCATAATGAAAACGCGTGGTTTTGTGTAACTAAAAGTCAAACTTGATCTACCTTTTGTATACGATTTTTGGGCAATTTTTAGACATTTTGCCAAGGTACCCCTAAAGAAACCTCAAGGTGCCCCAGGGTGCCTAGGCACCTTGGTTGAAAAAGGCTGCTCTGGTATATGGACACTTCAGAAGGACTCATCTTAAATTGTACCACACCCTTGCATCATAAAAAAAAATAAAATAAAACAGACTTTACTGGTACATGAGCGATGACACTTTCAATTCATAAAACTCTCTGTTACATTGTATTTTTGTTTAAAACCCATATTTATAAAAAAAAAAGGGATGTTGCTAAACAATGCATCCCAGTTCATTGGGGTTCAACCCACACTCCCTCTTTGTCTGAATGGTTCTCCGGGTTAACGAAAATCGCCAAAATGAAGGAACCCATTTACATTGCGAATAAAAGACCATCCAAGTTCTCCACATGGGCATGTTGGATACATTTTCAAACCACTGAGGCCTACCATCAACTACTGAATCCCTCTTCACCACAATCCGCTTCCTCTGCTCCTGGACCTTCTTAAATACTGTAGTTTGACATGACCAGGTCAACAAAAATACCTAGTTGGACAATATCTGTGCCAGAGTGACCTCTTGGTGAGTCCCCTCCTTCACCATTACTACCCACCATGCCTCTTATCCCCTTTCCCTCTCCTCCTTTTTTTTCCCTCCTTCTTCCATACTTTGACAAGATAAAATTATCTCCTGGACTATATTTTTTTAGGGAATACCACATTGGCCATAGTTGTAATTCCTCTCTCATGCCAGATTTCCAATATGCTTTCTTCTGCCTTTCAGTGTGCATTTCCCTCCTCCAGGAGTGAGAACCTTGATGCCCCTCTCTCCCCTGACCTCTTCCACTTCTCCATTAGTGAATTTCATATTCCAATTTATTAGCCTTCTCTTACTGTTCAGTTTAATTTAGAAGGTATCACACATGTGATGCAGTATTACCTACTATTTGTTCACTCTTTTGTTTTGTCTGTTGCAACTTCCTTTTGTAATTTTAAGACCTTTGATTTTAACTGTACATTGACAACCTCATGACAATACTTTGTCTTAATCCATAACCTTCTACTGTGCATTTCAAAAATGGCTATTTCTTGTATGAACACAATTTCAATTTCAATAAATTGTTTTGGAAACAAAAAATAAAAGGGAAATATTTTAGCAAGGGTCGACACAAGTCTCTCAAACTTTACCAATACAACATTACATGATATGCACAATTTACATGATTCATATTATTAGATCCACAAGGTCAACGCATTTCTCATAGATAGCTTCTTCAGGACATTTTCTTGGGATTTAATGAGAAAATAGAACCTAGCTACTCTATATTTCCAAAAGTATTGGGATGCCTGCCTTTACAAGCGCATGAACTTGCAGTCTTAGTACGTAGAGTTCAATATTGAATTGGCCCATCCTTTGCAGCTATAACAGCTTCAACTCTTCTGGGAAGGCTGTCCACAAGGCTATCCACAAGGTTTATGAGTGTGTCTATGGCAATGTTTGACCATTATTCTAGAACCCCATTTGTGAGGTCAGGCACTGATGTTGGAGGGAAGGTCTGGCTCAGAGTCTCCGCTTTAATTCATCCCAAAGGTGTTCCATCAGGTTGAGGTCAGGACTCTGGGCAGGCCAGTCAAGTTCCTCCACCCCAAACTCGCTCATCCATGTCTTTATTAACCTTGCTTTGTGCACTGGAAGAGATTCGTTTTCAGGGACCCTCTAAAGGTGGACAGAGTAGGAGATAGTCGGACAGATTTGGGTAGGGAATTCCATAAGATGGGAGAGGCTCTGGAAAAGTCCTGGAGGCAACCATGGGAGAAAGTGACAAGGGAGTTTAGAGAGCAGGAAGTCTTGGAAGGAATGAAGAGAATGATTTGGTTGGCATTATTTTACACTCAAAAAAGCCAAACATGTATGCAAGGGGCTACCCAAAGTGCATTATAGACAATCTGTATAAATATGCAAGTGTCAATACCTGAGTAGTACTCCAACCTGCAAATTAGATATATTATATAACCCAACACTGCAAAAGGACAACACAGCTGTAACCTGCATGCATGTATATACATCACAGTGGATATTTGAATGGCCCCAACAATTCCATAAAGTAGGCACATTCAATAAGGGCATCAGCTCTCCAACCAAACCCCAGGTAATAGGAAGCCATAGACAAAATTTTACATTAATATTGGCTTTATTGATTGGAAAATATCCTGGAGGTCCTGAAGAAGCTATCTATGAGAAATGTGTTGACCTTGCAAATCTTAATAATATGAGTCATGTAAACTGTGAATGTAAAGTAATGTTGTTTTGGTGAAGTTTGAGAGACTTGTGTCAAACCTTGCTCAAATATTTCTCTTTTTATAAATATGGTTTTTAAACAAAAATAAAATGGAACAGAAAGGTTTCTGAATTGAAAGTGTCATCTCTCATGTACCAGCACGGCTGTGTAGAAAAAATAAATGGGTGAAAATGGTATTTTATGGAAAAAAGACAATTCTTTAGAATACCTGATGTTTTCACAAATGAAATGCCAATTAGTTAGGCTTTAGATTTTCTTTAATGGGAGTGTCAGCTTTAGTTTTAAAACAATATTATATCAGTCTGCCACAGGGGTATAGGAAGCTTGAAAGAATGGGCTTTAAATTAAGTAGAAGTAGCTTCTCTAGAATAAATCTATGTTAGATCTTTTTTATTATGCTTGCATCAGTAATCACTCATAGCAAAATTGTAGTAATAATGCTTTGTTTAATTTAATATAAGTAATGCCAAATACCATGGTATAACCAGTCCTCTTCTTATGTCTGTTGATGACTACACATAAGTAATATTCATTGTAAAAAAGAAAATGTCCAGCGTTTGGATCCATGAAATATTCAGCTGCGTGTAGCAAGTTTACAGACATTTTTATCTTCTATTATACTAAAGTATTATACTAAAGGGAATTAATCAAAGAGCCACAGATGAATAATCGACTGAGAGAAATAATTGTCTCACAATAGGAATGACGGAACATCAATGATTACAGTTATATTCCAAATATAACTCCCAGTTTTAAATTGTTAACCATTACAACAGACAGATTCCTCCATGTTTTTTTATCATTTAATTTACTATTAGAAGGATCAAAGAATGCATGTCCTACATATTTTATCAAATGACATAGTATGTGAATATCCCAATACATACCAATACATATTGTGACAGAGCGAGACCCTGGCACTGTGAAAATGGAGGAGAATGTTACACAGGGTTCACATTAAGGATTAATTTGAGGTTCCGGAATATAATTTCTGAGCAGAGAATATACTCAGGCCTAAGGATAGCTCAGAGCTCCCAGTTTGGAGACAGCTCCCAGTGTGGGACACAAGAGGTCTCACCCAGGGGTCAGAGGAGCCCCAGCCAGGAGCTGAGAGACAAGAGGTCTCACCAAGGGGTCAGAGGTACCCCAGCCAGTAGCCAAGAGACAAGAGATCTCACCCAGGGATCAGAGGAGCCCCAGCCAGGAGACGAGAGACAAGAGGTCTCACCCAGGGGTCAGAGGAGTCCCAGCCAGAAGCTGAGAGACAAGAGGTCTCACCCAGGGGGTCAGAGGATCCTCAGCCAGAAGCTGAGAGACAAGAGGTCTCACCCAGGGGTCAGAGGAGCCCCAGCCAGGAGCCGAGAGACAAGAGGTTTCAACCAGGGGTCAGAGGTGCCCCAGTCAGGAGCCAAAAGACAAGAGGTCTCACCCAGGGGTCAGTGGAGCCCTAGCCAGGAGCCAAGAGACAAGAGGTCTAACCCAAGAGTCAGAGGAGCCCCAGCCAGGAGCCAAGAGACGAGAGGTCTCAGCCAGGGGTCAGAGGAGTGCCAGTCAGGAGCCAAGAGACGAGAGGTCTCAGCCAGGGGTCAGAGGAGTGCCAGTCAGAACCCGAGAGACGAGAGGTTGCACCCTGGGGTCAGAGGTGCCCCAGAAAGCAGCCAGGAGAAATGAGGTCTCATTCCAGGTGGGCTCCTATTGAGGTGTCAGGAGAACCCCTGTCCAGAGGCCAGGATTGGTCCGTGCAGCAGGGCACTGCAACTAAAGGCTAAAGCACCAAGCCAAGCACCCAATGGCCCTTACATCAGTTCAATATAGTATGTTCTGTGGAGGGGTCAAGCAGGACTACTATCGCAAACCCTACCACCAAGGCAGGCTATGGACATAAAAATGGAACTATAGCAAACATAGTGACCACTATGCAATCTAATACTAGATTTATTTATCTTACCGTGGGGCTAATATATACTTAGAGAAAGCAGATGTATCAGTAATATATCCTTTAAGATATATTGTCACATATAAAACCTATGCAGAAACCTTCAAGTCGAGACAAAGGACTAGACAACTAGAGGACCTACATTGCACCTGAGTAAAAAGATAGAAAAAAGTTAGGAAAAGGAAAAGAAGAGAATCAGAAAAGAGTGCTAAAGGAGCAAGACCATATGATTATTTTTCGTTATTATTTATTTCTATAATATTAGTTTTGGGGTTGTTGAGTGCTGCATTTGTTATATAGCTATATCAGAAGGGATGCACAACATCCCTTGTGATAGCCTGGGTTGTGATAGGTCCTCTTTATGGAGAGATCTGGAGTCTATTAGACCTCTTGTCTCTCAGCTTCTGACTGGGACTCCTCTGACCCCATATCTCTCTTCTGCCCTCCAAAGCATCTGATCAAACCAAGATTGATTTGATCAGATGCTTGATCAAGCCAGTAACAGGTTGTTTACATGAGACCAAAACCGGAAGTGACAAAATCCTTGTTATTTCCAGTTTCTGATGTCAGTCAGTGGGAAAAACAATATCACTTCCTCTCACTGTGTCCAAGGGACTGGATTCCGCCGGGCGAATCCTTACTGGGCTCCCCGAGCACACAGGAGAGCCCGGTAAAGGACTGTAAGTGGTTAAACCAGTGAGGGGAGCCTGGTCATCGTCCTGCTGCTGCTTCTGTTTCATGTTCTACCATTGTTCATGTCACCTATACATTACCTAGGGGGCCTGGTCATTTAGGATGTTGTGGTCTGTCCTATTACTGGAATATATCTATATTTATTTATTTTTATTTTTTGCATTAATGGGAGTTGTGTCTAGTGATGGACGAACATCGGATGGGGCGGTTCGCAAACATCAGCCGCACATTTTCTGAAATGTCCGCGAACCCCCATTGACTTTAATGGGAGGCGAACTTGAAAAACCTTTAGGTCATATTTGCTGCAACAAAAGACTTACTAGCTGTGCACAAATAGTCCCACCACATGGACAATGTCATAACAGAAGAATTGCAATTGGAAAAGTTGCCCTAAATTTTTTTTTTTTTTTTACAGCAATAAAATGTATTCTTTTTTCATAAATCAGTCAGAACTGACAGCAGCCAGTAAATACATGTCAAATACATATAGGGTCCATTCAAACATCTGTAAAATGGGTCCGCATCCATTCCACAATTTGGCGGAACGTTTACAGACCCATTGATTTTCAATTCCAGTCTGAAAAATTAGGCATTCACAGGATAAAGAAGTAAGTGTCGGCCAGTACAGGCCCCAAAAATTATCCCACATGCGTTTACCTGACAGCTAAGAACATTGTATTCTGTGGCTGAAGGTACATTAGGCATTCACAGGATAAATAAGTAAGTGTTGGCTATAAAAGGCCCCAAAAATTAGCCCACATGGGTTTACCTGACAGCTAAGAATGTTGTATTCTGTGGCTGAAGGTACATTAGGCTATCACAGGTTAAATAAATAAGTGCCAGCCATAAAAGGCCCCAAAATTAGCCCACATGGGTTTACCTGAGAGCTAAGAACGTTGTATTTTGTGGCTGAAGGTACAATAGGCATTCACAGGATACAGAAGTAAGTGTTGGCTACTATAGGCCCCAAAAAATAGCCCACATGGGTTTACCTGACAGCTAAGAACGTAGTATTTGATAGCTGGAGGTACATTAGGCATTCACAGGATACAGAAGTAAGTGTCGGCCACTATAGGCCCCAAAAATTAGCCCACATGGGTTTACCTGACAGCTAAGAACGTAGTATTTGATAGCTGGAGGTACATTAGGCATTCACAGGATACAGAAGTAAGTGCCAGCCAGTATAGGCCCCAAAAATTAGCCCACATTGGTTTACCTGACAGCAAAGAATGTTTTATTCTGTGGCTGAAGGTTCATTAGGCATTGACAGAAAAAAATAATTGTCGGCCATGAAAGGCCCCAAAAATTAGGCATTCAATGGACATGAAATGCCTTTTTGCCACTGTATTTAGTGAAGACAAGGACCAGGAATTGTTGTGGGTGGATGGCGGTCTGGCGGATATTTGTGGCCTGTCATGAGGAATTTCAATGAAACATGGTCTACTGGTCACATGTGTTGAATTCCTCAGAGATCCATGCCTCATTCATTTTTATAAATGTGAGGTAGTCTACACTGTCATGAGCTAGGCGAGTGGGCTTATTGGTCACAATCCCCCCTGCTGCGCTGAACGTCCTTTCGTACAGGACACTGGACGGGGGGCAAGCCAACAGTTACATTGCAAATTGTGCAAGCTCTGGCCAGAGGTCAAGCCTGCCCACCCAGTAGTCCAGGGGTTCATCACTCCTCAGAGCATCCACATCGGCCGTTAACCCGATGTAGTCGGACACCTGTCGGTCTAGGCGTTCCCTGATGCTGGATCCTGAGTACAGCTGTTGATGGGTCGGCTGAAAGAAGGATCTCATATCTGAAGTGACCAAGACATCTTCAAACCGCCCTCTTCTTGCAGGCGCTGTTGGATTGCTACCCGCAACTGTCTCTCTGTGACTGGAAATTCCTCTGCCAGCGCACGCAAAAGCAAAATGCAGCATTTCTCGCAGCAAGGCCTGGAAGTGCTGCATGATGCTGGTAACATTTCCGCCATTTTTTGTTTGTACGGGGGGTCTAAGTATGTTGCCACCCAGTACTGGTCCTTGCCCTTTATGCTTTTTAAACCGGGGTCCCCCTTAAAACACTGGAGCATGAGGGCCCCCATTCGCACTAAACTGGAAGCAGTGTAGTGGCCTGCCTCCAGCTGATCATCCAGGATAATGTTGTCCTCGTTCTCCTCCCCCCATCCACGGATAACACCAGGGATCCCAGAAAGGTTTAAAACATGCTCTTCTTGCTCCTCCTCCTCATCCCCCCCCCCCCGTCACCATCCTCCTCTGACTCCTCTTCAGACTCCTGCTGTTGACTTGTCTCAGATGGAGTAGCACCCACTGGGAATTCATACAACATTGCGACTTCCTCATCTTCCTGCTCCGGCTCCTCGACGGCTTGATCAATGACACGATGCAAGGCACACTCCAGAAAGAAGGCGTAAGGTACGATGTCACTGATGGTGCCCTGGCCGTGACTGACCAGTTTGGTAATCTCATCGAATGGCCACAGTAGTCTGCATGCGTCCCACATGAGCAGGCACTGGCGAGGTAAAAAAAAAACCCAAGCTCCCCAGAACCTGTCCTGCCGCAGAGTTCGTACAGGTAGTCGTTAACTGCACGTTTCTGCTGGAGCAACCTTTCAAGCATATGCAACGTTGAGTTCCATTGCGTCGGGCAGTCACAAATAAGACGCCTGATGAACAGGTTGTGTCGCCGCTGAATGTCAGCAAGGCGAGCAACGGCTGTGTAAGATCTTCTGAAATGGCCCAAGATTTTCTTGGCCTGCCGCAAGATGTCCTGGACCCCAGAGTATTTGGCAATGAATCGCTGCACGACCAAGTTCAGGACGTGTGCCATGCATGGCACGTGTGTTATTTTGCCCTGTTAAGCACGCTCAGCAGATTGGCACCATTGTCGCACACCACTTTACCAACTGTCAAATTGAGCGGTGTCAGCCACTGATCTGCCTATGAACGCAAAGCTGAAAGGAGTGCAGGGCCAGTGTGTCTCTTGGCTTCCAGGCACAACAGACGCAGCACAGAATGGCAACGTCTTACCCGGCATGTGGAATAGGTTCTGGGGATCTTGGGCGGCGCAGCAGAAGAGACGGTAGCAGCGGAAAAAGAGGAGTCAGCAGAGGAGGAGAGGGAGGATGGAGGAGGAGGAGAAGAAGAGGCAGGCCTGCATGGAATCCGTGGCGGTACAACCAAATCTACACGGGTGCCACGGGTTACATTCTTGACAGCCATCAGAAGGTCCACCAGTGCGCAGTAAAAGTGATATACCTTCCCTGCCTGTGTTTGCTAGACCATGTGTCTGTGGTCAGATGTATCTTGGCACCAACACTGTGTGCCAGAGATACATTCACTTGCCACTAAACATGGCCATACAGCTCTGGAATGCCCTTTTGCGAGAAATATTTCCTGCTTGGGACCTTCCATTGTGGTGTTCCAATGGCCACAAATTTACGAAAGGCCTCCGAGTCCACCAGTTGATATGGCAGTAGTTGGCGGGCTTTCAGTTCCTACAAGCCAGCAGTTAAACGTTGGGCAAGAGGGTTATCCTGTGTCATCATTTTTTTCCACTCCAACATTTGGGCCACGGAAGCCTGTCTTTTTCCAGAACAACCTGACGACGGCATCATGGAAGGTGAAGTGGAGGATAATTGTGAGGAGAGAGGAGAAGGAGAAGAGGCTGGACGGTGAGAGCCTGGAGTGTGCCTTTGTGGGTTCTGACGGTGTTGTACCCACTGGGCTCGTGATCGGAGTTCAGGTGCCTTCTTAAGGCGGTCGTCTCTAGGTGAGTGTTGGGCTTACCACGACTTATGCGTTGACTGCAAAGGCTGCAGATGGCAACACTGTTGTCAGCAACGGACATATTAAAAAATGCCCACACTGCGGAGCCATGTGCCGGCGTCCTGGGAGCACCAGATGTGACTGTACATGGTTGATGGCTTGCTCCTGATACATTTGCAGTCTGCTTTGTACCTCTTGTGCAATGCAAGTTCCGCCTGCCTCTCGTCCCTACCTGCTGGTCCGTCTCTTCATCTGAACTCCCCTCCTCTTCCTCTCTTGTGGCCACCCACATGATGTCCATAGACACGTCATCATCCATGTCACCTTCCCCACCACTAACATTGGAGATCTCGGAGTAGGCAGCAACAGCAGGGACCAACCTCCTTGGGCTGATCTGGGTACTGTCGTCAGACTGCTAAGTGGCGGCTGTTGCTACCTCCTCATCCTGATCTGATGCCAACAATGGCTGCGCATCGCAAATGTCTTGTGATGTATCGGAAAAATATTCCAGTGACTCAAGCAGAGGGTATGTTGTGGTGGTGGTGGTGTTTGTGGTGGTGTCTTTAGGGGTGCACACAGCAGAGAGTGAAGAGGGTGCAGATAGGGATGGTGAGGAGGGTGCAGAAGAGGAAGGCTGAGTGAGCCACTCAACCAAGTCTGGTGCGTCCTTTGATGTAATTGAACACACCTTCTGTAACTTCACACTTTGGCTCCGGCCTACTGCTCCTGCCCTACCCCTACCACCCCTGCGTAAGGACCTGCCTCTTCCTCTGCCTGCCATTTTTTAAATTACCCTGTGACAAAAGTTAACACAGCAAAAGAGGCAATATTGTTGCAGGACTAAAATACACTCTTAGAAAAGTATACTGTTAAATAACATCCCACTTCAATATGTGGTATTGGGGGGCCACTGCTTTATCACACCAGTTGTTCAAAAAATTGGCCAGGGAATTTGGCACTGTGTGTATCAGAGTTAACAAAGCAAAAGAGGCAATATTGTTGCAGGACACAAATACATTTATGAAAGTATACTCAGATAACACCCCACTTCAATATGTGGTATTGGGGGGCCACTGGTTTATCACACCAGTTGTTAAAAAAATTGGCCAGGGAGTTTGGCACTGTGTGTATCAGAGTTAACGCAGCAAAAGAGGCAATATTGTTGCAGGACACAAATACACTTATGAAAGTATACTCAGATAACACCCCACTTCAATCTGTGGTATTGGGGGGGCCACAGGTTTATCACACCAGTTCTACGAATAATTGGCCAGTAACTGTTGTCACTGTGTGTAGCACAGTTAACAAAGCAAAAGATGCCAAATTTTTGCAGGACTAAAATACACTCTTAGAAAAGTATACTGTTAAATAACACCCCACTTCAATATGTGGTAGTGGGGG
Organism: Pelophylax lessonae; assembly: GCF_965119305.1. NCBI lineage: Eukaryota > Metazoa > Chordata > Amphibia > Anura > Ranidae > Pelophylax > Pelophylax lessonae. The sequence continues at coordinate 648,057,660 of NC_138771.1, forward strand.
GGGGGGGGCACTGGTCTATCACACCAGTTATAATACATTAAAAGTGCTTTTGTCACTGTTTGTAGTATTGCTGCAGCAAACGCTCAGTCACCACATCAGTCACAATGCTGCACAGTGCACAAAACAAATCCATTATAATATGCTTTCTATATTGCAAATTATATTATACGTGGATTTCACCCCTATATAGTGCACTCTACACCTATACCAAATAGCAGCCCTTAAAATGGCTTTTGTGGACCTTAACAGAGCGATTTGTGTCACTGCCGATGTGTCCCTGATGCACACAGCATACCTGTCCCTACACTGGAATGAGACTGTAGTACACCTATACCAAATATCAGCCCTGAAAAGGACTTTTGTGGATCTTAACAGAGCTATTTAAGTCACTAGCAATCTGTCCCTGATGCACTCTCCAACCTTTCCCTACGCTGACAAAAAGCAAAATGTGAAATGGCCGGCAGCTCTGGTCCATTTATAAGGTAGGGGGAATGTCCATGTGCTAAAATGTTTAAATTGGCTGTCCCGTTCCACCTCACGGCTGTGTCATGGGTCAAAGTTCTCCCCAATGTAAACTAATATGGCCGCCGTGAACAACGCCATGTGTTCACAAAATTGGCGGGTAGCGAACAAGCAAAATTTGCCGTGAACCAACCGCCGAGCGAACCACAAGGCCATCCCTAGTTTTGTCCTATAAAGATGCTGCTGTCATTTGGTTTACATTCTTTTAATTATCTACAATTGTTTTCAACCAAAGGTATTATGTGAGCAAATTGGAAAAATGTTTTTTGTCCAAACATAGATTTGCATAAAATAACACAATATACAATCACAAGATACTGTGTATGAACTACTTTTTTGTTTTGTTTATTTCTTTTTTTTTTTTTTTTCTCCGTAAACACATTCCACAAAGGCAGGATCCTTTTTCATTGTAATTGGCCCCCTGTGATATAATTTGTAACTCTATTCCAATTCCCCACAGCTCTATAATGAGAAATCATAAGCTATAAAATATGACGGCTGATCTTAGATTCCCATTGAATGACAGCTGACACTATTTCCATGATTAGTTGTTTACTTACATCTTGGGCCCATGAGGTGGGACATTTGTAGATGAACCACCAGGGTTAGTCACTGCATATGGCCTAACATCATCACCAGCATGGTATGTGCATAACTAGCATTTTCTTAGTCAGGTGCCCATGCAAAACTGAAAGATTGTAGCACAGAGAAATTAAAAAAACTACAGAGCTAGTTATCAAGCTGTATATCCAGAGCCTCTGGTTTATAGACCTGATACATCCTAAATATAGAGCCGTTTATCCAACTGTCCATCCAGAGCCTCTGGTTTATAGACCTGATACATCCTAAATATAGAGCCATTTATCCAACTGTCCAACCAGAGCCTCTGGTTTATAGACCTGATACATCCTAAATATAGAGCCGTTTATCCAACTGTCCATCCAGAGCCTCTGGTTTATAGACCTGATACATCCTAAATATAGAGCCGTTTATCCAACTGTCCATCCAGAGCCTCTGGTTTATAGACCTGATACATCCTAAATATAGAGCCGTTTATCCAACTGTCCATCCAGAGCCTCTGGTTTATAGACCTGATACATCCTAAATATAGAGCCGTTTATCCAACTGTCCATCCAGAGCCTCTGGTTTATAGACCTGATACTTCCTAAATATAGAACCATTTATCCAAATGTCCATCCAGAGCCTCTGGTTTATAGACCTGATACATCCTAAATATAGAGTTATTTATCAAACTGTCCATTCAGAGCCTCTGGTTTATAGACCTGATACATCTTAACTATAGAGCCATTTATCCAATTGTCCATCCAGAGCCTCTGGTCCATAGAGCAGATGGTTCCTAAACATAGAACCATGTATCCAACTGTCTATCCAGAGCTACTGGTTCATAGCACAGATACATTCTAAATATAGAGTTATTAATCCAACTGTCCACCAAGAGCCACTGGGTTATAGCACCGATATATCCTAAATATAGAACCATTTACCCGACTGTACATCCAGAGCCTGTGGCTTTTAGACCACATATATCATAAATATACAGCCAGTAATCCAACTGTTTATTGTATTTTATAGCAAGGATAAAGATTGTAATAATCTTGTATAATGCTGACTTTAGTGACAAGTAGACCATGGCTTTTTTTTGTGATAGGGCTTGGGAATGATGAGAACAGCAAAGAAGACCAATGGACAACTTGGTATTTTCCTGCAAGTGCCCTTTTATGTTGCTATGTTACTTTGCCCAGAGAAAAGTAGTAGGCTTTCCTGTTCATTCACTTGCTGGAGCCCCAAGAAAATATGTTGTATTCTACTGCTGGAATGCCAAGGAAAAGGCCATTCTAAGTTCTTGGTTGGCATGGGTAAGAAATTATACAATTGTGTCATTTGTCATCCCCAAATGACACAATTTAGGAATGGTGTTACACAATGAGAAATAAGGGAAAGTCACATACTTGTACCAGGATGTAATTTATAAGGGTCTTGGATGTTCGTGAAGCAATGGGGTGGTGTGGGTATGGAAGGTAAGTGCAGGTTCATATTAAAACCATTAATCTTCAGGTTAATCACAACCATCTCATGTTTATCCACAGCCTTAGAAAACTGAAAAAAACAGTGTATAAAAAGATAACTTGGTTGATATCAAAATCCCAGGAACAAAATAGTACTATATTCCAACTTGTCAGTCCTTAGATGTGGTGTCAGCATTTGTTTTCTTTTATTGGGATTTCCCCATTGATAATTCCAGTAACACTTCCTGTCCTCGATTTTCCTCCTAACATGGAGAACAAAATCATTCTTCTCTCTTCATGTTTATTACATGGGTGATGGTGGGAATTGTAGTGTACAGAAGACAGCTTAAAATGAAGATAAATGTGTTTGAGATTTTAGTCCAGTCTCAGGAAAACATTGCATTTCTGACTCAATCAATTCTGTACCTGATGAAAATATACTTACCTGAAAAAGGAAACTCATGCAGGTAATAAATCTAAGAATTGTAAGCTGCAATTTATTACATTTTGGTTTGTGGGTTTATGTAGCCTTTCATTATATATCTGTAGGGCAGGGGTCTCCAAACTGTGACCTGCAGGCCAGCTGTGGCCGTTTGCTTGCCTTTATCTGGGGCACTATTCTTTCCACTGACATGAGACACTATTATATCAACTGATATCAACAACGGGGCAGGATTTCTCTCACTGACACCAACAATGGGGAACTATACCTCCCAACGATTCCAATGATGGACACTCTTCCTCCCAATGATACCAACGGTGGGGCACTATTACTCCATTAATACCAAATGCGGCAATGTTTACTCCCACTGATGCCAGGAAAATTTCCATTCCCACTGGGCCAGGGCCGTAGATAATTTTTATTTTTTTGAGGGGGAGGGTTCAGCAGAAGGTACTAAGTAAAAGTCTTTAAAAAAAAAAATTGTCCCAAATTAAAAAAAGCTGGAAAAAGGAAAAAAAGTATGTGTTGCTCATACTTTGTAGTAAGCAATCACATTCTTAATTCCATTTTTTCAGATCCTCTTGAAAATTGAGCCTGATTTCAGTTTTGCCTTCTTCCAGTTCTTATGGACATTGCCCAGTTTGGTTAGCTTTTGTCCAGCCTAAAGCTGGGTACTGGCTGAAGGAAAAAAACTGACAAATCACTGTACTAAAACTCGCTGTGCTAGTACAGTGATCTCCCCAGCTGTGCTATTGTGTTTCCCCCTCAGCCATTGGATTGCCCACAGGGTGGTGCACTGTAATAGCCAATCTTACTGGGCAGGTGCAAAGGACACCATCTTGTGGAAGGAAGCACTCGCTGATTTTTTTGTTAACCTGGCATATCAGACAAGAGAAGCGGCACTGTGCATTGTTCATACATACAGAACATACCTCACAACTTCCGAGCTTCCGAGAATGAGAAACATGACAGGGAGAAAGTGACTTGCGGCACGCTAAGCGAAGTGGGTGTGGCAAAACATTAGAGTGGGAGGGTCTAAGAGACATGGTTAAACAAAACCTGGGCTTCCTTGTACCTATAAAATACATTGAGGCTGGGGCCTCCATAATTGCTGTTGTGTTAGCCTGTTAGGCCCTGACTTTTCACATGTAGCATTTTGGGATCTTTACTGGGCAGATGCAAAGGGCACCATCTTGTGGAAGGAAGTAGCAAAGCACACACTGATTTTATGTTAAACAGGCATACAGGACAAGAGAAGCGGTACTTTGCAAACACTGCAGAGTCCATACATACAGAAAAAGAAAAGATACTTAGAATGCACCCGGGAAACACAACAGTATCACAACAGCAATGAAAGACTCAGCCCAGCCTTAGTCAATGTCATTAAGGCCCTGTTCACATGTAGTGATTTGTGATCACGGGCTGGCAGTATCCCCGTGATTCTGCCTGCAATTCCAAATCACACTGCAATGCTGGCAAAACGCAGCACGTGTGTTTGTGTTCCTTTCATTTTTAGTGGCACCAAAACATGGTGTGGTTTTGGATCCTTGTGTGATAAATCGCTCAACAATCACAGCAAAATCACACCACGTTTTGGTGTCACTAAAAATGAATAGAACACAAACACACGTGCTGTATTTTGCCAGCATTGGATTGGAATCTGGGTGTGGCGGCAGGCGGAATCACAGCGATATTCTGCCCACAATCCCAAATTGCTACATGTGAACAGTCAGGGCCTTACAGGCTAATAAAACAGCAATTATAGAAGACTCAGCAACAAACTTTGCCAGCAGTTCCCACAATCTCAGATACCTAGTTATAGTATGAATCAATGACAGGAAGAAATTCTGTACTGCAGTTTTAGCCTGAGCACACAAGGGAAAGAGACACACACACATATATATATATATATATATATATATATATATATATATATATATATATATATATATATTCCAAATTTTGAAACTGCGCTTGGAAAACATAATTATTAAAACCACAACTAGTTGGTGATATAAGTAGTGACTCTGCTCTGCTGTGAGATAATTAACACAGAATACATTCAAATGTGTAACAAAACAGCTGCACAAAAATAATGTGATAATACTAATAATAATAATATATGCAATGCATACTAGCACATTATGCCATTAACTTTCAGGGAGAAGCTTTTTTGTGGTTTACTACCACTTTAAGCTAAGACCAGTAGGCCTAGCATCGCATGGAAAGGGTCAACAACTTCCTCAGCAGGACTACAATGTAGCAAGCTAGCAGCATACATTTAAATAGGGATTATTAACCTTCAGGACAGCATTCAAATGTGGTAGCACAGCACTCCATACAGCTAAGGGTAAATCTCAGAATGTTCCCACTGTTGTGTGAATGTGCAGATAGCACACACATGGGGAGAGAGAGCCTGTTCATTTGTAGGTCGCCTTCCTTTTTTTTTTTCAGAGCCAATCTTTGTCATAAAATAGATAACACAAGAGCAAAGAAAAAAAAGTCCATCCTGCCCACTGTGCTTATATTCAGAATGTCAGGGTTGGCTTTTGTAAGAGATCATCAACCTTACACTTATTTTACACTCTAATGTTGAGACTGAGGTATGCATTGCAAGCATGAAATAAGAGGAGGATAAGAAGAGATATTATGAAAGAGTTTATAAAAACAGAAGAAAAAAACTGAACTCCAACTGTTCAAGCAGCCCTGAACTTGATCCATGGTTGAAGTTCAGATCTAGAACACAGCACACAGAGAGAGAGACACCTGGTGGTTGTTGGTGACCTGTCCTCCTGGAGTTAAGGTTAAGGTCCAGACTCCAGCACAGCACAGCAGCACTTCAGAGAAAATTGGGATGATCCTTCCATGTGGTACTGGCAAGCAGGCAGGCAGGCTTAGCTGGGCTAACAGCACTCAGACTCAGGCTCAGGCAGCTCCTTTCCCAAGCGACAGCCAAAGGCAGGAAGTGGCAGCTGGAAGAGAGGAGGAGCCGATCATATGTGTCAGTGGGCGGGATAGGTGCTGCCCCCTCCCTCCCGCTCTCAGTGCTGCTGTCCTCCTGGAAGCTTCTTTAACTGGCTTGACAAGTCAAGACATGTCTCTGGAGTCTCAGACTGGACTAGAAAGGAGGTGTGGAGGTGGAGCAGACAGACGAGAGCACTGTCAGCCAGAGCCTCCCTCATCCCAAGCCAAGCCTACAGCCCGGGCAGCGCTCCAGGTGGTCAGATGGAGTAACAGCAGGCAGCAGCATTAAAATAACAATGCATTAGGCTTTAGTGCGGTGCAAATTGTTTTTTTTTTAATGTATATAGTACACTGATGCTCTGGGGGGGGGGTTCAACCCCCCCTAACTCCCCCCCTTATCTACGTCCCTGTACTGGGCACAGTCCAGCCCCTCTAAAGTCTGAAGGATAATAAATTGACCCCTTATTTTTATAGACCCCTGCTGTAGAATATTATAAAGATGAGAAAATGAGAAAACCACTTTAGCTGAATACGTCCACTAGAGGGTTGTATTTAACATATAAGAGTGGAAAGCCAACATGTTTCAGGAGGTCAAAACTCCTCATTCACCAGGGATGAGAATTAGATCATTTCTTGTTTCTCAGCCCTGACAAAGGAGATTTCTTAAGCCTCAAACACATGCATCAAAAAAGCCTCAACTGGTCGTATCCAACTGTTGAGGAACTCTTATCTTTCCATTACTCTACAGTTCTCTTTAGGAATCCTTGGCAATTTCCTTTTTAAGGAAGAGCTGCCTCCAAAAAGTTTTAGCTTTTGGATCACTGATTCTCATCAACTCTGCAGTCCAGCACTCGTTCCTAAATTTATTTCAGAAGAACGCAAAAGAATGAGGAATACAGGGGAGTGGGAGATATGAGAGATTTGAGAGAAAATTTTCGGAAACTAAATTATGACTGACTTAATGACACAGCAAAGCATGTCATTTCTCTTTCCTTGTCTTTCTTCCTGTAACAATCTGCTTAATCATTTTTGTCATCATTAACAGATGCTTAATATTAATTTTACATTCTGTCCTCCACATAATATTACTGCTTGCATTTTTTTTTCCAGGCCACGTGTGCTCAGAACAAAACAATGGTGACAGAGATGTTTCTGGTGGGATTTGGGCATCTGCAACAGATAAACAATTTTATTTTTGTTTTGTTCGTCATTGCCTATTTGGCTACAGTAATAGGAAACATTTTTATTATAACATTGATATCTACCAGCCCAAGTCTCCAGTCTCCCATGTACTTTTTTCTTAGCAACCTATCTGCCTGTGAAATATTTTTGACCACCACGATCACACCTAACATGCTATACATTATATGGTTGAATGGAGGTTTTGTATCATTCTATGGTTGTATCATCCAATACTACCTGGCATCCTCAACCGGTAGTGTAGAATGTCTTCTCTTAACCGTTATGGCGTACGACAGACATTTGGCTATTTGCAACCCTCTGAGATACTCTTCCATCATGAACATTACCACTTGCAACCATCTCGTAGCTTGGGCATGGGTGGTTGGTTTTACAGTGATGTTTATGTTGATAGTTACGATCTACCACTTACAGTTCTGTGGTTCAAACACGATTGACCATTTCTATTGTGATCTAGCTCCACTTCTGCAGCTGTCTACCTCAGACACATCTCTGGTGGATATGGAAGTAATCTTCATAACCATTTTTCTTGGCGTCATCACTTTTGTCTTGATCATAGTCAGCTACATCTCCATATTTTCCACCATCCTGAAAATTTCCTCACGATCTGGAAGACAAAAAACCTTCTCCACGTGCAGTTCACATCTGGCTTCTGTTTCTATGTACTGTGGATCGACATGTATTACTTACATGGTTCCTTCTCAGCAAAACGTCATGAAGATAAACAAGTTTTCCTCTGTGTTATACACTGTTGTAATTCCTCTTTTGAATCCAATTATTTATAGTTTAAGGAATCAGGAAATGATAGATTGTTTTAAGTATTATTTTAAATTCATTAAAAGGTAACAATCAATGTGTATTTTTTTTTATTACTATTATTATAATTCAATAAGCCAACATAGTCTAACAACAGGTTGTTGTAATAAGCAGGTCCCCAAAAGGAGGATGGTTTTTAGTTTGAGCAGAGCTTTGCACCCATAATATATTGGAATCAGGGGTGGCTTGTCCATTGGGGGCACAGGGGCGCCGCCCCCCCACCCATGCGTCCGGCCCCCTAATCTACATGCAGGGCGCCGGACGCATGGATTCCAATGGGTTTTTTTTTGTGAAGCACGTGATTAGAGCCAGAGGCTCTATTAGGCTTCAAAAAAGGGTGGGCTCGGGGCGCAGAGCACTGCGCCTTGAGCCCACCCAGTTGTGTGAGAATAGCGAATTAATATTCACACGGATCCTCCTCCTTGCCAATCAGGAAGCGGGTCCTGAGACCCATTTCCCAATTGGCCGAAAAGGAGAAGCCATGCCATTGTCCAAGGGGAAGGAGGAGGGAGGAAATGCAGGAGACAGAGGGAAAGCCGCCACCGCCACTGCCCCCTGCTGCTGCCTGCCTGCCCTCCACATGGTGAGTGAGCCAGCGACCCGGGGGGGGGGGGGGAATGGTGTGGTCTGTCTGCCGCCCCCCCGGCCCATGGAGCACCAGCTGCAACTGATTGGAATACTAAAAGTAGTCCTATTAAATTAGAGTAAACGTGAAAAAGTTGATGATGATGATACAAAGAATTGAAGCAAATCATCCTACATAAGTTGTACCTGATTATCTACAGAACTCTGCTCTCTACAAACATTCAAAGTCCAGCATTTACACAGGATCTGTCAGCAATGAAAAGCAGGGGGCAAGGATCTGAAGTCTCCGAGTACAGATCTCAGTGATGGCAGCTCTGAGCCCTGATTGGAGGGAAGGGACAAATCCCCTCCTCAAAGTACACGGAAAGCATGCAAAGTCGAGAATGTCAGTCACAGGCTGTGTACTGGAGCTCTCCTCCCCATAACATTTTAAGCTCATGGTGTCAGGAAAACCTGTCAGAAGTAACTCATGCGGATAACAGAGTAAACCTGTCAGAATAGGTTCATGCTAATAACAGAGGTACGAGGCAACAGAGAGAAATCACACTTAGTGCTTTGGATAGAGGCAAGTACAAGATTTCCTTTCACCTGTGGAGTCATAAGGAAGTGAGAGGAAATCTCACAGAGAAAGAGGGGACACAGACCACAAAAAACCTGGTGGTATCTCTAATCCTTCACAATTTGAGTTTTCTATGGTAGTGAGCCCTTGTAGAAAGCCAGCTTGGGTTCCCCAGGCTCTAGCTCCAGCCTGCTTCTTCACCAGAGTCCCTGATGGACTTGTAGCAAGCTGGAACCAGGTTATGGCCCCCAGGTATGCCCGGCTGACAATACGGAGACCACTCGTGTGTGCAGAGTACAGATGGAAGGAGACAGAAGAGAATCTGGGAAATAAGGGGAAAATCTGGGCATTGCTTGCGGGCAGCAGGCAAGTGAAAAGGGTAGACAAAGCCAAGGTTGGTACATGGGTAGTCAGGCACAGAATACAAGTAATACAAGGCAAACCAGGGGCACAGAGATACTAGGGAATTGCTCAGACAACTTGGCCTGCACTGAGGATGTGCAGTGTTTTTCAACCTTTTTTCAACCAAGGCACCCTTTACAATCTGGCAGAATCCCGAGGCACACCAACCAAAAATGTCGATAAAATTATATTTATGAGAAGCCACAGGTAACGCACATGAAAACAGCAGGTATTCTGCGCTACACCTGCGCTGCGGCCAAACAGAAGCAGATGTGCAAGCAGAATACAACATAAAAAAAAGACATGCAGTTTCCATTAACAATAATACAGATGATTGCTTTTTTTTTCTTTTTGCTTTTAAATGTAATCACCAACTTTTTACTCTTTTTTTATGTAAAATAAGTATACATAGAAGATATGGGGGTTTTAAATGCTGTATTATTGTTAATGGAAACTGCACTTCTTTTTTAATGTTGTATTCCGCTTGCACATCAGCTTCTGTTTGGCCGCAGTGCAGGATACCCGCAGTTTTCAAGTGCGTTTCCTGTGGTTTCCTACTTGTATTATGTCCCTCATTTTTGGTGTGCTTTCAGAAAATGCACCAAAAATGTAGGACATAGTAGAAGTTTATGAGAAGCCACAGGTAACGCACATGAAAACAGCGGGTATTCTGCGCTACACCTGCGCTGCGGCCAAACTGAATCAGATGTGCAAGCGGAATACAACATAAAAAAAGACGTGCAGTTTCCATTAACAATAATACAGATGATTGCTTTTTTTTTTTAAATGTAATTACCAATTTTTTACTCTTTTTATGTAAAATAAATATACATAGATAAGATATGGGGGTTTTAAATGTTGTATTATTGTTAATGGAAACTGCACTTCTTTTTAAATGTTGTTGCAAACAGAAGCACATGTGCAAGCGGAATACAACATAAAAAAAAATGCAGTTTCTATTAACAATAATACAGCATTTAAACCCTTAAGATAGTGACAGTCCATCCATTATAATATTCTGATGTTATAATTAATAATTAACTCACAGAGCCACTGAAGCCACTCCTGTTATTCTTCTCTGCTGGAACTTGTCTTGAAAAGCGTGCCAGCAGCAGCTCCCGGGACCGCGGCTCTCACCTCCCAGCAAGCACTTGCCGATCCTCGCATAGCAACTGATGATGTCATCGGTTGGCATAGACGCTGTCGGGAGGCCGGCGCAGCTTCCGGATCGCAAGTGGCAGCGGAACGGAATTTAGCCGTCCCTTCTGCCACAATCAGAATGTAGAACGGTTTGTCTGCTAAAATTACTGCAAGGAAAACATTTCTTTAGGATTAATGCACATTTGGGTCATTTTGTCGCGGCACACCTGGTGACTCCTCACGGCACACCTGTGTGCCGCGGCACACAGGTTGGGAAACACTAGTATATATGGAAGCCGATTGGGAGGTGGGCCAAGGAGTGATAGGAGGGAAAGGGATATAAATCCACTGTAGAGCAGGTAATGCCCTTAGGTGAACACATAAGCCAGCAGCACATGTGAATGAAATCACAGATACAGCAGAACCACTTAAGCAAGGAAGTAAAAATTTCACAAACAGAAAACTGCAGGCTAGACCGCGACTCTTACAAGCCTTTTACTCTCATTTACGCCCAGGTTTGAGAAGAAACTTCACCAAACGGGAAGCAGAACCATCTGTAGAAGGAATTCAACAACTTTCTTTGGAACCATATCCCTTCCAGTCAATTAGATACAAAAGCATTCCCCTAGAATATTTCGAATTCAATATTTGCTTGATTTCGTACTGATCCGTAGTGTTGGCCATTGAACAAGGATGAAGATGAGGACAAGAAAACCTATTGATGATGTACGGTCTCAGGGGTGAAACATGGAGGACATTAGGAATCTTTGAATGTGAAGGGAGATGGGGCTTGAAAGAGACAGGGCCCAATAAAATGTGAATTCCATTGAGGGTACTCTGATACAAATATTCTTAGTAGAGAGCCAAATCTTGTCACCAGGAAGCAATTTGGGACTCACACAGTGTTGATGATCTGTAATACAAGAGGGCCAGTGCGCTACCTGAGGGGTCTGATACTCAAATAAAGTGTGAAACAAAGGAATAAAGTGTGAGAAAAAAAGAAATAGCTGCCAATCTTAATCGGTGTCCCCATTGTAAATAGCAATGTGTATAGTGAGCAAGATCGGCGCTAATTCAACTAAATGAGAATCCCTAAAAAATCCTCACATGAATCGTGCTGAATGTATGACAATGTAGAAGTAATAATAATAATAATATTATTATAAAATTCTGACGATGTTCAAATCCTAAATAATAAAGTGAATAGAAGCTGTGATCATGAACAAATAATGGAATATAGAAGGTAGGAATCAATATCCGAACTCAATAGTGCTGATGTGAACCAAAAAGTGAATAATCTCAAAAGGTCATGTAAATCGATCTTAACGATATCCCAATCTGCACATGTATAGTGCCAGTGAAAAATGTGGAAAATAACAATATCAACAAAGTTCAAATAAATGTCCAAAATAAAATTGTGTTAAATCAATAATCCTATGTGTAGCAAGAAGTCTTCAAATATGATGTAAATCTTGATGATCAAATATTAATAACTGCAAGACACAAATCTTCTTCCCATTCGACTACTAATAGGTGTGCAGTGGCCGCTTACCTCAAAACACACCAAAAATCGCCTGTGTGTGATTCACAAGATCTTTGATCCTTATTGCAGACTGGATGGATGGATGGATGGTGGGGTCCTTAAAGACACCGGTCACCGGTCTTCTAAGTTAGATGGCCATATATAGATCCCCCTCTGTATAGCCGTGCATCATGTGCACCAATTGAGCTGTAAGTTCAATTTATTTGTTAGGCAAAGCTGTGAACATCTCTTCTGTACACTGTTAAAATGGCCAATTATCATTTTCTATACATCTGTAATCACTTTAAGCCGGCTTGGTTCGATTGTTGCTGTAGACTTTTAAGAACATTCAGTGCCTACCTAACGGAGCTATTATTACTTCTACATTGTCATACATTCAGCACGATTCATGTGAGGATTTTTAGGGATTCTCATTTAGTTGAATTAGCGCCGATCTTGCTCACTATACACGTTGATGATCTGTAGCTACTTTGTACCTGGAAACTGCCAAATGTAAAGTTCTTAGAAACATCTGCCCAGATAGCATTGAAGGAGTAGTGAGTCTCTGCAATCTTTGGCACTACAGTAGAGATGGAAACAGAAATAAATCTGAAAGATGAGGACCATGCACTGTGAAAAAGGTAGACTCCCCAGTGCTGGTATGAGCATTACTATTGAGGACAAACTTAACCCAGGGTAAAAGGTCTAAGCAATCATCCTGATGGTACAGTAGTTGGAAGAAAGCTGCGCACAAAAGAGTACACTAAAAAAAGGCTGCTCGTACAATAGTATATCAAACCATAAATAAATGTAAAGGGAGGTACAGCGCCACTAGATAAATAAACTAACTAAAAACTTGCAGAGGTAAATAGAGTCCATCCATCCACTGGTCAAGTGCCTGCTGACCACCACCTGTCAGCCTTGTGTCTGCTGTCATCCATCTTCTCCCAGCAAGTGACCACCAAACTCTTTCCAGCAATCTCGCCAGTCCTGTTGGGTACCGGTCACCATCAGCTGCTATTGCCCTCTGGTGGCTTGGCTCCGTGGCTGCTGGAAGAACAAACAGGCACTTGAGTCACTCCTGTTAAATTACCAGGAGGCCTCAAACTGTAAGAGAGACCTTCCTCATCACATCAGGCTCCACCAACAGGTTATCCCTGGTGTACTCCTGGGGTTTATGAGGTTTACTGAATCCATGGTCCTGCCCGGATATTCCGTGGACGATTGGAGGAGAATTGGGTGCATCGTTTGTTCCTGGTGATTGACATCGCACGCCTGTTTGACCTTCCTTAACAGGGGGTCCAACTTTCCGGTAAGGGTACATCCTTTATTGCCTTGTGTGATTATTGCCAGAAGCTTACCTTACAAAATTGATGTTGGATTTACGGCTACATTTTCTGCATCTGAACCAATTCTTCTATGTGGACTTTATGGACTCTATTTACCTCTGCAAGTTTTTAGTTAGTTTATTTATCTAGTGGCGCTGTACCTCCCTTTACAATCATCCTGATGGGCAGAAATTAAGGCAAGAAGATACTGTTCAGCATTCTGGATGAGCCTTTAAGTTTACCTATTAGACTGCGGCTGAAAGGAAAAATTCAGCAAAGGATTTGATCGCAGCCCTCCAGAAGCGAGCTGTAAGTTGAACTCCTCTATCAGAGAAAAAGTGGGAGGGCATATCATAAAGACAAAATATTTCCCAATAATGATGGAGACCAGAGTGACAGCTGAAGGTAATCCTGATGTGGAGTTAGAAAACCTGTCAACAACCACCCAACGGTGGAACCTGCTAAGGAGGATAGTTCAGAGATAAAGTCCATGGGGATGCAATGCCAAGGTTTATCTAGAATAGGTAGATGTAAGAGGAGATCTGCTGGAGCAGAGGTGGAAGACTTAGACTGCACACAGATGGAACAAGCCTTAATATAATTTTTAACATCCTTATGAACGAACGGATACCAGTAGTGACATTGCAGGAAAGTACAGGTACATTGTACACCAGAGAGTTTTAAGTTATGTACCAATTTGAGAGGATTGAAGCGGAGGACATGTACAATAAGATTGATGATGGATGGTGGCAAGAATATGATTGGCAGAAATAATGGTTCAACTTGGCACTCAGAGTCAGAAATGTCAAATGATCCGGACAGGGCATCGGCATGGCAATTTTTGGAACCAGTCAACAGGTAATGTTATACCTGGCAAAAAAGCCCAAGCGGATTCAAGCGTCGGGCAGATTGTAAGTACTGGAGATTCTTTTGATCAGTATAAATCAAAATACGGTGTGGAGATCCCTCCAGCAGATGCTGCCATTCTTGCAGTGCCAGCTTAATAGCCAGAAGTTCCTAATCCCTGGTGGTGTAATTTATTTCGGCATCCAAAAACTTCTAGAGAAAAAGACACAGTGTGGAGCTTGCCGTTATGCCCTTGGAGAAGAAATGCTCCCACATCCAGGAATAAAGCATATACCTTCAAGAAGAAAGGCTGGAGAATGTTAAGAGGTATGAGAATAGATGCTGATAGAAAGGCCATTTTGAGTTTGTGGAAAGTCTTGACTGCTTCAGAAGGCCAGGTTCTGGTATCAGCACCCTTCAGAGAAGCGATTGGGGCTACCAGTGTAGAGTAACCAAGAATAAAGAATGAATGAAGAACTAGCAATATAAATTTGTGAACTCCAAAAAATGCTACGTTGCTTTCAGACCAGATCGAGATGGCCTGACGTTGGGTTCATAAGCAGCCCTTTGTCCGTGACTATGTAACTGAAGAAAGGGACCTGGGTTCGCTTGAAGAGGCATTTCTCCAGCTTTGCGTATAGGCAATGGTCTTGAACATGCTTAAGAGCTAGACATATATGCTGATGATGACGAGTGTTCAGATCTGACACAAACATACAAAAGATCAGAGAAAATCTCATTACCAAAGTTCTGAAAAACAGCTGGGGCAATACACAAGCCAAAAGGCATCACAAGATACTCATAATAACAATCTCTGGTTCTGAAATCTGTTTTCTCGTCACCCTCTTGGATTCTCCTCAAATTGCAAGCTCCCTGGAGATCTAACTTGGTGAGGATATGAGCATCCTGCAGCCTTTAAAAAAGTTCAGAGATCAAGGGTAGTGGGTGTTGATTCTTAATAGTGATGGCATTGATGCCTCTAAATTCAATATAGGGTCAGAGTGTACCATCCTTTTTCTCCACAAAGAAGAAGCTGGCCCCAGTTGGAGAATTGGACTTTTGGATGAATCCTTTTTGTAGATTTTTCTAAATGTACTCCAGAATGGAGAGAGGGTAGACTTATCCCCGAGGTGGGGTAGTCCCGGGTTGAAGATCAATGGGACATTTGTAGCAAAGATGAGGAGGCAGACGGTCAGCAGCTTTTGTACAAAAAAAAACATCTTGGAAGGCCTCATAATGTCTCAGTAGCATCAGAGTGGCGATGACCTCATTCACAGGTACACATAGGCAAATATTTGATATGAGTTGAGGGCCTAATGGAGACAGGTATGACAAATCGAGGAAAGGTGGCAAAATTCAGGTTCAGGCCTAGATCCCCTTCCTCAAAGTGACCTACATGCAAGAGTATTCCTGGATGGACTGGACAGGACTTTAAATATTTGACAGTTGATCCCCCAGTAAAGGCATAGGTTGAGTTTCAGGCATCAAGATCGTGGGGTGTATCTGCCCTAAATGCAACGGGCTCTTCTGATGCTGAGATAGTTGCAGAAGTGGGATGTTCAAGAGCTTTTTGGAACACAAGTGTTAACTAATTTACTGGAGAGCGGTGTGGACCAGTTCTCTCCAGATCTCGCTCCCAGAAACAAACATCGATTTGGATGCTAGGGGCAATCAAGTCATCTTGGGTGAAGGGTATGGCTCTGCAAAATGTTGCAGTAAGGCCTCATTATTTCATGTAAACGTATTTGCCAACAGTTATGCTTCCTTGATGAAGCCGCAGAGGTGCTTCAGCAACAGATGAGGTCCTGCTCGGCACATCGAAGGTCTTACGGAATGCTTCCAAAAAGTCGGTAAGAGCATGGCAGCAGTGCCAGATTGAGGGGGAAGAATTGTAAAGGCCTTTTGGGGGGCTGCAGGGTGAAGGCAGAAGTTCCTTCTGGTGTCTGATTCTGTAGGCAATCATTTTAAGCTCAAAGCAACTCAGAAAGTTGAGGAACCTTCATCAAGGGGCCCACCTGCAAAGGCAGAGAGGAGCACTGAGCAGCAGGCATCATGCACTCAGACACAGGGGCATATTTATCTTGAGGCAAACAAGGCATTTTGCCTTGGGCGGCATTTTCCAGGGGGTGGCGTGCCACCCCCAGGCAGAAGGGACACTATGAGGACTGCAGGGAAGCAGTGATGTCACTACAGGGGTGCGGACTGCACCTGGGTGACACACGCCAAAGGGATGATACCAGGGGCGGCTGCGGACTGACGGTTCGGTGACAGGGGAGTGAAGCAAAAGCAGGAGGGGGCTGTGGCTACAGCCTCTGATCCTGGAAGTAGCTCAAATGGCAAAGCAGGTCGGAGTCTCGGGCTGTGATTGTGCCCGACAGCCTTGCCACACACTGCTGGTAAAAAGGAACCAGCAAGCTGCAGGAAGGTGAGAGTCCGGTGTAGTTTTTTTTGTTCTTTTGTAGGAGTATGGGAGAGTCTTCTGGTGTAATATGGGGAGATAAGGGAGCTCCCCTCTCTCTCTCTCTCAACCTGCTCCCCTCTCTCTCATCCCCCTCCCTTCTCTCTCACCACCTCTTTCTCTTCAAACATAAAGGTTGAAGGGCACAGAGCATCCAAGCACCCTCCATCTCTCCTTTTCCTCTTTCTTAAATTCATTTTGTCTTCTCCCAATCCCCAACAACCACTAATTCTCACACATCAGTTGGGTGCAGTCTTTTGCTAGCAAAGGGATATCACAGGCTAAGAAGTAGAAGTGGTTGCTGTTGTTCCTCTTGTATGTTCTCATCTAACCCCAGCTTAATAAACTCTAAGCTCCTTCACATGCAAAACATCCATCTGCCATGGCTTGGAGCGCAACAAGCTACTCACTCTCAGCCACCACCACGTCCAGAACCTAAAAAGATGGCACTGCAGCTGTTGTGTCATTATCTGGGAAGACACTGCCGCCTTCCACCATCTGCAGTCTTCTATCATCTCAGGCTGGCATATCTCCATCTTTCTGTATTTGACTAGGAGTGTCTATCCCTGGCCTTTACCAGTGCATGTGTGAAACGAGTGCCTGCACCATAGGAGCTTTTTGGTTGTGCAGCAAAATGTCTTCAACATTATACAGTAGAGCAAGTTCAGCTGCCCTTATGCCTCTTTCTTCTAAATAAATAAAAGGCAAAACTCCAGGCAACTAACTTTTCAAGTTTCTTATATTTATGAAAGGAAGCATCATATAAAGATATAACCAAACATTGTAGTACATGCAAAAGATCTCCCTGCATTAACTTTATCTAGGCCAGCATTTTCCTATCTTTTTAACATGGAGGAAAACTTGAAATACCTTTTAGGTCTCAAGGAACCCCCTACTAATAGTTATAATGTCTACAGCTCACAAAGGAAAAAAGGGGGATTGTGCCGGACTTTACAGGCCAGAAAAGGAGCATACCATGTTATATGTAAAATTCAAATTTAGTATCTTCATTAGAAAACCATGGATGCTAGTTGCATCCTTAACCTTTGTTACATATAAAATGCATAGCAGTGTGAATACGTGAAAAGCATTATACAAGTGGTTCCTCAAAAGCAATTGTGGTTACATGAAAAGCACTAAACAAATGGTTCCTCAAAAGCTTGGGCTACAACTCACAAACAACTTACTAACAGCTAAAACCAATGGACACCATTCTGTACTCCTAGTTCTGGACCTTTCGACTACCTTTGTTATGGTTGACCACTCCCTCAAAAACTTTACTCCTTTGGTCTCTGTGACTGTGCTCTTCATAAGTTATCATCCTACAATTCCCCCACACCTTCAGTGTCACTTACAATTCTACTTCCTCCTCACCTCCTCCTTTCTCTGTCGGGGTCCCCCAAGTTTCTGTTTGGAGACCTCTCCTATTCTCAATCTATACCTCCTCACTGGGTCAGTTGATTGCCTCCTATAGCTTTAAATATAATTTCTACGCTGACAACACCCAAATCTATCTCTCTACTAGTGATGGGCTGGAAAGCTTCTGGTTCGGTGCGCACCAGAACTCTCGAAAAGACCCAGGCCGCAAACTCTATTAAAGTCTATGGGACCCGAACATGAAAAAATCAAAAGTCCTAAATTTGATTGCTATTATGTATGTTATTAGCCATAAAAAGGGTATGGGGGGCCAGGTACTGCCTTGGGGGACATGTATCAATGCAAAAAAGGCTTTGAAAAAGATTGATTTTAAAGGAGCTGTGTTTTTAATGATGCTCAATAAAAATTTGAAATTCCTTTAAATACTGTATAGTGCCTGGGGGGCATAGAACCTGCTGCAGCAAAACTGCCATTTGTAAAAAAAAAAAAAAGAAATAAATTTAAACTGATTATCGGGGGCTGCAAGCCATTGCCCGCAATACAAAATAAAGAAAAAAAAATGTAAAAACCTCCAAGATAAGGAAAAAAAAAAAAAAACGCATCTCCCTCAAAATCCATACCAGACCCTTATCTGACAATGCAGCCTGGCAGGCCAGGAATCCTGAACCATAGCAGGCCACATGCCCTCAACATGAGGGGTTGCTTTTGAGCTGGAGCCACAAAGACTAACCGCCATCTGCCTGCTCCGCCATCTGACCACTTAAGCCCCAGCCCTATTTCGGACACTTTTTGTTTACAAGTTAAAACCAGTATTTTTTCCTAGAAAACTACTTAGAACCCCCAAACATTATATATTTTTTTAGCAAAGACTCTGGAGAATAAAATGTCGGTCATTGCAATATTTTTTGTCGCGCGGTATTTGCGCAGCGGTCTTTAAAACGCCATTTTTTTGAAAAAATTTTGAAAAATCACATTTCACTGCATTTAAAAAATACTAAACAGTAAAGTTAGCCCATTTTTTTGTATATTGTGAAAGATGATGTCACGCCGAGTAAATAGATACCCAACATGTTACGGTTTAAAATTGCGCCCCCCCCGTGGGATGGTGGCAAACTACGATCAATAGAGATCTCAATAGGCGACGCTTTAAATTTTTTTAATGGTTTAGGGGACATCCCCTCTTGCTCACCCGGGTAACGATCAAGCGGCTCCCGAGCCGCATCGGTCGTTACCGACGGAAAGCCGACCGTTGGCTCTAAACCACGGTACCGGGATGGTGTCTCTAGCTAGAGGCATCATCCCGGTATACTACTGCAAAATTTGCCGACATAGCCCTACGTCACTTTACGGTAAGTGGTTAAATAGGTAAGGGACGGGGCTACCTGGGACGTTTTCTGGTGGCCCCGCCCCTGACCTATTTAAAAACTGTCAAACAGTGGAGATGGCAGTTGATGGTTAGCATTCGTCATGGATGGAGAATTTTGTTTTTCCAGGTCCGACGGTGACGGCGGTCGTTGTGATTGAAGATGAATCTACATGGAGGGGGATTGTACTTTTTATTTTTAATAAAGGAATTGTCAAAAACTGTGTGTGTGTTTTTTATTTATGAATGATGATGAATGAGTAGGGGTACAATGTACCCCATACTCATTCACAAAGATGCTGGGGATCTAGGGGTCCCCTTCTTAAAGGGAGCTTCCGGATTCTAAAATGTCTCCTAATGTAAATGTTCTTGTCTGCAGATCCCCAACAACCACAGCCCAGGGTTGTGGGGAAGAGGTCATTGTCCCCATCAACATGGGGACAAGATGCTTTGGAATGGGGGGACAGAACCCACCCCCCCCCCATGTTAAGGGATTGTTCTCCCCCTTTCCTGGCCTGCCAGGCTGCATGCTTGGATAAGGGTCTGGTATGGATTTTGGGGGGAACCCCACACCGCTGTTTTCTTTTCTTTTTTAATTTGGGCATGGAGTTCCCCTTAAAATCCATACCAGACCCAAAGGGCCTGGTACAGATTGAGGGGGGGTGGTCCACACCATTCTTTTTCACATTTTTCCATTGGCAATGTTTTTTGTTTTCATTCAGTTGTTAGTGGGAAAGCCAGCTGACAGCTGATGACTCATCCCTTGTTAAGGATGCAGCGGCCAGCTTCCCGGCCCGCTCTTTAGCAAACAGCTATTCACTGTGCCCTGATCGGACAAAGCTTTGCCTATTCAGGGCTTTGAATGCATTGTGCAATGCATCCCACGAGCGCCCCACAAATTCAGGTGTTCGCCGAACGGGTGGTGTTCCGGCTGAACTTATGCTAGGTCAGAACCGCTCATCCAACACTACTCTCTACCCCACAGCTCACAACATCAGTCTACTCATGCACCACTAATTTACATATCAGTCTGGATGTCACACCACTTCCTCAAACTCAATCTATTCAAAACTGAGCTCATAATATTACCTCCCCCATGTGCCCCCTCCCCTGACTTCTCTGTCAAGATCAACAACCATCAACCTGTTCCCACATGCCAGGGTGCTAGGTGTATTTCTGAACTTTGAACCCTCCTTTTGGCCTTACATCCAATCACTTTCCTAAGTTTGCAGCCTCAGCCTCTGCAACATCTCCAAATTACGCCCCTTCCTAACGAATGACACCACAAAGCTTCTACTTCACTTTCTGGTCCTCTCTTCCCTTTACTACTGCAACTCCCTCGTTATTGGTTTACCTTTACATAGGCTATACTCCCTTTAGTTCATCATGAATGCTGCTACTCATCCACCTTACCAACCTTTCAGTGTCTGCCACCCCTCTCTGCCAATCCCTCCAGTGGCTTCTGCTCACCCAATTAATTAAATTCAAAATACTAACAATACCTTACAAAGCCATCCACAACTCTGCCCTCAGTAACATCACTAACTTAGTTTCAAAATACCAACCAAATGGTCCTCTTCGTTCCTCCCAAGACCTCCTACTCTCCAGCTCCCTTGTCACCTTCTCCCATGCTTGCCTTCAGGACTTCTCCTGAGTCTCTCCAATCTTACAGAATTTCCTACCTCAATCTGACTGACTATCTTCTACTCTTTGACTGGCCTGCGTAGAGTCCTGGCCTCAAACCAATAGAACACCTTTGAGATGAATTAGAGCGCAGACTGCGAGCCTTTACATCTAAGGACTGGTAAGATGTTATATAGTACTGTTTTTGGGGGGTTAAGTTATGCTTTATCCACTTCTGGACCAGAAGATTTTCCCCATTAACCTTCCTAGCGGTATTCCCGAGCGTGACTCGGGGTTAGATTTTAGAGCCAAAAGCGGTAACCCCGAGCCACACTCGGGGTAGCGCTAGGAAGATCGCTGGATCCTGGTAGAGGCTTTACTTACCTTTTCTCCGGGATCCAGCGAAGAATGCGGGTGGTATGCGGCGGCGGATCTTCCTCCCGATCGTCTGCGAGCCACGGCTTACGTCTCCGGCGACGTGACGTCCGCCGGGGGGTGGAACCGGCGGCAAATTCAAATGTAAAACACACCAAACACACTGATACCATTCAAAATAAAAAAAAAAATCACATTACATTGCCCCCCCAGTGCCCTTTCCTGCAGTTTTACTGTACTTTTTATGTAAATATAAATATATATATATATATATATATATATATATACACACACACACATATATATATATATATATATATATATATATATATATACATATATATATATATATATATATATACGTAATTCTTGTGAATGAGCAGCCCAAACCAACTGTATACATTATATATATATATATATATATATATATATATATATAAAATAAATGTATACAGTTGGTTTGGGCTGCTCATTCACAAGAATTACATGCAAAATAATGGTACCGCTTTCAGCACCTAAAATCCAAAAGAATCATACCTCCAGGGAGGTTAATGACCAGGCCGTATTTTGCAATACAGCACTGTATTAATTCAATGGACATTTGCGCGGTCGTGTGATGCTGTACCCAAATAAAATTGATGTCCTTTTTTTCCCCACAAATAAAGCTTTCTTTTGGTGGTATTTGAAAAACAAAAAAATACCGACAATTCTGAAGAAAAAAAAAACAATATTTTTCACTTTCTGCTATATAATATCTCCCCACTACCATCAAAAATGTAAAAATTGAATTTTTTCATCATTTTAGGCCAATTTATATTCTGCTACATATTTTTGGTAAAAAATCCCAATAAGCATATTTTGATTGGTTTGCACAAAAGTTATCGAATCTGCAAACTAGGGAAAAGATTTATGTAATTTTTATTTATTTATTTATTTTACTAGTAACGGCGCGGATCAGCGATTTTTAGCGGGACTGCTACATTGCGGCAGACAAAAGGGACCCCTAACTGACATTTTTGACACTTTTGGGGGGACCAGTGACATTACTACAGTAATCAGTGCTAAAAATATGCACTGTTACTGTAATAATGACACTGGCAGGGAAGGGGATAACCCAGGGGCGATCAAAGGGCTAAATGTGAGCCTAGGGGATGTTTTCTGACTGTGGGGGGATGGGCTTGTGAAATCAATGATTTTCAGCCATGCTTCCACCACGTGTTCTGCAAATACAACCCAGCTTCTACCAGGCGTCACTGTGCTCTACCGGCCAAGCTCCGCACATACCAGAGGACTAGAAAGGTTTTTGATTTTATACAATTTTAACTTCTTGTTATTGATTCAAATACAACTACACTCAGATGGTGGCGCCTGCTGTTTCTTTTGATAAAACCATCATGAACGCTTAGACCAGTAGGCATGGGAAAGGGCAGTAAATATTCTACGCCACCCATCTTGATGCTATTGTGTCTTTGTACTCTAAATTTTCTACACAAATAACCAGTAGGGGCCTGGTCATCTTCCTGCTGCTGCTTCTGATTTACCTTTGCTTCTGACACCCAGGGCCATCTTTCATGCAGGGCAAAAGGCTGCCCCAGACTCAGTCATTATTGTGGGGCTCAAAGCAGCTGAGCTGCCCCTTGAACCCACGCAGCCCAAAATAGCTGATAAGTGGATTTGGCTTTCATTTAGGAGATTGGGGCGGAATTGAATGTTGGGGGTGAAGGAATAATCTATCTTCCATTTTGTTCTTTCAAACTCCATCTTAGTACTAAAACCCTAGACTCAGTTTAATTAAAAGGTCTATCTAAGTAAATGTCCTTGGAAGTTTCCTTGACGTTACGCTCGGTGTTCAAACTGACCCTTTAAAAGCAAGTCTGTTTGAAGTAAACTAATTATGCCTTATCTTAATCTTTTCAACAAGTCTGATATAATGCCAACTATGCTTTATTTTAATTAATTCATATGTAAGTACGTGACTTGAAGCACGTAATGGTAAACTGCTATTTCTGTATTACCTCTATGTATAATCTACTGTAAAGGGACCTCCCCTTTTACTTTCTTATAAAAAGTTCTGTATAGTCTGAATAAACTCGAGCATTCTGTGACATTGTACATGCTGTCCTGTGTGTCATTGAAGTGCTCCCGGATATCTGAAAGGAGGTTTGATGCCTAGGGCCATGCAAGTCTGAATTATTGCCAACAAGGGGCACTGGTGATTGGTTGGATGTTATGTCTGCAGCCTGTGTGGTGATTGGCCAGCTCGGTAAAGTAAAACTTGTCCCCTGTCAGACTCTTCTCCCTCACCATGTCCGACAAGCTGCAGACCATCAGCCCATTGAAGAACCTCTTCGCTGTAGGGATGGGGGGGGGGGGGGTGGTGTTTGGTGTTCGCCTGACATCCTCTGGACATTAGTGACCGACTGATATCCTTTTTTAAATGCCGATACCGATATTTTGGTCATCGGATATCAGTATCGGCTGATATCTGCCGATATATTCAGACATTCAAATTTTTTTTATTTTTTTTTTATTTTTTTAGGTACTCCTTGTGGAGGGATCTGGGGGTCTAAAAGACCCCAAACCCCTCCTCGGCACTGAAAAGCATTCAAAATGCCAAGTTTGGCTGTTATGAATGCTGTCAGTTTTTTTAATTCGGCGCCGAGTACCCGGAAGTGATGTCACTTCTGGGTTTTTTACATGGAGACCGGGCGCATGCGCACTTGCGGCAGGGATACCGGCTTTCATGGGGACACATCTTCATGCTACACTGGGTCTTCTCTTCGGCGGCAGCGGTGGAGGTAGGATGCCCGGGTCTCCCGGTGGGACAGGAGACCCGGTTGAGCCGTAGAAGGTAGCAGTGTAATGACAGCTGAGCGGCTTCTCAGCCGCATCAGTTGTCATTACAAGTCAGCCGACCGCCGACTATGGACACCGGTACCGGGGTGATGCCTCTAGCTGCAGGCATCACCCCAGGACACAGAAAATTATCCTATAATTCCTGCCAGTTTAGGCCCCTAGTGTGGAACCTGTTGGGTCCCCATTTTTCTCCTCCTTTTGTGCCAGTCTATAAACAAGTTATACCTTGTTAGATCACCCCAGGACATGCACTTTCCCTAAATATCGGCAATATTGGTAACCTCAGGGGCCGATTCCGATATATATCGGGGAAAGTGCATATCAGCCCTCAATATATCGGTGTTGCCGATAATCGGTCGATCTCTACTGGACACTATCAAGGTGAGACTGCTGGCGGGAGGCAATGCAGGGGTATGTAGAGGGAGGGGGGTCCTGGGTAATGATGGGGGTAATAATATGGGGAGAGGGTCCTGCGTAATGTCAACTGCATGGGGGGGCCCAAGAAAATGTTTGCCTGGGGTCTAATCAATATTAAAGATGGCCCTGCAACCACCTATAAATTACCCAAGGGGCCTGGTCATTTAGCTGATGTGGCCTGCTAATTTTCACTTGTTTACTGCAATTTATCTATCATTTTTTCAAAATGATTGCATCTATAGGGGTTTTGTCTTGTAGAGGTAATACACATCAAAGGTAAACATATAAGATGTAACACACACAGGTGAAAGTGCAACGTGCAAAATAGTTGCAATAAAAATTATAGTGAATATATTGCAATTATTTTGCACGTTGCACTTTCACCTGTGTGTGTTACATCTTATATGTTTACCTTTGATGTGTATTATCTAATCATGACCTTTTTGCGCTGTGTACTAGTAATCACATACCTAAAAATGATAATATTTTTTTGAACAGCAGCATTTAGGTTTTTTCACACTATTTATATATTTATTATCACAATATACCCGTAGCGCAGTGCACCTTTTCTTTTTTTTCTTATTGTAGAGGTAATGCCTTCATTCTGTTTGCATTCTGGTATTTAAATACTATTTTTTTAACCGGACCAGCTATGCAACTAAATGGCTTTGGACTGCTTAGGTTTGCAGAAAAGAGCCTAATATAGTTTCACAAGATACTGTGTATGAATTACATTTTTGTGTATTTGATTAACTTTCATCCCAATAAACATATTCCACAGGAATCGTAATTGGCCCCCTGAGATGTGATATCACTTGCAACTGTATTCCAATTCCTGGGGGCTTCATAATGAGATATCGTAAACTATAAAATATGACAACATCCAATATTAACTCGAAATGACAGCTGCCGCCAGACTGCACTTCCATGGTTATTTGCGTGCTTATATTGTGTGTCTATGAAGTGGGAATTTTGTGCCTGACTGGGGCTAGATGCAGCAAAAAGCCTATCTTCATCATCAGCATGGTATGTGCATAACGACCCTCTGCTTTACAGAGGGCCGAGACAAAAATGTGTATTCATTTATTTGCAAAACACTCATTTTATTAAAGGCAATTAACAATAAAAAAAAAAAAAAAAAAAAAAAAAAAAGAATTTTAATATCATGGTAATATTTTTGCCCTAAATTTTATAACAGCATTAGATTTTTTAACATAAGCAATTACTTATGGATAAATAAGGTTGCAATGCTAAAATAGTGACTTAATATGACGGATAGTGTATGATAATCCAGTCCATCAAAAAAACATAAAGTCCATCAAACAATATATCCATGAAAGTGATGATATTCAGTGTCATTGTGATTTAAACAGACACCACCATGTGATCCTCCACCAAGACAAGAAGTGCAAACTCACCAGACCGGTATGCTGTCTTATTAGGACAGCTAATACGTGTAGCAGATTTTCCAGGCATTGGGCCTAGATGTGGGTCTGCCATTGTTACCAGTTACCTCTCCAGCCCATGTGAGCTGCGGCCCTGGGTGTGAGAACTGACACATGGACAACTCCAGCATCTTTGTTTTGTTTGTTTTATTGTATTTAAGGGGATGGGAGAAGGGAATGAGTGGGATACTCCTTTAGGCTCAACTAAGTACAACTTGGGACTTTATCCAGAAAAATTCCTGTTAGCGCTGCCTTGACGCCATCCGACGCTAGCCAACGATCACTGACGCTTAGAACAAACTGTAACTTGAAAGAAGTGCTGAATCCTCGATTTCAAGTCCAGAAGACTCAGGACTGTAGAGTATTGACCTACTGACACTGCTGACACTGCAAAGTCACTGACTACCCCCTCCTGCCTTGCACTGGCTTGAGGTAGCTTGTTGTGAATTCCTGTATGACTGCAACTCTCAACTGGTACTCTGTGCAATTCAGGGCCCAAACTGCAGGCGCCCCCTTTACATTTTTAGCTCTTCATGGTCCACTGACTTTGTACCCCCTCTATTACTTCAGGGTCCTCAACCCAGGTACCCCCTTTACGGCTAGCTGATACTTGGATCCCAGAACTTCTTCCGGAGTGGTCTCCTCTAACACTTCAAGCAGACCCCTAGGGGCAATCCTCAGTACTCATGACCTGTGTAGGCTTTCCTGGGACTGGACCCCTCTCGCTCTCAGCTGGTTCTCGGCACACCGGATCCCCTCAGCTCAACTCAGCACTCTCTGGATTCTCAGGCGACAACCTGAGATATCCGCTTCCACAGACAGGAAGAGAGACAGCCGTACTCTCCCCCCTGGGACTTTGCTTTCCACCAAAGATGCTGAGTCATGCGCCCCCTTCAGACTTATACCCTCCCCCAGAATCCTCTGCGGCAGAATCTGCCTTCTTGGGTAGATACAAGTCTGAACGTATCTCTGATTGGGTTTCCTCCACTGCCCTATCAGAAGCCTCCGATAGAGCCAGTGGGGAGACTGCCCTTCTCAGGAGACACACTAGAGAGCCATGACAACCTACCTGACAAAAGAAACATGGCCCTGCTGTTAGGCAGACATGGCCTACTATGCATTTGCCTAGCACCTACCTGTAGAGTGCTACATATGGATAAAGCCAGATGGGTCAAGCAGGAAGTGATCTTCTTGTTCCTCAAGAGGACAGTCTCTCCTCCGATGTTGCAACCAAAACAGGTGTGAGAAATCACCAGGAATAAGAGAAAAGATATCTCCTCATGGTGTAGTATTTATTAATAAAAGCATCAAAAATAGCTAATACAAGCTGAATGTAAAATCAAATAGAGAGCCATGTGGTGCAAATGTAAATAAAGTACTTACATATATTGCCACCAGACTCGGACTAAGAATGGTGGCTTATGGACCTCTGACATGTAACCCTTACTTATGTTTTACCTCCTCAGTTTTGGAGATTGGACAGATTAATGCAATAAATACTTTTACACAGGGTTTTTTTTTTTTTCTCAGAGAATAGGTGCAGGTACTCCACTTTCCAAATCACCTCTTGCCTCCACCTACCCATCTCTGAGCACCATCCCTTGGTTCCACCCCAATACCCACCTTCGAGTACTGCCCCTTTTAGAGAATACAAAACCAAGCAATTTGTATGGAATTTGTCAATGATAACAGGAAAAGTAGTAAAATCCCCTCCACACAGCAACAATATACCCTCCCCCCCAGCAACAATAGACCCATCTTAGCTTCAGTAGACCCTCCAGTGGCCAGCAACAACAGACCCCTCTCTCAACAGTAGATCCCTCCAAATAAAAATTGACTCCCCCCCACCAGCATCATAAGACCACCCCCAGCTAGAATAGATCCTCCGCCAATTGACAATAAACACCCACAGCAACAATAATAGAACCCCACCAGCAGCAATAAATCCCCCAGCAGCCAGCACCGGTAGACCCTCTAGCACATCCCAGCACCCCTTGTCATTACATACACTCAGTGCTGGAGGTGTCGGAACTGCGTTCCCCCACGTTCCTTCTGAAAAAAAGCCCTGCTTTAACATCACATTGAATGCTTTTTATTTCCAGAGCTGTCAGTTTTATAGTAAAAAAAGCACAGCCTCAGTATAAAGCCGTTTATTACAACCCTTCATCCCAAATTACTGTTTTTTTTAGTACAGGTACAAAATGTATAAAACATTATCTTGCTGTGTATCTATCCAAATCTTCTAGCTAGTAGCACAGAGATCCAAAATATAGAGCCATTTATCCAAACTTACATCCAAAGTCACTGGTTTATAGTACAGATATAGCCTAAAAATAGAACCATTTGTCCAACTGTTTATCCAGAGCCTCTGGATTATAGCCCAGATATAATCTATAGAAAAAAGGAAGAATGGCAGCAAAAGGAAGATCAAGTGGTCCATCAATTTGTTTTTATTTTTGTAACTTTTTGTCTGTCCATCCAGGAATGCTAGTTTATAGCACATATACAGCCTAAATATAGAGCTATTTATCCAACTGTCCATCCAGAGCCTCTGGTTTGTAGACCAGATACATCCTAAATATAGAACCATTTATCCCACTGTACACCCAGAGCCTCTGGTTTATAAACCAGATATATCCTAAATATAGAGCCATTTATCCTACTATCCATCCAGGGTCTCTGGTTTATAGCCCACATGCATCCTAAATATAGAGCCATTTATCCCACTGTACACCCAGAGCCTCTGGGTTATAGACCAGATTCATCCAAAATAGAAAACCTTTTATTCAATTGTATATCCAGAGCCCCTGGTTTATGGATCAGATAAATCCTAAATGTAGAACTGTTTATCTAACTGTCCATTCAGAGCCTCTGATTTATAGACCTGATACATCCTAAATATAGAGCCATTTATCCAACTGTCCATCCAGAGCCTCTGGTTTATAGACCAGATAGATTCTAAATATAGAGCCATTTATCCAACTGTCCATCCAGAGCTTCTGGTATATAGACCAGATACATCCTAAATATAGAGCCATTTATCCAACTGTCCATCCAGAGCCTCTGGTTTATAGACCAGATAGATTCTAAATATAGAGCCATTTATCCAACTGTCCATCCAGAGCTTCTGGTATATAGACCAGATACATCCTAAATATAGAGCCATTTATCCAACTGTCCATCCAGAGCCTCTGGTTTATAGACCAGACACGTCCTATATATAGAACCATTTATCCAACTGTACACCCAGAGGCTCTGGTTTATAGACAAGATACATCCTATATATAGAACTAGGTATCCAACTGTACACCCAGAGCCTCTGATTTTTAGACCTGATACATCCTAAATATAGAGCCATTTATCCAACTGTCCATCCAGAGCCTCTGGTTTATAGACCAGATATATCCTAAATATTGAGCCATTTATCCAACTGTCCATCCAGAGCCTCTGGTTTATAGACCAGATATATCCTAAATATTGAGCCATTAATCCAACTGTCCCTTCAGAACCTCTGGTTTATAGACCAGACACGTCCTATATATATGAAAAACAAGAAGATCCTGCGCTAAGTAAAAATATATAGACAGAAACTGATATAGTGAAGCAGCTGAAACACTTGATCTATATAAATTAAAACTTATGGAAAACAAATAGTGCAGCGCTATCATGAAAAATGAAACATATGTATAAACATATATATAGTGAATATAAAAAATAACCCAATAAATGGTGCAACTCCAAATCAACAAAGTGACCAAAAAGTGCAGACATAATCAATATTCAGTGTGAATATAAAGTGAAAAACAGTCCAAAAAGTCCAAAGACATATATGCAAGATCCCGCGTGTAGTACACAAGCCAGGCTTCAAGGGGCATGGTAGTTGAGATGGCGGTACCTGACGCTCAACTACCACGCCCCTTGAAGCCTGGCTTGTGTATTACACGCGGGACGCCGAGGATTTACTTGCTGTATCGATGCGATTTCTTTACTTTTTGGATGTAAGTGCAACCTTAAATAAATTACACTGTTCATCTTTACTGGTTTACACTATGGGTCTTCGTGTCTCTTTTCCCATATATGTGGCTTATATGTATTCGGACCGTGTTTAACCTGACCTGGGAAAGATTGATTGCCCTACCTAAGGTTCATACTAAGAGGAGTGTCTCAGATATAAATCCCAGCGTATGTGGCCTGACCATTAACTTGGGGGCCGACCCTTCTGGTAAGCAGCCATTACAGCTGATTTGTCACGGGTGTTTTTCCAGTCATCTTTCCTCTTGGGAATTCAACATCTCCCTGTTTCATCACTTACTTTGGATCTTGCATATATGTCTTTGGACTTTTTGGACTGTTTTTCACTTTATATGCACATTGAATATTGATTATGTCTGCACTTTTTGATCACTTTGTTGATTTGGAGTTGCACCAATTATTGGGTTATTTTTGATATTCACTATATATATGTTTATACATATGTTTCATTTTTCATGATAGCGCTGCACTATTTGTTTTCCACACGTCCTATATATAGCACCATTTATCACACTGTACACCCAGAACCTCTGGTTTATAGACCAGATACATCCTAAATATAAAACCATTTATTCAACTGTACACCCAGAGCCTCTGGTTTATGGATCAGATACATCCTAAATATAGAACCATTTACCCAACTGTCCATCCAGAGCCTCTGGTTTATAGACCAGATACATCCTAAATATAGAACCATTTATCCAACTGTAGACCCAGAGCCTGTGGTTTATAGACCAGATAAATCCTAAATATAAAACCATGTATTCAACTGTATAACCAAAGCCTCTGGTTTATAGACCAGAGACATCCTAAATATGAAGCCATTTATTCAACTGTACACCCAGAGCCTCTGGTTTATAGCCCAGATACATCCCAAATATAGAACCATTTATCCAACTGTCCATCCAGAGCCTCTGGTTTATAGCCCAGATACATTCTAAATATAAGACCATTTATTCAACTGTATACCCAAAGCCTCTGGTTTATGGATCAGATACATCCTAAATATAGAGCCATATATCCAACTGTACATCCAGAGCCTCTGGTTTATTTCCCTTTATCGCCTAAATATAATAAGCTAAATATATAGCGATATTTAACCATCTGTCATATTGTGTTTTTATAGCACAGATACCACATTTATCTATTTTGTATAATGCTGATTATAAGTTGTTATCTAGAATTTCTGTAGGCCATGTACTATATGAGGTAGGGCTTTGGTAGTGAAGAGACAGTAAAAGTAGACCAAAGCAAACCAAACGGTCTTCCACTAAACTAAAATGGGATGTGCACCCATTTTACTTTACCGTTATTTCTAAATTTAATATCCATCAGATAATAATAAGAATAATAATCATTTTGGTGTTCCTTGCGCCATAGGGATGATGTTCGAGTTTAGAGTCACCTTTGGCTCGAGGCAGATCTCACGGTTTTCGGGTTAGCTGAAAGATTCCAAAAATGGGCACCTGTGCCCATATTGCACTGCATAACCCTTGTCCTTTGTCTATAAAGAATTGGAAAGCAGGCCCCCTCAGTATAAAAAGGTGGACTCCCAGCACCATATTTTCACTGCGTTTTGGAACTGGTTGAGGAAAGCTGAGAAATCTGTGTTGAAAGAGATAATTTTTACAGTGCTATACAGTGCTATTTTCACACTCACCTGTTTCACACTCCAGTGTTGGGTCCTCTTATCTGTACAAGACTAGATGACTTCTGATGCCTTAGTTAATCCATGGCCTGGCTGTGACCAAAAGGACCAATGCACGTGTTACTCAGTGTTCAAGCAAGGTGTTCACTTGCTAGCCCCTTGTTCCCAGTGACTTTGAAAGTGTCTCCTAGTGCCTTTCAGTGTGATCTTCATACCACCAGTGTTCCCAGTGTCATCAGTGTACCCAGTGTACCTTCCAGTGTAATCTCCATACCTCTACTTTTCCCAGTATCAACAAGCCTATCCCCAGTGGCCCTCTATGTGTACCTGTCTGCAACCCAAAACCCGGCAGTTATCATATTCTCTGAGCACTCTGGCATTCCTGCGCCTCTGACTTCTTTGTGTATCACAGGTAGATTCCAGGCTTGCTCTGCTAATGTGAATCCCATTGCATTCCAACCTGCCATTAATTACCACCACATGTTAACCTAGAAGTCAGTAGCCTGCTTTAGTTTTCTCTGCAAAGTATTTTCCTGCTTACTACTCTGTGTCTCTGAGCTCTCAAGGCTGCTTTCGGTGATCCCATGGGATTCTGCACTCGGACCAGCTCCCAGTGCCTTTGTGAATTTCTGTGAACTCCTGCCAACTTGGGTAAAACTACCTACCGAACCATGATCCCAGTATTTCAGCACTGCAAGGGATTCTCACCTGCATATCAGTCAGAAGGCTGAAACCTTCATGCACTCTGGTACAGACAAGGTGGCCCTTAAAGCCCCATACACACGCACAGATTGTTGGCCGTAAATTGTTGGCCAACGTCCGATCGGCCGATTGTTGGCTTGTTAGTATGATGCTTCCGACAACCAACTGCGAATTTTCGGCCGAAAAAAATCTGGTGTGCATGCTATAAAATTTTTGTTGGCCAACAACAGAACGGCTGATTGTTCCTCAGTCAGTACAGATTTCGGCAGACAAAAATCAGATGAGCAAGACTGGGCATGCTCAGAAAAGAAAAAACACACGGAAAGTCAACCATCACATGACATCACTTCTGAAGTTGGTTTTTGTTGGCCAACAAAAGTCCAGTGCAAGTCTAGAGCACATTTCAACCAACAAACAACACTGGACAAAAGACGGCCGATCGGTCGGCCAACAATCTGTACGTGTGTACGAGGCTTTAGACTCTGTGCCTAAGGCATTCTAAGGGCTTTTACTTTCACTGTATGTGTCAGTTCAGTGGGCTGTCCTACCAATGCTAATATGTATCCTGCCTTTCCAAGGCTAATTGTAGCTCTTTGTATCCCCTTTATGGCCAAAGTCACTGCCTAGTCCCAGCTGCTACAACTAACTCCTGGATACTGGGTCTGTCCCTTGTGGGAATGGACTCCTGTCCATGACTGCAATTCAGCATTTTATTCTTTAAAGGGTAAACAATTGTTTGAAATTTTGAATTTCTTGGAGAAGTAGGGTCAAAGCTCTTTTGGCCCTACTTCTAATGTGGGTCAAAAGAGTCCACTTAGTTCTGCACTACTGTGACCCTATTCAGCTGACAGGGGGCTAAAATCCGCTGTTGGCTGATGTCATTTAGTGAGCACTGGAGGGTCAGAGCACATAGCCAGTGAATGACAGTCACTTGATCTCTGCTTACTGAAGACTGAGAACTGAGAAATCAGAGGTCTTTAATCACTCAGTTCTTAAAGTAAAGGTGGTGGCGGGGGACAGATGCAGGATTGAATCGAGCAATGCTGCATCCACCAAAGAATACAACTCAAGAGAGGGGTCACAACCCTGTGGCAAGAGAATAAGGCTTGGCAGAGGACATAATTAGTACATAGTGTCAGGGCACAAACACCAGGTGAAGGGCTCTAGGACCCAGCAGCGCTATCAGCACTTCGGCAGGAGAAGGACTTTAGGACCCAGCAGCACTACCAGCAATATACCTGGGCCTATATAAGGAAGCCTGCCAGTGATTTTAGTTGCTGGTTGAGTTTCGGCTCCTCCAGTGCGTTGTCTTTGTGATATTCCAGTTCATCTTTCCTGTTACTGACCCGGCTTGTCCTTGACCTGTCTTCTGATTCTGATTGCTTCCTGTGTTTGACCTCGGCTATTCACCTGACCACGTCTGCTCTGATACCCACCTGGCTCCTGATCTTAGCTATCCACCTCACCACGCTCCAGTCTCAGCATTATCCGGTCCTGCAAACAACTCACAGGCACCACCTATCTGCTGATTCCACTCCAGCTGTACTCTGGACCCTCCTGCACACAGTCAGGCAGGCAACCCGTGCTACTTTGGGCCTGACCTCTCCTGTTCTCATCCTCAGGGGGGGTCTGGAACTTTTTTAAAGTTTGTTTTTAGTCCACACTTTTTTTTTTTTAAATCAAAGGCAAAAGGTTAAACAAACAATTAAAATGGAACACACTCGATGGTCCACTTAGTCTTTTTCTGCTATCACATTTTTATGTTTCCATGTTACTTTTCAGAGCAAAGTAATAGGTTTGCTTAGTAGACTGTCCCCTCCCTGGAATTTTCCTTGCCTTCCTGTCAATTCACTGGCTGGAGCACTAAGAAGATGTTCAACTGCTGGAGGTCCAAGAAAAAATCCCATAGTAGGTTCTTCTTGGCCTGGGTAAGAACTTACACAGGAAAAAGGCCCCTGCTTCCATCCACAAGTGACATCACTCAGAAGTTACCACAACTACATTGTGAGAAATAAGAGAGAGTCACATACTTATACAAACATATGTTGGATATTTCATAGGGTTTCTGGAGGGGTCCAGGGGGCAGCAGGGGAGCATGGTTAAGGAAATAAAACCAGAGGGGTCAGGCTATCAAAATATCTTGTTTCTCTGTTCCTAATGGGCAAGTAACATTTTCCCCTAAAACCATTATCTTATGTTGATCCATAGTCTTAGAGAACTAAACAACAATGTACAGGAAAGGGTGATTAAAGCATAACGAAACCCCCCAAAAACAGTAATATATTGCAGCTTACCAGTCCTCAGAAGTAAAGGTTGCATTTGTTTTTCTTTTTTCCAGGCTTTTTCCTCCATTTTCACCTGGTGATCCTGCCAGCTTTGCAGTTCCTGTCCTAGTGTTACATACAGTAGCTCACTGTATAGTATATCAGAGCAATGTTGTCAGTAAAAGAAACCTCCTATGCTCGAATGTGGTGCTTGGAGTTTGGTAGGTTATCTACTCTTCCAACCTTTGGCCAGCCCTGTAATGCCTTGCCTCCCTCCCAGGACTGTGGGTGTCTTTTTGCATGTAGCTCTAAAAAACAACAGACAGAGGGTGCACTGGCCTAGCATATTAACTTCATACATACTTTATTGATAAAACAAAATGATATATGGTACTCAAAAATGCATAGTGTTAATAGGCTTACCTGACATTCAGGATTTGACTGTCACCAGATCCCCAATGCTTAACTTGTAGCATGGAAAGACCGTTCAGCGTCCAATAAGGCTAATGCATTTTGAGGGGCAGGCCCTCTTCTTTAGAGTCAACTTTAGCTTTGAAGAAGGGAGACTGCACCATGAAACACGTTAGCCTTATTGGACACTGAAGACTATATAAGGCTAATGTGTTTCGTGGGGTCGCTCCTCTTCTTCAGAACCAACTTTGGTTCTGATAAAATAGTTTTTTTCTAGGGTTTATATACAAATATACATTATAATACATCAAATATACATCATAGAATTTTTAAAGTGCAATAAAAGAATGAGGATTAAAGGTGAGTGGGAGACATGAGTGATACATGGGAAATATTAATGACCAATAAAGATATGCACAATGGAAAAATGTGTTTTATTTCCTTTTGAATTAGTTAATAATTTCATTTCATCATATTCAGTTTGTTAGAATAATTTGTTTTCAGAACAAGTTTTGTATATTTGTTATTTTTCAAATCAATTTGGAAGATGCCTATATTTGTTCTATTTTATTGTATTTTATTTTATTTTTATTATTTTACATTCTATTCTATTCTCTAAAGCAGCCTAAGTGGGAATCATCATCCTCTTCACTTTATATTGTACTTTATTTATTGCAATATGTTTCCATGTGTTTCATTTTCAAAATCAAATTAATTTTCTAATTTGAATTCCAATAGTTTGTTTTGTTATCATTTATTTCTGATCCTTAAGAGCCGGTTCACACTACTCCGACTTGGGACGCGACTTGTGTGCCCTCAAGTTGCCCCAAGTCTCTTGTTATTACAAATTCAATGTAAATGAATGAGAGTCGTCTTAATATTCACTAATGAAGTCGCTCTGACTTCAGAAAAGGTTCCTGTACTACTTCAAGGCGACCTGTATCCGACTTGTGCACATAGACTTCAATGGGAGTCGCCTCTAAGTCGGATCCTTATCTATTTTCAAGTGACTGTGATCAGACTTTTCAGGAAGAAGAAAAAGATTACCCAGGCATTCCCCACAGACAAAGTCGCCTATCATTCAAGTTTCTTACAAGTCTCTTACAAGTCTCTTACAAGTCTCTTACAAGTCTCTGCTAAAAAGTCGCTCCTTCATGGGGCGACTTTCTGGTCGCGGTAGTGTGAACTGGCTCTAAAGCTAATTACTATTGTGATTTGCAAATTTGGATACATCACAAATCTCCGAATTTCGATTCGTAACAAAACATGTCTAGTGACCAACTGAATGTTTCAAACACAAGAAAGTCATTCCTATCTATATAATTCAATACAAATCCCACCTTTATATTTGTCTGTTATTAATAACAGATGCTTACTAGTCATTTTCCATTTTGTGTTTTACATACTAATGCTACTGCCTTTAATGTTTTCCTCCAGGTCACATGTGGGCAGAACAAAACAATGGTGTTGGAGATATTCCTTGTGGGGTTTGGCCATCTCCAAAACATAAAAACTTTAATTTTTGTTTTGTTCCTTCTTGCTTATCTGGCAATAGTATTAGGGAACATGTTGATTATAACCTTGATATTCACCAGTCCAAAACTCCATTCTCCCATGTACTTTTTTCTTAGCAACCTATCTGCCTGTGAAATATTTATGACCACCATGATCATACCTAACATGCTTTCCATTTTATGGTTGAATGGAGGTTTTGTGTCATTATTTGGCTGTATCATCCAATACTACCTAGGATCTTCAACAGGGAATATAGAATGTCTTCTCTTAACCGTTATGGCCTACGATAGGCATTTGGCCATTTGCAACCCTCTGAGATACTCTTCCATCATGAACGTTAACACACGCAACCATCTGGTGGCTTGGGCTTGGGTGGCTGGATTTACAGCGATGGCCATATTAATAATTACCATCTTCCACCTACAGTTCTGTGGTTTAAATACTATTGACCATTTCTTTTGTGATCTAGGTCCACTTTTGCAGCTTTCTACTTCAGACACATCGTTGGTAGAGATGGAGGTTCTCTTTATAACCATCTTTCTGAGTTTTGTCCCATTTGTCGTGATCATAGTCAGCTATATCTCCATATTTTCTGCAATCCTGAGAATTTCCTCACGCTCCGGAAGACAGAAAGCTTTCTCCACATGCAGTTCACATCTGGCTTCTGTTTGCTTGTTCTTTGGATCAATATGTGTTACTTATATGGTTCCTTCTCAGCAAAACGGGATGAAGATAAATAAGTTTTTGTCTCTGTTATACATTGTTGTGGCTCCTCTTTTGAATCCAGTTATTTATACTTTAAGAAATCAGGACATGATAAATTGTTTTAGGTATTATATTTTTTTCAAAATTGTATTTTTATAAAAAAAATTTAATAAATTATAACAGAGAAGTCACAGAATGTAAAATATAGTTACATTTGTAATAAATTGTTCCATCAGATAGAGTGTGGAATGGAAGGAAAATGAAGTATCAAAAATGACACACTTTACATATCAAACAACAAGTTTGCTTCACATTAGGCTAACCAATGTAATAAAACATCAAGTAAATGAGTATGTGAGAACAAATATTCCTGGGCAGGGTGAGAAGCACAAAAGAATATAAAAGATTTGGCTGCTTAAAAATGTACCACATCCAAATACAGTACACTATATTGTCAAAAGTATTGGGACACCTGCTTTTACATGCACATGAACTTTAATAGCATCCCAGTCTTAAGCCTCGTACACACGCATCGATTATTGGCTGGGACTTTTCGGCCAACGTCCGATCTGCCGATTTTCGGCTTGTTAGTATGATGCTTCCGACAACCGACTCTGACTTTTCGGCCGAAAAAAATCTGGTGTGCAGGCTATAAAATTTTTGTTGGCCGTCACCACAACGGCCGATTTTCCGTCAGTCAGTACAGATTTCGCCAGACAAAAATCTGAAGATCAAGACTGGGCATGCTCAGAGAAGAAAAAACACACGGAAAGTTAACCAGCACATGACATCACTTCTGAAGTAGATTTTTGTTGGGCGAGAAAATTCGTGTGCAGTCTAGGCACATTCCAACCAACAAAACACCACTCTGGACAAAAGTTGGATGATCGGTTGGCCGATAATCGTTGCGTGTGTACTAGGCTTTAGTCTGTAAGGTTCAATAATGAGTTGGCCCACCCTTTGCAGCTATAACAGCTTCAACCTTTCTGAGAAGGCTGTCCACAAGGTTTAGGAGTGTGTCTATGGGAACGTTTGACGATTCTTCCAGAAGAGCATTTGTGAGGTCAGGCACTGATGTGTACAAGAAGGCCTGACTCGTAGTCTCAACTCTAATTCATCCCAAAGGTGTTCTATCAGGTTGAGGTCAGGACATTGTGCAGGCCAGTCAAGTTCATCCACCCCAAACTCGCTCATCCATGTCTTTATGGACCTTGCTTTGTGCACTGGTCCAAATCATTTGGTGGAGGGGGGTTATAGTGTGAGGTTGTTTTTCAGGGGTTGGGCTTGGCCCCTTAGGTCCAGTGAAAGGAACTCCTAAGGCATCAGCATACCAAGACATTTTGGACAGTTTCACGCTCCCAACTTTGTGGGAACAGATTGGGGATGGCCCCTTCCTGTTCCAACATGACTGCACACCAGTGCACAAAGCAAGGTCCATAAAAACATGGATGAGCGGGTTTGGGGTGGAGAAACTTTACTGGCCTGCATAGAGTCCTGAAGACAACCCAATAGAACACCTTTGGGGGTGAATTAGAGCAGAGACTGCGAGCCAGGCCTTCCCGTCCTACATCAGTGCCTGATCTCACAAATGCGCTTCTGAAAGAATGGTCAAACATTCCCTTAGGCACACTCCTAAACCTTGTGGACAGCCTTCCCAGAATAGTTGAAGTTGTTATAGCTGCAAGGAGTGGGCCAACTCAATATTGAACCCTACGGACTGAGATTGGGATGCCATTAAATTTCATGTGGGTGTAAAGGCAGGCGTCCCAATACTTTTGACAATGTAGTGTATAACTTGATTTCTAAAACCCAGATGGGACAGACAACTCAATAGATATAAAATGTTATACAAAGTTTATTAACAATAAATTCACATCCTTAAATGAAAAAACAAATACTTGAGAATCCCCTGTGTGTAGGGGGATTGATTTTACATAAATATGTATGGAAGTACTACTCAAAATATTGTAAACCCCAACATGATTATTCTGGAGATTTTGCATTTTGCTTAATTGCCTCCTCAGGACCCCGTGCTCCTGGATAAAGGGGTGAGTAGTCTGACTAAAAAAAAAATATACACACAATCAATATAAAGTATGACATTGATCAGTAACAAATAAGTCGAATCAACATATCATTGCACTCACCCCCCCCCCTTCCTGACCTGGCAGGCTGCATGCCCAGGTAAGGGTCTTGTACAGTCAGGTCCATAAATATTGGGACAGCAACACAATTCTAATCTTTTTGGCTCTATACACCACCACAATGGATTTGAAATAAAACAAACAAGATGTGCTTTAACTGCTGACTTTCAGCTTTAATTGGAGGGTATTTACATCCAAATCAGGTGAAAAGTGTAGGAATTACAACAGTTTATATATGTGCCTCCCACTTTTTAAGGGACCAAAAGTAAAGGGACAATTGGCTGCTCAGCTGTTCCCTGGCCAGGTGTGTGTTATTCCCTCATTATCCCATTTACAAGGAGCAGATAAAAGGTCCAGAGTTAATTTCAATTGTGCTATTTGCATTTGGAATCTGTTGTTGTCAACTCTCAATATGAGATCCAAAGAGCTGTCACTATCAGTGACGCAAGCCATCATTAGGCTGAAAAAAAACAAAACAAACCCATCAGAGAGATAGCAAAAACATTAGGTGTGGCCAAATCAACTGTTTGGAACATCTGTAAAAAGAAAGAACACACTGGTGAGCTCCGCAACACCAAAAGACCCAGAAGACCACGGAAAACAACAGTGGTGGATGACAGAAGAATTATTTCCCTGGTGAAGAAAACACCCTTCACAACATTTGGCCAGATCAGGAACACTCTCCAGGAGGTAGGTGTATGTGTGTCAAAGTCATCAATCAAGAGAAGACTTTGCCAGAGTAATTACAGAGGGTTCACCACAAGATGTAAACCATTGGTGAGCCTCAAAAACAGGAAGCCCAGATTAGAGTTTACCAAACAACATCTAAAAAAGCCTTCACAGTTCTGGAACAACATCCTATGGACAGAGGAGACCAAGATCAACTTGTACCA
This sequence comes from Pelophylax lessonae, assembly GCF_965119305.1. Classification (NCBI taxonomy): domain Eukaryota; kingdom Metazoa; phylum Chordata; class Amphibia; order Anura; family Ranidae; genus Pelophylax; species Pelophylax lessonae. Next base: position 648,098,241 of record NC_138771.1, read on the forward strand.
GAGTGATGGGAAGAGAAGAGTATGGAGAAGGAAAGGAGCTGCTTATGATCCAAAGCATACCACCTCATCAGTGAAGCATGGTGGTGGTAGTGTCATGGCGTGGGCATGTATGGCTGCCAATGGAACTGGTTCTCTTGTATTTATTGATGATGTGACTGCTGACAAAAGCAGCAGGATTAATTCTGAAGTGTTTCGGGCAATATTATCTGCTCATATTCAGCCAAATGCTTCAGAACTCATTGGACGGCACTTCACAGTGCAGATGGACAATGACCCGAAGCATACTGCGAAAGCAACCAAAGAGTTTTTTAAGGGAAAGAAGTGGAATGTTATGCAATGACCAAGTCAATCACCTGACCTGAATCCGATTGAGCATGCATTTCACTTGCTGAAGACAAAACTGAAGGGAAAATGCCCCAAGAACAAGCAGGAACTGAAGACAGTTGCAGTAGAGGCCTGGCAGAGCATCACCAGGGATGAAACCCAGTGTCTGGTGATGTCTATGCCTTCCAGACTTCAGGCTGTAATTGACTGCAAAGGATTAGCAACCAAGTATTAAAAAGTGAAAGTTTGATTTATGATTGTTAATCTGTCCCATTACTTTTGGTCCCTTAAAAAGTGGGAGGCACATATACAAACTGTTATAATTCCTACACCTTTCACCTGATTTGGATTTAAATTCCCTCCAATTAAAGCTGAAAGTCTGCAGTTAAAGCACGTCTTGTTTGTTTCATTTCAAATCCATTTTGGTGGTGTATAGAGCCAAAAAGATTAGAATTGTGTAGATGTCCCAATATTTATGAACCTGACTGTATGGATTTGGGGGGGGGGGGGGGGATACCACTTTACAGGCACAATAAGGGGACCCCCCCCCCCCCAGGCACCATATTTCAAGGAATTTTTCATTTTTATTGTTGCACTATAAGCATAATTAAAACCACTGCACCTGAAAAAATGATTTTTTTATTTTTATGTTATTGATCCATGTCCCCCAGGGCAGTACCCGGACCCCTATACCCCTTTTAAGGGCAATTACTTGCATATAAGTCTTCAAAATGGGCACTTTTGATTTTTCCTGTTCGGCTCCCATAGACATCAATGGGGTTCGCTGTTCGGGTTAGAACATTTCCCCTGTTCTGGAGTTCTGCTGCAAACCAAACAGGGTGGTGTTCGACCCATCCCTACTGAGGACACAGGAAAACATACTAACATTGTAGCATATGGCACTTGGCTGGCTCAGCTAACAGAGAAAATGGGCTCAGCCAGGGGAAACAAGGGCATAACACAGAAAACAAGTTAACCCAAGGGAATAAATCCAACAGCCCCAGGTTATTGTTCTTCACTTCCCAGAATGCTCATATGTACAGTGGGTATAGAAAAGAATCACCCCCCCTTTACAATATTCACATTGTGACGCTTTGCAGTCTTAGATGAAGACAGAAACAGTCTTTGTTTTATCCAGCTGTATTTACTCAGTGCAACCTATAACATCCAAATGAAAGATATAACACCAGCATGGCGATTTTTTTTTTTTTTTTTTTAGAATCACTAAGTTCAAAAAAGGATCACCACCTTGTGTCAGTATTTTGTTGAACCCCCCTTTGCTTTAATTACAGCCTTTAGTCTGTGGGGATATGTCTCTACTAACTTTACACATCTAGACTTTGCAATATTTGCCCACTCTTCTTTGCAGAACTGCTCAGATTCAGTTACATTTGATAGTGACCGTTTGTGGACTGCAGTCTTCAAGTCATTCCACAGATTTTCAATGGGGTTTAGGTTTGGACTCTGATTAGGCCATGCAAGGACATTCACCTTTTTCTCCTTCAACCACTGTGTGCTCATTTTTACTGTGTGCTTTGGGTCATTGTCATGTTGGAAGGTAAACCTTCTTCCCATTGACAATTTTCTGGCAGAGGGCAGCAGATTTTACTCAAGAATTTGACAGTATTTTGTCCCATCCATTTTTCTTCTATCCTGACGACAAGTGTCCCAGTCCCTGATGCAGAGAAACACCCCCATAACAGGATATTACCACCTCCATGCTTTACTGTAGGAATGGTGTTATTTGGATGGTGAGCTGTATTGGGTTTCCGCCAGACATATCGTTTGGTGTTGAGGCCAAATCATTCAATTTTAGTCTCATCTGACCATAACACCTTCTTCCATGTGGTCTCAGAATCTTCAAAGTACGTTATGGCGAAAGCTCAGTCGCGACTGCATGTGGCCACTTGAGGAGTGGCTTTTTTCTTGCAACCCTCCCATACAAGCCACATTTGTGGAGAATTTGTGATATTGTTGTCACATGCACACAATGACCACTCTTTGTCATAAATTCCTGCAACTGCTTCCGAGTTGCTGTAGGCCTCTTGGTAGCCTCTCTGACCAGTTTCCTCCTTGCTCTTTCATCCAGTTTGGAGGGACCTTCTGATCCAGGGAGGGTCTGTGTTGTACTAAATACCTTCCACTTCTTAAAAATGGACTTCTAGCCATTGATAAAGCCTTTGACATTTGTTCGTATCCACCTCCTGACTTGTGCCTTTCCACAACTTTATCCCGGAGAGCTTTTGACAGTTCCTTGCCACCCATAGTCGATTGCATCAATTGCACTATCAGGGACTGAAATGCTCCAGTAAAGCTCTTTTCATGCTGAGCTAATTAAAATGACCACAGCTGATCAAAGATGAAAGGCAAATGGTGTCATTTGCCTTTTGTTCCGTGGTTTGACAAAGCGCATGCACGCGAAACATGTAATCACGGCAACATTCTCCGCCATGCGTTCCAGGCTGGCTCCACTTCCGGCTTTGAGACTTCCACTCCTCTCTGAATCACTGTAGATGTCATGTACTGAGCACTGGCTGGACTGGCTCAGCTCCTGGGCTCCACAGCTTGTATGCAAACCCTGGTTGGTGTCACTCCAGCCCACCCCAGTGATCGGACCTTCCACCCAGTGGCCCTGCAGGTCATCATCCACCGTTACCAGCAGATACGGCTTGGAACCATACTGGTTTGATTTTCCTTTACTTGATTATGTGACACACATATTTAACCATCAACTATTGTTTTCTTCAATAAATGTGGTTTATATCCATGGGCTGCCTTCACAGTAATTTACAATACCAACATCCGGATAGCACTGCCTCTTTCTCCCTTGGTAAATGGTGTTTTGTGCCATTGAGAACCTGATTGAGTTTACAAGTCATTTTAGGAGTGGGGGGGGGGGGGGGGGTGGGGGGGGTGATCCTTTTACCAACTCAGTGATTATTTTTTTGAATTTGTTTTCTTTTTCTTCTGACATGTCGGTGTTATATCTTTCACTTGGATGTTATAAGTTGCAGATTAAATATAGCTGGACAAAACCAAAACTGTGTCTGCCTTCATTTCAGTCTGCAAAGCAACAGAATGTGATTATTTGAAAGGGGCGGGGGGGCGATTATTTTCTATACCCATTGGAAAAGAACACACATAGCGTAAACCAGTAAAATAAATCAAAATTTATTGTAAACATAATGTACCCACAAAGCAGCAGAAGTAAAAAACGCATTATATTCCGCCATGCAGTGTACATGCATAGTGATGTCAGATCGCATGCCTCATGATTACAGGGTTACGCTATGTATGGTCTTTTCTTTGATGAGATACAGATAACATAAGCATTCCTGGAAGAGAACAGTAATAACCTGGGGCTATTAAAATGATTCCCTTGGCGGCTACCAGGGCTGCTGGTAAAAATCACGGGACCCATACAGCTTACCTGACAGGGCCCCCCTTACCTGATGGAAAGTGACAGGACAGATTTATCAGTCCCTTTCACTGTAGAATGGATAGGAAGTGCTCTGAACTGAAGCATAGTAAACACAGATTACTATGCATCAGTGGCAAATGGACACAGGAGTGACTGGTACCGATCACTCTCTGTGTTCATTCAGGAATGGAAGGGACCAGTAAATGACCTATTTACCTGCCCCTTTCCCCACTCTCTATCCTGAAACATCCCCCTGTGTGCTGACAGCAGAGAGGAGAGATGGGAAGCGCTGTGGGGGGCCCTGGACAACAGATGGAGGGGGTGCATGTGCTAGAACCAATCCCCCTTCAGTGAAGTTGGAGGGCATAAGAAGAGGAGAAGCTGGTAGTGCTGCAAGGGGAGGCAGAAGAGGATTGGTGTCTGCAATAAGTCAGTACAGCTGGACCTCCTGCTCAGCAGGTGCCCGGGCACCCCTTTTTTTGAACTGATGGGGTCCTGACCCAGTACAGGAGGGCTGGCTGTACTACCTTTTCAGTGGCCCTGCTGGCTACCATCTGTTTAATATTATGAAATAGCGCTTGTGACCTCCATAATAAGGGGTCTCTGGATTCGGTATCCCGCAAATTTTTAGTGGTGGTGGTGGAGTGTCCCTGATGGTAATTCACTGGGTGTTGGAGAAGTCATTATTACACAGTATATAATTTTATTGAACTTTTACAAAATATTTCAAAATCAGTGTGGTGGACCTAAGCTTATATTTAGATTGTGTTTATATTTTGCACTTACTTTGTTTGCATTGCATTCACTATTGTATTTATATTATATTCACTATTCTTAAAGGGATAACGCTACACATTTATCTATGTATATTCAGTCTACTACCCTAAAAATAAGATACATTTAAGTGAAGTAGAATAAAACTAAAAATGTCATGGAGAGAAAGGGGTAGTGATGCACAGGTCATAAGGTGATTGACCCTAAAGTATCCAGATTTGATAAATAACTCTAAGGAATCCATAATTTTGGGTGTAAGGTATTCCATCCTTCTTATATTAAAGTTGAGATTGGATTTTGGTGGCTCTTCGATAGATTGGTAAAAGTTTCCTAGCAGATGTCGGGATGTGGATAGCTAACCTTTTGGAGTGTTTAGAAACACCGGTAATAGGGTATGGGTTCCAATGGCGAGGAGGTATCAAGTATTTGTCTTAATTACTGTATCATTAGCAACCAGAAGAGTTGGATATGGGAGCACTGCCAAAAGATATGATACAAAGTCCCCTTCTCTTGTTTACATGTCCAACAAAAGTGCAACACCATTGGGTTGTATGTACAGCACATATATCAAACACAAGGCCCGCGGGCTGAATGCAGCCTGCCAGGCCTTGTCATGTGGTCCTCCCACCCAGTTTTGCTGCCACAATGTGGCTGAACTCCTTTCCACAACCTTTGGCTCTCAACCTCTGCTCCTGCTCCCCTCTGAGGTCTTCTGTGTATACAAGGGACAGCGTTGCTCTCAGTGGCTCCCGCAACTAACAGATTCTGCATGCATTTACAGAGGGGACAGATCTCTAGAACCTGAGAGGGAGAGCGATCTCCCTGCAAGTTGAGGTGGAGCTGCCTACACAGGGAGGTGGTAGAGCCAGGCCAGGTAGGAGAGAAAGATGCGAGGAAGCTTTGGGCGGGGGGGGGGGGTGTTGCACACTGTGCATAGCGCACCCCTAAACACTGCACTCTGTACACAGCACACCCCTGAACTCTGCATTCTGTACGCAGCACACTGCTAAACCCTGTGCATAGCACACCCCTAAACCCTGCACTCTGTAGATAGTGCACCCCTGAACTCTGCATCTATGCATAGGGCACCCTTGGAACTGCACTCTGTATATAGTGCACCCCGGAACCCTGAGCTCTGTATATAGTGCACTGCTGAACTCTATACCCTGTATATAGTGCAGTCCTGAACCCTGCACATAGCATAATCACGAATACTGCAGGTAGCGTAATCCTGAAGTCTGTGCATAATGCACTCCTGAACCCTGCACTCTGTATGTATTGCACCCCAGATACAACTGGTCCTTTGAGGGAAACCACATTGCTGATGTGGCCCACGATTTAATTTCGTTTGACACCCCTGATGTAAAGTATTTAGCAGCACTAGAGTTTTATAGCAAAACATCAAAATCTTATTAAAATTTTTCTTTATACACTACATACAATGAGGACATTTTCCCTTGTTTTATCCTATAGAAATGTTGATCTACGGACATGAGAGAAACCTCATGAGGGAGTTTAAATATCAATGATATAATTGGGATGGACCTTGAGCACACACATATCCAAACTTTGTAGGGCAATCTAAAGTTAAAGAGGGCTGCATAGTGAAAAAATAATGTTTAAACACTTAAGGACCAGGCTTATTTCTGGCACTTGTTGTTTACAAGTTAAAACCGGTATTTTTTGCTATACAATTACATAGAAGCCCCAAATATTATAGCCTCACTCATTGAACCCTGACCCAGATTCACAGCTCAGGCTTAGCCTTGAGACAAACAAAATTTTCCTACACTAAAAAACCCACTTATAAACCTACACTACCAACTTGTACACACCAGAGGATACTACACTCCTGTCCAAGGTTTCGAATTGTATTGAGAAAACATACATAAGGTAAAAACTATAAATAGTGTGCATTGCTCTGGAGTTTTGGAACAGGAAGAAAGAGTGGAACATGGGGGAGGAAGTTTTGGGACTTTATATGAGACTCATGACCAACAGAGTCTCTATCCCTGTATGCAATGAAGCAGGAAATAAAAACAGTGTGAGACTTTATATGAGGTGTGGCCAGCTATAAAATAAATTATGAATACATGATCAGAGAAACCAGATAGGTAATAATGTAATCAACCATTTATTAAAAGTCTATAGACCAAATATTGGTAAAGCCAACGTGCTCACTAAAAGCATGTAACCCATGGCAATGGGGTAAACATAAATGATACACATATGGGTATAAATGATCTAAAGACACTAGTACAAAGTAATACAGTGTTATCCAGGTACATTCTGGTATATAATAAACATGTAATAAGGTCATAAAACAAAGATACATAGTAAACACTTGTAATTGGTGGATTTGCCTGTATTTAACTCAACGAGTTTCGTGAAAAACATTCACTTCATCAGGAGTAGGCACAATTCAATTTTTCGTGAAAAACATTCACTTCATCAGGAGTAGGCACAATTCAAGGATCTAAAAGAGATATACATACATGAGTAATAGTATAGGTCCAGTCGGCACATGGGCCTTAACAGTCTATCAGAGGTGTAACTTACAATAAGGTATCAATTGTTTTTGGGGTAACCAGATTATCCGGGGTTAGGCCAGCCTGGGAACTGAGGGAGCGAAGCCCGCGTGCATCAGGCAGATATGTAGAGTTAAAAGTGTACAAGACGGCTCTCAAATAGGGAATCTCAAAAACTCCCCTCACCATTGGGGTAAATCTGTAAGAATAGTAGAAGCTGTATCAGCAAGTATAATAGGTATGATACACATTTTTTATAGGAGTAGGGTTTAGTTGAGACCCCAAGAGAGCCAGAATGGAAGAAAGGGTGTAAATGAGCCCAAGTGTGAAGGTAGAGGCAACATGTAAAAGGGATAGACAAATATATGGAGCCTCAATAATATACGTTTACATCAAAAGGCAGTTCTGGTTATTGGCTTAACCACAGAAATAATAAGGAAAATGGGGGGATGGGAGGATGGAGAAGGAAATGCGATATTGAGAAGGAGACGTTCCCCTCCCTCCCCAGCCAAGGAGTGTGGAGAATAGGGCATGCTGGATAACAAAGAGACTTTAACAAACAGTACATGACTGCCTCTTGAAATATGATTAATGCACCACAGCAGCACTTTAGAAGAGGGAAGCACAATCTATAGAAAAAACAAAGCAGAGAAGAAGGTACTTCTAAGTGCAGTAATAAAACACTTTAATGAAAAGGAAGAGTAAAAACACTTACAAGGTGGAAGTGAAAAACAGGCATATTAATAAATCCATAATGTCCAGCGGGATGCCTCCTGGTTACAGCTGCAGGTGGAAGTTCCAGCCGACCAGCGGTGGGAAGCACTGAGTCTCTGATCCAAAATGGACAACCATACTGTCAGGGCCAGCATGGGATACAGGCAACCGGAAGTGACGTCAGAGTGGGCAGGCCATTTTTCAGAGCATGCCCAGTCGCGGCCGGCTCAGGCTCTCGGTGGCTCGGGTGCCTGGTGATGGTCCAGGCATGTGGTTGGACTTTGCCTTTAACTGTGTGCCTAACAATGTGTGAGATGTGTGCTGGTTTTACTTTACTACTTGTCTGTTTTTTCTACCTGCTTAGCAGGGAGAATAAACAGACAGATCGCTGTTCCCTGTACATAGATTTCTGTGCCTTTGTAAACAAGAACTTTGTGTGTGATTGGCCACAGCAATCAACTGACTTCTGCCAAAATCAATGGCTAAAATCAACTGCCAAACTCATGCTGTGTCCAATTGTGTTCCCTGAACCGGGAAGAAAGGTTGCGACGTACAGATAGGTCACCCTGGCCTGGAGCTGACACTAACAGTCTTTAACCTGACCAACTATGTATCTAATTTGTCTTCAAGGAAATTAGAAAAATTAGTGCTTGACTCAAAGGGTTATCTCACTGGGATTGCTAACTTAAAGTATTGATGCTGATGTAAATGATCCCTACCCCAGAGGATCTCCAAGGTCTCGTTGGCTTGTAGTGCAATGTAACAAAATCGGAGGCAAGGCTTGGTGCCAGTGGCGGCTGGTGAATGAAAACCAACACCCCCCCTGGAGGCAATCAATTTTCCTGGGATGGATGGCTGGCATACTTACCTGCTCCTTCCCCGAGAGTCTCCTCCGGCAATTCCTCTCCTCCCTCTTCCTGGCCAATGGCCAGTAAAATCGCTTCTCTTTTCAGCCAATAAGGAAAGGGGTCTCACGAACCCACTTCCTGATTGGCTGAGAGGCAAATCAGTGTGATAATAGCGAATATTCATTTGCTATTGTCACACAACTGGGTGGGCTCAGGGAGCAGTGCTCTGCAACCCGAGCCCACCCTTTTTTGAAGCCTATTAGAGCCTCTGGCTCTAATCACGTGCTTAAAAAAAAAAAAACCCCCATTGGAATCCATGCGTCCGGCGCCCTGCATGTAGATTAGGGGGCTGGACGCATGGATGGGGGGGTCGGTGTCCCTGCGCCCCTAATAGACGGGCCACCACTGCTTGATGCAAAACCAGTTTCTGACAAGGCCTGTGCTTGCAATCACACTGCAAAAAAATAACATCAAATTCCAGTTCACTTCTAGTTTCTTCTCATTGTTTAAAATATATATACAAAGTATATACCTCGCGCCAGTGGAAGAGTACTAAAAGGGTTAAAATTTACCGGTGAATAATATTTCATAAAAAAAGAGCCTAAAACCAATAAATATCAGCTGCTGTACAAAATAGGGTATATAGAGTGTCTTTGGCCTAATTAGACCAAATACAGCGCTTGCTCAAAACCGTGAATACCTATATATTAACTATATCTTTTACAATGGTATGTGTACCAGTGTGGAAGTTTGCAAATAAATGAATAAATAGTGACAAGGTATGTGCAAATAGAGTGTGCTCCACTCTGTGTGACGTAATGACGTTTGTGCGGTCCAAGCTGACGTGTTTCGTCACTTCCAGTGACGTCCTCAGAAGCTCACCGAGTGGAGCACAAGCCGGAAGTAGCTTGTTTCCCTGCGAAGAGGACGAGCAGCCCGCACCGCTAGACCACTAGGGATGTGATACTTATTTTTTAATCACTTTACACGGATTATGGGCAATAAAAGGTTTATTTGAACTGAATTACACTATTTGGAGCCTTTTTCTTCTCCCATATACCACCACTGATACCCCGGAATCCAGCGGAATATCTGCAAGTGTGGAGCCATTTAAAGGGGATACCTATTAAGCCCAGTGGGCTTTTTCAAGCGTGAATAGGTTCTAATGCCATATGGTATATAGAACCCACTTCATCTGGTAAGTGATCCAGCCTATTCTTTCTTACAAGAAAATTGATGTCACAGCAAGCACGTGCACTTTTGAATTGAAGATTCACATATTGTGTCATCAAGGACATTTACTTGAGCACTGAAGTCACTTTTATTATATTATAAAAATTTCTTTGGAGACTCTTCATATCTATATTTTCCTTTAGATTATTCACGGATTATTTATTGAATTTTATTGAAGTTTTTCACCTACTTGATTATTCACTTGTTTTATATAATTTTAGTCACTTAAAATTTGCACATACCTTGTCACTATTTATTCATTTATTTGCAAACTTCCACACTGGTACACATACCATTGTAAAAGATATAGTTAATATATAGGTATTCACGGTTTTGAGCATTGTATTTGGTCTAATTAGGCCATAGACACTCTATTCTCATTGTTGTCAATCAAGCCCTGATAAAGGAGTAGCTCTTGAACCCCCAAAATGAATTGGCTACTTTTTTAATTGCCCACCTGACTTTTATTGGAATAAAGTTTATCTGGATCTTTTAGAATTGGTGTGGCGCTTCAGTTTCCAAATTTATTACTAAAATGCCATTCAACTGTTTTGCCAAAATTTAGATTTACAAAAAATAAAATAACACAATGTAGCAATGCGATATTCTGTGTATGAACGACTTTTTGTTTGTTATTTGCTTGTTTTACTTTTTTTTTTTCCCGTAAACACATTCCACTAGAGGAAGATCCTTTTTATCGTAATTGGCCCCCTGGGATGTGAAATAATTTGTAACTGTCTTCCAATTCCCTATGGCTCTACAATGGAACATCATAAACTATAAAATATGACGGCTGGTTTAATATTCAAACTAAATGACAGCTGACACCAGAACTCAATGGGTTTGTTTGCTTACACTCTGTGCTATGAGGTGGGAAGCTTGTACATGAAGCAGAGATAGACACAGCAAAAGACCTATCTCCATCACCAGCATGGTATGTGCTCTCTTTTTTATAAAGTTGCACCGCTTAATATGAGACAAAAATATACCCTAATTTACACACATAACAGTCATTTTAGGAAAGGCAATATTTTTAGAAGAATTTTAATACTATGTTATTTTTTTTCTGTCTGTTTTAGAACAGCATTCGATGTTATTATGTAGGCAATCACTTTTGACCATTTATATCGTACATATAAGAAACAACAGATTAGTTCCTCAAACTTGGAGACTGGAGAGTAGACAGAACAATGCAATATAGAGACATTTATCTAACTGTACACACAGAGCCTCTGGTTTATAGACCAGATATAACCTAAATATAGAGCCGTTTATCCAACTGTCTACCAAGAGCATCTGGTTTATAGACAAGACCAGATACATCCTAAATATAGAGCCATTTATCCAACTGTCCATCCAGAGCCTCGGGTTTATAGCCCAGATACATCCTAAGTATTGAGGCATTTATCCAACTGTCCATCCAGAGCGTCTGGTTTATAGACCAGATATATCCTAAATATAGAGCCATTTAACCAACTGTCCATCCAGTGCCTCTGGTTTACAGACCAGATACATCTTAAACATAGAGCCATTTATCCAACTGTCCATCCAGGGCCTCTGGTTTATAGACCAGATATATTCTAAATATAGAGCCATTTCTCCAACTGTCCACCTAGAGCCTCTTGTTTAAAAACCAGAGACATCCTAAATATGAAACCATTTATCCAACTGTCCATCCAGAGCCTCTGGTTTGTAGACCAGTTACATCCTAAATTTAGAGCCATTTATCCAACTTTACATCCAGTGCCTCTGGTTTATAGACCAGATATATTCTAAATATAGAGCCAATGTATCCAATTGTCCATCCAGAGCCTTAGTTTATAGACCAAATACATCCTAAATATAGAGCCAGTTATTCAATTGTACACAAAGAGCCTCCGGTTTATAGTCCATATACATCCTAAATATAGAGCCATTTATCCAAGTATCCATCCAGAGCCTCTGGTTTATAGACCAGATACATCCTAAATATAGAGCCATTCAGGGCTTCTTTTCTCAGAGAATAGGTGCAGGAACTCCTCCCTTCTGAGTCATCCCTTGACTTCGCCCCCTACCCACCTCCGAGCACCATTCCTTGGGTCCATCACCTACCCACCTTCCAGTACCACCCCTTTTTAGAGAATACAGAACCAAGTATCATTTTGTAGTGGCAAGTATTTTGTATGGAAGCGGAAAGCAGAGGGCCTGAGTCAGAGGTGGTGGAACTGAGTTCCATCAAGTTCCTGCTGAAAAAAAGCCCTGGAGCCATTTATCCAACTGTACATAGAGTGCCTCTGGTTTATAGCCCAGATACATCCTAAATATAGAGCCATTTATCCAACTGTCCATCCAGAGCTTCTGGTTTATAGACCAGATACAGCCTAAATATAGAGCCATTTATCCAACTGTCCATCCAGAACCTCTGGTTTATAGACCAGATATATTCTAAATATAGAGCCAATTTATCCAATTGTCCATCCAGAGCCTCTAGTTTATAGCCCAGATACTTCATAAATACAGAGCCATTTATCTACTGTAACTTTACATCCACATTTCCTGGTTCAATGTCCATAAAGGCCTAAATATATTAAGCTAAATATAGAGGCATATAGCCAACTGTCTTATAGTGATTTATAGAACATTTACCCACCTTGAATAATGTTAATTTATGTTATCTGTCATCTGCGAAAAGAGGTAGACCATGGATTTTATGGGGTAAGACTTTGAGAATAATAGACAGATAGTAAAAGTAAACAAACCAGAGTCTTCAACTCGGACTGCAGTGGAGCAAATAGCAGACAGCACATGTGGTATGCATTATGGAGAATAAAATCAACATTTATTTTAAATGACAATTTCACGGTTGTGCGACGCTGTACCCAAATAAAATTGATGTCCATTTTTTCCTACAAATAGAGCTTTCTTTTGGTGATATTTGATCACCTGTGCGGTTTTTATTTTTTGCGCTTTAAACAAAAAAATGAGCGACAATTAAAAAAAAACAAAAAAAAAAAAAAACAATGTTTTGCTTTTTGCTATAAAACATATCCAATAAAAAAAAAAATATATAAAAAATACAATTTCTTCATCATTTTAGGCCAATTTGTATTCTGCTACATGTTTTTGGCAGAAAAAAATCCTAATAAGTGTATTTTCATTGGTTTGCACAAAAGTTATCGCGTCTACGAACTATGGGATATTTTTATGGCATTTTTATTTTTTTTTTTTTTTTTACTAGTAATGGCGGTGATTTTTAGTGGGACTGCCACATTGCCGCAGACAAATCAGACCCCTAACTGACACTTTTGACACTTTTTTGGGAATCAGTTACATTATTAAAGTGATTAGCGCTAAAAATATGCACTGTTACTGTACTAATGACACTGGCAGGGAAGGGGTTAACATCAGATGCGATCAAAGGGTTAAGTGTGCTCCTAGCTGGTGCTTGCTAACTGTGTGGGGGATGGTCTTACTGGATGAAGACAGAGATCCATGTTCCTGCTTAGCAGGAACACAAGATCTACATCTTCTTCCCTGTCACAACGGTGATCTGCCTTGCTTACATAGGCAGATCGCCGTTCTTCCGATCGCAGGCAGCCGGAAGACATCGGGTCCGTCGGTCCTGCTGATGGCATCCCCTGTGTCCAACTAGTGTGTGATTGCGCCTCCGGTGGCGCACGCACGCCCTCTAGTGGCTGTTGCATGACATGACGTACAGGTACGTGATTTCGCGAAATAGAGCCGATCTACCGCAGTAAATATGCGGTATGTGGTCGGCAAGTGTTTAAAAAGGCACCTGCTCTACTTTGGTGCGACTTAGATCGATTGAGTCTAAGGTCAGATCAAAGTCGCACTGAAAGTCACATCAAAGTCGCAAGACTTTGGAGACACGCTAATGTGAATGGAGCCTCACTTTCTTCCTTTATCAACTGTAATCTACCACAGTGTAAAAAAAGTTAGTGACTTAGGATTGTCATCCTGGCAGGTTGAGAGGCTCCAGAGAACTTGTATCATTAAGAGGAAACTGACTTTTTAGTTTCCTCATCAGTTGGTAAAAACTGGCATGAGACCTGGAGCCCGGTGATTTCGTAGAGACCTCGGAGGGACGAAATCTCCAATCCTGGGTTTGCGTTTTGGGAACACCTGCCCAATTAGTGTGCAGGGATTGTAGGAGAGACCTGACTAGGGTTCTGGACTCCACCCTGGCAGACAGAGGAGGTCTCTGTCCAGATAGGAGCCTGAGTAGCAAGTGGCTGCCGAGTGTATGCACCAAGCTTTCGAGAGAGATACTGAGTAGTGTAAAGTCACGGTCTGTAGGACCAGACCAGGAGGCCTAATGTTGTTTGTTCTTTGGACAGAAGATGAATGCTAAAAACCCCTGGGATGGAAACTTGTCTGATTTCTGGAGCTGTGTTGAACTTTCTTTTTATAGGAATTGGCAAGAAAAGCCCTTAACCACTTAAGCCCCAGCCCGATTTCAAACACTTTTTGTTTACAAGTCAAAATCAGTTTCCTAGAAAACTACTTAGAACCCCCAAACATTATATATAGTTTTTTAGCAAAGACTCTGGAGAGTAAAATGTCGGTCATTGCAATATTTTTTGTCAAGCGAAAAAATTTACGAAAAATCACATTTCACTGCATTTAAAAAATACTAAACAGTAAAGTTAGCCCATTTTTTTTTGTATATTGGGAAAGATGATGTCACGCCGAGTAAATAGATACCCAACATGTTACGGTTTAAAATTGCGCACACCCGTGGAATGGCGGCAAACTACGGTCAATAGAAATCTCAATCGGCAACGCTTTAAAAATTTTTAACGGTTACCAGTTTAGAGTTAAAGTGTAGCTCTTTTTTTTTAATTATTGCTCATCCTCTGGCAATCACGGCGATACCTCACATGTGTGGTTTGAACAGCGATTTCATTCGCGGCTCGACTTCCGTATACGTTTTATTTCGTGCGTGAGCTAAAAAAAAATGTTTCCTATTTATTTTATTTTTTTTTAACTTTATTACAGGTTTTTAAAAAAAATAAAAAATCTGATCACTTTTATTGCTGTCACAAGCCATGTAAACATCCCTTGTGACACCAATATGTAGTGACAGGTACACTTTATAGAGGGATCGAGGGTCTAAAAGACCCCAGACCCCTCCACTACACTTCCCTGTATGCAAAACGCCGAAAACTTCATTTTTGCATACAGCCGTTTTTCAAATCTGCCGCCTTTTGCAGCACAGTAACCCGGAAGTGACGTCATGGACGCCGCCTCCGGGTTACGTCATCGGAGACCCGATCGAAGCCGCTTCCGGCTTAGATCGGGACTCCATCCACCCGGCGGATGTGCCGGCTGGGTGCTCGGGGCTCCCGATGGGATGGGAGGCCCGGGCAAAGTCACGGAAGGCAGCGGGAGGGGGGGTGTCCCCTCCCGCTCACACGGGTAATGATCAAGCGGCTCCCAAGCTGCATCGGTCGTTACCGATGGAAAGCCGACCATCGGCTCTAAACCATGGTACCGGGATGGTGCCTCTAGCTAGAGGCATCATCCCGGGATAACCCCACAAAATCTGTCGACGTAAATATACGTCACTTTGCGGTAAGTGGTTAAAAGAAGAATTGAGCGAGTGGCTGTGTCCTTAAATGCGCTACCATTTGAAGCTCCTTCTCACACAACCTACTTTGTCATATTTTTCTATCATCATTAATAGATGCTTGTTAATTATTTTTCATTCTGTGTTCTACATACTAATATTTATTACCTGTAATATCTTCTCCAGGCCGCATGTGGGCAAAACGAAACAAAGGTGACAGAGATTTTTCTTGTAGGGTTCGGGAATCTCCAACATACAAAAAATGTTCTTTTTGTTTTGCTCCTCATGGCTTATCTGGCCACAATAACAGGGAACATGTTAATTATAACTTTGATATCTACCAGTCCAAGACTTCATTCTCCCATGTACTTCTTTCTTAGCAACCTATCTGCCTGTGAAATATTAAATACCACCACGATTATACCTAACATGCTGTACATTTCATGGCTGAATGGAGGTTTCATGTCATTCTATGGTTGTATCATCCAATACTACCTAGGATCCGCAACAGGTAGTATAGAATGTCTTCTCTTAACTGTTATGGCATACGACAGGCATTTGGCTATTAGCAACCCTCTGAGATACTCTTCCATCATGAACATCAACACTCGCAACCATCTGGTGGCTTGGGCTTGGGTGGCTGGATTTACGGTGATGGTCACATTGGTAATTACGATCTGCCACCTACAGTTCTGTGGTTCAAATATTATTGACCATTTCTTTTGTGATCTAGCTCCACTTCTGCAGCTGTCTACTTCAGCCACATCACTGATAGAGACGCAAATTCTCTTCATAATCATATTTTTGAACATCGTCCCATTTGTCTTGATCATTGTCAGCTATATCTCCATATTTTCCACCATCCTGAAAATTTCCTCACGGTCCGGAAGACAAAAAGCTTTCTCCACGTGCAGTTCACATCTAGCTTCTGTTTGCTTGTTCTGTGGATCAATATGTGTTACTTATATGGTTCCTTCTCAGCAAAATGAGTTACATAAGTTTTTGCCTCTGTCATACACGGTTTTGACTCCTCTTCTGAATCCAATTATTTATAGTTTACGGAATCAGGAAATTATTGATTGTTTTAGATATTATTTTAAACTCACTAATAAAAGTTAAAAAGCCCCCTTAGAGTTTACACTAGCGCAATGCCTTCTTCACTTCTCTAGGATACCTAAACAACAGTATTACAAATCTGTTGCTATGCACATGATTAAAGCCCCGTACACACACGTCGAAAATTGGCAGGGAATTTTCGGCCAACGTCCGATCTGCCGATTTTCGACTTGTTAGTATGATGCTTCCGACAACCAACTCCGACTTTTCGGCGGAAAAAAATCTGGTGTGCAGACTATAAAATTTTTGTTGGCCGTCAACACAACAGCCGATTTTCATGCAGTCAGTACAGATTTCGACAGGGAAAAATCTGATGAGCAAGTCTGGGCATGCTCAGTGAAGAAAGAACACAAAGAATACAAACCAACACATGACATCACTTCTGAAGTAGAATTTTGTTGGCCGAGAAAATTTGTGTGAAGTCTAGGCACATTCCAACCAACAAAACACAACTTGGACAAAAGTCGTACGATCGGTCGGCCGATAATCGTTGTGTGTGTATGGGGCTTGACCCTGCTAGTCTTTACATCTCAGTACACTGGAAGGAAACTTGTCCTACTTCCATGCAGGAATGGCTTCAACATTTTGCTTGCATAGCAGAGATAGAGGAGCCGATCAATGCGTCACAAGACAACATTTCTAAACTCTCTCAGACCTGGGCATTATGGACCTTTTTTCAGGGTTCTATGTCGTAGCAAGTACTCCTGCAGGATGGCACCTGAACCCTGGCAGTGCACCTGAGCTGCTGTTGGGTCTCCCTTTTTTTCTTTTTTGAAGCCTACTTGCGCTACCATAGGTATAGTTGCCCTAGATCTAAGTTTGCAGGCAGAGATGGGTATGGCAGATGGCGCTACTCCCCATTCCCTCTCCCCAATGCCCTGTCCTTCCTCTTTTTTTTTTTTTAAGAGCCCACCTTTTTTCCTGTTTTTCTCTCACCCTTTCTGATCTCTCGAAACGTCCCCTTCCCACCTACTTTCTTACCTTTTTTGGTTTTGGTTCAGACGAAATGCCCCCTCACTGGAGTTTTCATGTAGGGGCGGGCCCTCCTATTCCTTTCCTGCTATGGCTCCCTCAGTGTCATGGGTATAGATTCTCAAGACTTGAGTCTGCAGGTAGAGATGGGGATGGCACTACTCCGCATCCCCTTTTCCCAATAACGTGTTTTTTTTTTTCCTCGTCCCTCTTCTTTTTTTGTTTTTTCCAACCCCCACTATTTTTTATTTTTTTACTGTTTTTCTCTCTCCGTTTTCTCTTTCCAATGCTCTGTTCTTTTTTTCCTCATTCCTCTTTTTTTTCCTAGCCCCCCCCCCTTTTTTCCCTCTTTTTTCCTGTTTTTCTCTCACTCTTTCTTATCTCTCGAAACGTCCCCTTCCCACCTACTTTCTTACCTTTTGGTTTTGGTTCAGGCAAAATGTCCCCTCACTGGAGTTTTCATGTAGGGGCGGGCCCTCCTATTCCTTTTCCTCCTATGGCTCCCTCAGTGTCGTGGGTATAGATTCTCAAGACTTGAGTCTGCAGGTAGAGATAGGGATGGCACTACTCCGCATCCCCTTTTCCCAATAACGTGTTTTTTTTTTTTTCCTCGTCCCTCTTCTTTTTTTTTTTTTTTTTTCCAACCCCCACTTTTTTTTTCTTTTTTACTGTTTTTCTCTCTCCATTTTCTCTTTCCAATGCTCTGTTCTTTTTTTCCTCATTCCTCTTTTTTTCCTAGCCCCCCCCCTTTTTTTCCTGTTTTTCTCTCACTCATTCTGAAATCTCAAATCGGCTCCTCCTCACCTAATTTCCCACCTTTGGTTTTGGTGCAGAAAAGATGCCCCCTCACTGCAGTTTTCCAAGTAGGGGCGGGCCCTCCTATCTCTGCCCTCCTATCCCTTCCCTCCTATGGCTCCCTCAGTGCCATGGGTATAGTTTCCCTAGATTTGAGTCTGCAGGTAGAGATAAGGATGGAAGATGGCACCACTCCACATCCCCTCTGTCCAATGCCCTGTTTTTTTTTCCTCCTCCTTCTTCTTTTTTTTTCTTTTTTCCTTTTTTTTCCCTCACTTTTTCTAAACTCCCAAATCGTCTCCTCACCACCTACTTTCGTACCTTTGGTTTCTGTTCAGACAAAATGCCCCCTCACTGGAGTTTTTCTGTGCAGGGGCGGGCCCTCCAATCCCTTCCCTCCCATGGCTACCTCGGTCTCGTGGGTATAGATTCCATAGATTTAAGTCTGCAGGTTGAGATGGAGATGGCAGATGGCGCTATTCCGATTCACCTCTCCCCAATGCCCTATTTTTTCTCCTCCCTCTTTTTTTTACCCCCCCCTTTTTTTTCTTTTTTACTGTTTTATATCACTCCTTCTGAACTCTCAAACCATCCTCTCCCTACCTACTTTCTCTCCTTGGGTTTTGGTTCAGACAAAATACCCCCTCAATGGATTTTTTCAGTATAGGAGCAGGCCCTCCTTTCCCTTCTCTCCTTTGGCTCCCTTGGTTTCGCAAAGGGGAGGATAGGCCTACCTTAGGTCTCAGGGGACTTTACTACTATTGTGTCTGTTTCTTTGTGTATTGTTCACTCTGATTCTTCTGTTCAAAAGTTCATCATATTATATATTGACACTTCCATGCTTAGGCCCCAGTACATGATGTAGGTCATGCACTTTTGTTTTGTATATTCTTCCCTTCAATTTTTCTTTTCTTTTTTTGGATGTGATGACGCATCATTCTGTACTTACCTTGCAAAGTATGTTCTCTACTTGAAATTTTTTTCTTTGTATTATCTTGTTTATTAAATAAAATGTTTATTAAATTAAAAGGTAACAATCCGTGTACACATTTTAATATAATTTAACAGTCATCATGGGCTTTTGATTAGCAGATCACCAAGTATTTTGTTTGTTTTTGAGTAGAGCATTTCTGAATTATGCCAAAATTATTGGAGGGCTAAAAGTACTCCTATTAAATTCGTGTAAAAATGTGAAAAAAAAGAGTATTTCAGTATTCAATGATTTCTTGCTTACATGCTTCTGCACAAAATTTACACAACTTTCACACATTTTTGACCAGATTAAGTTGAAAAAAAAAAAAAAACTGAGTTGTGCAAATCTTACGTAGGGAATTTAGTTACAAAGAGGTACAGTCACAAATAATTCTTTCAGCTAAAGTCCAAATTTCAGGTTTGTGCTATGACTCAGGAAGATTGTAGTCATTGTATGTTTATCAAAAAATGAGAAAACGACAGTTTCCTTAGCATTTCAACAGTATTTACCCCCCATCAAAATGCCCATTTAGATCAGGTTGCCCATCAGAGTGCCCTCTTACATCATGCATTCCCATCAGAGTGCACCCAAAGATCAGGTTCCCCCATCAGAGTGCCCCTTTACATAAGGTGTCTACATCACAGAGCCCCTTTACATCAGGTGTTACATAGTTAATCTGACTGAAAAAAAGGCACAAGTCCATCTAGTTCAACCAATCAAAGGAAAACAAAAATAAAATGATATAGAGTATATATATATATATATATATATATATACAGTATCTCACAAAAGTGAGTACACCCCTCACATTTTTGTAAATATTTTATTCTATCTTTTCATGTGACAACACTGAAGAAATGACACTTTGCTACAATGTAAAGTAGTGAGTGTACAGCTTGTATAACAGTGTACATTTGCTGTCCCCTCAAAATAACTCAACACACAGCCATTAATGTCTAAACCACTGGCAACAAAAGTGAGTACACCCCTAGGTGACAATGTCCAAATTGGGCCCAATTAGCCATTTTCCCTCCCCAGTGTCATGTGACTCATTAGTGTTACAAGGTCTCAGGTGTGAGCAGGGAACAGGTGTGTTAAATTTGGTGTTATCGCTCTCACTCTCTCTTACTGGTTACTGGAAGTTCAACATGGCACCTCATGGCAAAGAACTCTCTGAGGATCTGAAAAAAAAAGAATTGTTGCTCTACATAATGATGGCCTAGGCTATAAGAAGATTGCCAAGACCCTGAAACTGAGCTGCAGCACGGTGGCCAAGACCATACAGCGGTTTGACAGCACAGGTTCCACTCAGAACAGGCCTCGCCATGGTCGACCAAAGAAGGTGAGTGCACGTGCTCAGCATCATATCCAGAGGTTGTCTTTGGGAAATAGATGTGTTGAGTGCTGCCAGCATTGCTCCAGAGGTTGAAGGGGTGGGGGGTGGTCCGCCTGTCAGTGCTCAGACCATACACCGCACACTGCATCAATTTGGTCTGCATGGCTGTCGTCCCAGAAGGAAGCCTCTTCTAAAGATGATGCACAAGAAAACCCGCAAACAGTTTGCTGAAGACAAGCAGACTAAGGACATTTGCTGAAACCATGTACTGTGGTCTGACGAGACCAAGATAAATGTATTTGGTTCAAATGGTGTCGAGCCTGTGTGTTGGCACCCAGGTGGGGAGTACAAAGAGAAGTGTGTCTTGCCTACAGTCAAGCATGGCGGTGGGAGTGTCATGGTCTGGGGCTGCATGGGTGCTGCCGGCACTATAGTTCATTGCAGTAACCATGAATGCCAACATGTACTGTGACATACTGAAGCAGAGCATGTACCCTTTGCTTCAGAGACTGGGGAGCAGGGCAGTATTCCAACATGATAACGACCCCAAACAACCTCCAAGATGACCACTGCCTTGCTAAAGAAGCTGAGGGTAAAGGTGATGGACTGGCCAAGCATGTCTTCAGACCTAAACCCTATTAAACATCTGTGGGGCATCCTCAAATGGAAGGTGGAGGAGTGCAATGTCTGTAACATCCTCAAGCTCCATGATGTTGTCATGGAGGAGTGGAAGAGGACTCCAGTGGCAACCTGTGAAGCTCTGGTGAACTTCATGCCCATGAGGCTTAAGGCAGTGCTGGAAAATAATGGTGGCCACACAAAATATTGACACTTTTGGCCCAAATTGGACATTTTACCTTAGGGGTGTATTCACTTCTGTTGCCAGCGGTTTAGAGATTAATGGCTGTGTGTTGAGTTATATTGAGGGGACAGACAATTGACACCGTTATACAAGCTGTACACTCACTACTTTACATTGTAGCAAAGTCTAATTTCTTCAGTGTTGTCACATGAAAAGATATAATAAAATATTTACAAAAATGTGAGGGGTGTACTCACTTTTGTTAGATACTGTACATATATATATATATATATATATATATATATATATATATATATACACACACACACACACACAATCAAATTGATCCAGAGGAGGGCAAAAAACCCTAATAAAGCGTAATCCAGTTTGCTCCAGCAGGGGAAAAAATTCCTTCCTGATCCCCCAAGAGGCAATTGGATATTCCCTGGATCAAATTTACCTATGAATGTTGGTATCCAGTTATTTTATGTAGGAAAGAATCCAGGCCTTTATGCCCATCAGAGTGCCCCCAAAGAGCAGGTGTGCCCATCAGAGTGCTCCCAACCTCCCATAGAGCATACAAAAAGAGAGAATTGCCCAGCGGGACTTTAGATGAGGTGGACCCAATAGTCATGACACTCAATGTTGAAATATATCTGGTTTATTGTGTAGAACCAATATACAAAGTAATACAACATGAATGTTTGACATACACAAAACAGAACATAGTCAAAAAAATATTAAAATGTCTCATAACAGTATGCACATCAACACATATATCTAGGTAACTTGACGCATGTTTCGTGGGTCGCATTGCCCACTCGTCAGGAGTGTAAGTGTGCAGGCAGGTCTGGAAAGAAATTATTATTGTTATAAACATGCAGGGTTGGTGGCTATTGGGAGTATGAATACTCAAAAAATAGGACCCATGTGGGGAGACAACATACTCACAAATATAGCCGCGTCATTGTGCTTAAAACCAGTGCTTCCATACAGCGGCGGCCAAATAGTCCAACATTGGAGCTGAGGGGGCAGGATCCAGAGGCATTGCAATCGACTCAAGGAGAGTGATGAGAATGTGTTGTGAATATGTCAAACACCTGGCCAGTCTCTAAATGGAAAAGTATACATGTGGATAAGTAAGCAGTTGCTTCCTGTAGGATAGCAGCCAACAAATAATAATGGTCATATATATTGAATGCATCAGAGACCTGAGTATAGACCAGGGAATGAAAAGAAATAACCAAAGGGTGAAGACAGGTGCCCAGGTGGATAAAAGTAACCCAGGTGGATAAGGATGAAAAGATTGGTAATAAAACTGAAAAACCAATAAAAATAAATCACCATGAAGTGCATGTGTGAAGTGATGCAATAAAGACATGAGAAGGAAAAGAGAAGCGGAGGAAAGAGAGGAAAAAGAAGTGGAAAGTGAATAGAAAATGCTGGGAAACAAAGTGGCTGTGTGCTTACCATAAAGAAATGAATACTGTTGTTTGGTATCCACCCTGTGTTGAAAGATTGGACTGTCTGTGATCACTCATCCTCACCTTAAATCATGGGTGTAGGAACCGGGGGGACGGACGGGGTGGACACATCCCCCCCAGGAAATAATTCGGGGGGGACAGGTATGGTGAAATCCCCCCCAGTTTAGTGGGGTTTACGACCCAAAAAGGCGCCGATTGGCTGCCTTCTGGGGGCGTAACCTGGGCGCAGGAAAGAGCGCTTGGCCATCCCCACCTTCGTGATGTCCTGGCTGTGATTGGTCCAGTCTCCAGCCTGGACCAATCATCATCCAGGACATCCGATCGCTGACGTCGCAAGTCGCAATGGGGGCGGTGCCGGTGCGTGCGTCAGTCACTCACTGTCACTGCCGCTCACCGCCGCTCACCTTCCCGCCGGTTCCCACCGCAGAGAAGAGGAGAGGCCGCCCGCCGGTTCCCGCCGCAGAAGAGGACGAGACAGAAGCCGCTCACCTTCCCGCCGCCGCCGATAGCCGAGCCGCCGCCGCCAGGTAAGTGCATTGGGTTGAAGGGAGCACGCACGCTGGTCTCTGCATTGACTGGGGGACAATGCTGTGGCACTCTGCAATCATTGGGGTACAATGCTGACTGTGGCACTCTGCAATCATTGGGGTACAATGCTGTGGGCACTCTGCAATCATTGGGGTACAATGCTGTGGGCACTCTGCAATCATTGGGGTACAATGCTGTGGGCACTCTGCAATCATTGGTGTACAATGCTGTGGGCACTCTGCAGTGATTGGGGACAATGCTGTGGCACTCTGCAGTGATTGGGGACAATGCTGTGGCGCTCTGCAGTGATTGGGGACAATGCTGTGGTGCTCTGCAGTGATTGGGGACAATGCTGTTGCGCTCTGCATTGAAAGGGGCTCGCGCGCTGAACTCTGCATTGATGGGGGCACGGAAAAGCATATACCTGGCGAGTAAAAATGCTGCCCCCCCCAGATTTGTGTGGGTTCCTACACCCTTGCCTTAAATGTCTTGCAAAGCATCATAGGTCCCGCCCCCAACGTCATGTCTCAGGTGTTTTGATTGCAGACAATTGCCTGCCATACAGCATGTGACGCTATATGTGGACACCTGCGATTAACCCAGGCATCCATTCACCTGGGTGATGGTCTCGCCGCAGGTAACAACACATGACAATGTGGACGTACTGCATGCATCGCGGGACCATGACGCTGATGCACAGGTGGCCCCACCCGAAGGGTCAGGAGGGGACAGCAGGGGAGCAGGGCTCCCCTAATAGTGAAACGCAGCTCCCAGTTAGGCTGGAGGCAACCACCAGGGGGAGCACCTAAAGCCAAGGACTGTATCCCAGCATGTGTCAATGACAATGTTGAACAATCATCATAATTATATATAATATGATGCTAGTGTAAGAAATATCCATTTACCATGCTGGGGTATGGCATGGCAAAAATGGGGCAGTTCAGGACCAAGGGCGGGCAAGTGGGTGTCTTCCACCCGGAAATGCAAACAGGAAAAAATTAATATTGGACCTGCAATGCCATTTCATATTGGGGTACACCTCCATCCCAATTAAATGCATACAAAAAGAGAGAATTGCCCAGCGGGACTTTAGATGAGGTGGACCCAATAGTCATGACACTCAATGTTGAAATATATCTGGTTTATTGTGTAGAACCAATATACAAAGTAATACAACATGAATGTCTGACATACACAAAACAGAACATAGTCATAACCTCCCATAGAGCAGGTGTCCCCATCAGAGAGCAATTGTCGCCATCAGAGTGCGCATCCCTAAATTTAAGTTGTGAACCACCACAGTGCCCCTGTAACCAGGCAGGCAGGGAAGAGGGCAGGCCAAACTAGTGATGTCATTGGTTTCTATGGCTGCCAGTGTCCTAGCAACCAATGATGCCACTAGTGTGCACTCTTGTAAACCACCACAGTGCACATGTAACCAGGCAGGTAGGGAGTGAGAGCTTGGAGAAACGTGCTGTAGGGGGCAGGAGCTGGGGAAGAAACTTGCTGAAGCTGGCAGGGCACACAAGTGACGTCTTTGGTTGCTCGGATTCTGGCAGTCCTAGAAACCAAAGATGGTAGAGAAGTGGAGATCAAGTGCTGCAGACTGGTGGGCTGACAGTCTAGACGCAAGCGGGACTCGATCCGGGTCCGCCATTTAATGAAGGCTGTTTTACATCATTTTCTTTTTTTTTTGGATAGAGTAGGAAATGGTGGAAACCCCTGTCAGTTTATACTTTTTTGCCACTTTTTTTCTCCAAAAAAATGTCTTCACTTCCTGACTCTCAGACATAGGAAATCTCTACAAAGTGAATTGTCATCTGAGATGTCAGCTCTTATTTTGGTGATAACTTTAAAATGTTACATTATTTTCATCACTTTTTATTGAGAACAAATAAAAAGAAAGGGTGAGTCTCCTTAGTGGTGACACAGACAGCAATAAAAATCTGGAATGGGTCTCTATGTGTCCAACTTAAAAAAAAGTCAGGGGCTGACTGGCAACTTTCGGCCCAGGGGGCAAGTACAATCCAGAGACCCATGGTGCAGCAACTTGGCCCCACTCTCCCTCTTCCCACCTTTCTTCTGACCCCTATTTAAGGCTGAAGCTCTGCCGGTACTCTCTACCCACCGGTCGAATTCGGGTTCCCAACCTGGCCAGCAGGGGGCAGTTGGCGGGAGCTGGGACAGCTCGGTTAGTGCTGGCCAGGGGAGGAGAGTCTCCAGTGGGGCATGGAACTGACTTCTGCTAAGACACAGTTTACACCATCCATGCTGGGGGGGCTGCGCTTTGTCATTGTCTATATCCTGCACCCAGTAGGTCAGCAGCAGGGACTTTTTACTTCTCTTCACCAGGAATCATTTAGACATGTCTGTGGTAGAAGCAGTGCAGCCTTTTTACAGGGCATCAGAGTGGCCCAGGGGGCAATTGCCCCCCTGCCCCCTGGCCCGGTCCTCCCCCTCCACTTCTGGTGTGTCAATTCTGCTCTTTCAGCTGCCCTTTGCTTCTTTGAAAACCATCACTACATCCTCAGATTTAACCCTTTAGCTGCAAGAGCCGTTTTTGTGTTTTTTGCACACATGTTTTAAAAATCATTTTAGCCCTGAAGATGATATAAAACCTCCCAAAAATTATATATTTTCTTAACCACTTAAGCCCCGGAAGATTTTACCCCCTTCCTGACCAGGGCCTATTTTGTGATTCGGCACTGCGTGACTTTGACGGACAATTGCGCGGTCGTGCGACGCTGTACCCAAACGAATTTGATGTCCTTTTTTTTCCCACAAACAGAGCTTTCTTTTGGTGGTATTTGATCACCTGTGCGATTTCTTGATCATGCGCTATAAACAAAAAAAGAGCGTGAATTTTGCAAAAATAACAATATTTTTCACATTTTTTTATATGAAATCCCCCCCCCCCCCAAAAAAAATGTAAAAATCTAAATTTTTTAACATTTTTGCCCAATTTGTGTTATGCTACATATGTTTGGTAAAAAAAATCGCAAAAAGCGTATTTTGATTGGTTTGCGCAAAAGTTATTGCGTTTACTAACAAAGGGAAAGATTTTTGTCATTTTTGTTGTTTTTTTTAACGCGTAACGGCGGCGATCTGCGATTTTTTTTTTGCGGTACTGTGACATTGCGGCGGACAGATCGGACCCTTGACTGACATTTTTGACACTTTTGGGGTTACCGGTGACATTTCTACAGTAATCAGTGCTATACATATGCACTGTTACTGTAAAATTACACTGGCAGTGAAGGGGTTAACTTTTTTTGAGAGGGAGGGGCTATATGTGTCCCTAGGGGCATGATTCTAACTGTGATTGGCTGTGGCTTGAGATGTATGAACAGTGAGCAACGGTTCTACATAGTAGAACCGTATGATCATCATTCATACACCGGGGAGAATGACAGGCGGCTTGTTTACATTAGCCGCCTGCCTTTCTCCCTCTCCACCGACGATTGCGAGTGACCGGCGGACGATCGGGTCCGCCGGTCACGCGCGCGGGGGGTCCGTGACCACTCGGGAGCGGGAGCGCGCCTCCGGGGGCGCGTGATCGCTCCCTAGACCCTCACAGGCTAGCGACGTAGTACTACGTCGCTCTGCCTGTGAGGGGCTGACCGCCGCAGTAAATAGTCATGCGGCGGTCGGCAAGTGGTTAAAGCAGGCAGAGAATAAAATAGTGGTAGTTCAATTATGTCTCACGATATTACCGCAATGGTCTAGCAAACGCAATATTTCAGTAAAAGACACACTACAAGTATCACACCTCTTCACACTAACTTTGTACTACATTGGTCTACACCAAATGGAACCTCTGATATACAATCCACAAAGACAACTAGCTCATTGATATGCTTGCTCAATCTTCTGAATGAGCTGGTAACCCCTTGACATAGACTTTCAGGTATAGATCTTCTACCTCATACACCAGTGGAATCTACTGTTAGTTTATACCCTGAGCCATAAACTCAAGGTTTCATCTGGTAATCGGGACCAATTTTTCATGTATAGCTACCCTGCACGATACTTGCCAAGGATAAAATAGTTTTGAAATGTATTCTATGTCGTGGACAGATGTATTGGACCTAAGTTACTATTATGTATTGCTGTTTATTACTTTATAATAAAATATTGTGGAAATAAAACACACTACAGTGAATTTTAGGGCAAACAAACTCAATAAATTACCCAAACTTTTGGTAAAATATAAAAGACGAGGCTGTGACAAGTAAAAAGATACCCAACATGTCAAACCTTAAATTTGGAAGCACCTGTGAAATTGCGACAAATTCAGTACCCTAACTTTTCTATAGGTGACGCTTCAAAAAGTCCCCTATAGGTTATCAGTTTAGTGTTACGGAGGAGCCGATATTATACATGTGTATCACAATCTACATTTCCATGCTTGCGTTTAGGTTTGTATGTGTGTATACTGTAGAGGTGTGGGACCTCAACATTTTTTGGGGGGGGGATTTGATGTGCTTCAGTGTAAATTTTTTGGACCTAAAGTTTTTTTTCATCACATAGGGGACAAAAAGTGTGATGATTTTAGGTGGCTGGTTCTCTTTAATGAGATATGCAGGGTCTAAAAGACCCCTCATGTCTCCTCTGGGCTCCACTGAAACATTTCTTCCCAACTATGCTAGCTGGGGACACCGAGAGGCTGACCCGGAAGTGGCCCCATAGACGTTGTTTTCTGGGTCACAGCAAGAAGGGGAAGAGAGTGGATGTGTGATCGCTCTTCTCCTTTCCCCTCAGCCTCTAGCACCCTTCATGTCAGTCCTGGACCCGCAGATAGGTAAGGGGATCTCGAAAAACATGGCGGGGGGCGTGCATGTAGGGGTGCCAGTATCGGGGGTGCGTGTGAGCAATTGGATGGCAGTTCACCTACCCGAATGCTTTCACCTGACAGGTTGGAGTCTGCCTGTCAGTTTTACATACAATCCTTGGCGCTGCAGCCTCCGGATTGTGTGTAAAATCCCCCCGCTTTCAGGTCTTTACAGATCTGGCAGCAAAGGGTTAATTGATAGCTGAGACTGTATGCAAGAGATTTTTCTCTTGACTTTATTTAAAATACATAGTTACATAGTTACATAGTTAGTGAGGTTGAAAAAAGACATGAGTCCATCCAGTTCAACCTATGATGTGTGTGTGTTTGCTTTTAGCCGTACATTGTATACCCCTGTATGTTGTGGTCTTTAAGGTGTCCATCTAATAGTTTTTTGAAACTATCAATGCTCGCTGCTGATACGACTGCTTGTGGAAGAGAATTCCACATCCTTACCGCTCTTACAGTGAAGAACCCCTTACGCACTTTAAGGTTAAACCGCCTTTCCTCTAGTTTTAGTGAGTGGCCACGTGTCCTATTGTATCTCCTTTCTCTGAATAGTTTGTTCCTTATGCTCGGGTCGCCAGTACAGTATTTGTACATTGATATCATATCCCCCCTCAATCGTCTCTTCTCCAGAGAGAATAAGTTCAGGGCTTGTAGTCTTTCCTCATAGCTGATGTCCTCCATCCCCCTAATTATTTTTGTTGCCCTTCTCTGGACTTTCTCCAGTTCCAGCACATCCTTTCTGAGGACCGGTGCCCAGAACTGGACAGCATACTCCAGATGTGGCCGGACCAGAGTCTTGTAGAGCGGGAGAATAATCTCTTTATTTCTGGAGTGAATCCCCTTTTTTATACATCCCAGTATTCTGTTGGCTTTGCTTGCTGCGGCCTGGCATTGCATGCCACTGCCAAGCCTGTTGTCTACCAGTACCCCTAAGTCCTTTTCCATCCTAGACTCACCCAGAGGTTCCCCCCCTAGCGAGTAGCTTGCTTTCTGGTTTCTGGCCCCCAAGTGCATTACTTTACATTTTTCAACATTAAATCTCATCTGCCATGTAGTTGCCCACTCCGTTATTTTGTTCAGGTCCGCTTGCAAGGTTTCCACATCCTGCATAGAAGATATTGGCATGCCTAATTTAGTATCATCCGCAAATACTGAGATTGTACTAGATATCCCCTCCTCTAGATCATTTATGAATAAATTAAACAGGATTGGTCCCAGGACAGAACCCTGGGGGACCCCACTTTCCACACCCGCCCAATCCGAGTACTCCCCATTAATCACCACCCTCTGTACTCTCCCCTGGAGCCAGTTCTCTATCCAGGTACTCACCTTATGGTCCATACCTATCTTCCTTAGTTTGTACAGTAATCGTTTGTGGGGAACGGTGTCGAAGGCCTTTGCAAAGTCCAGATACACCACATCCACAGGCTTACCTTTATCTAGGTGGCAGCTCACTTCATCATAGAAGGTTAATAGATTGGTTTGGCACGAACGATTTTTCATGAATCTGATGCTGATTAATACTTATAATACCGTTTTCATTACTAAAGTCTTGTATGTGGTCCCTTAACATCCCCTCCAATATTTTGCAGACTACAGATGTTAGGCTGATCGGCCTATAGTTACCCGGGATATATCTCGGCCCCTTTTTAAATATTGGTACCACGTTGGCTTTTTTCCAATCAGCTGGCACCATACCCGTCTGTAAACTATCCTTAAAGATCAAGAATAATGGTCTGGCAATCACCTGGCTGAGCTCTTTAAGAACCCTCGGGTGCAAGCCATCCGGTCCCGGGGATTTATTTATGTTAAGCTTCTCTAGTTTAGCTCTAAGTCTATCTTCTGTTAGCCATGGCGGCACTTCCTGAGGTGTGTTGTTTAGTTCGGCCTTACAAGCTGGGTTAGTGTAGCCCCCCCGATTCGTTTGTGAAGACTGAAGAAAAGAAATTATTTAACACTTCCGCCTTTTCTCTGTCCTCAGTGGCCATTTTTCCTTTATCATCTTTTATGGGGCCAATGTGTTCTGGCCTCGCTTTCTTACTGTTTATATACTTAAAGAACTTCTTGGGGTTCTTTTTACTCTCCTCTGCTATATGTCTCTCGTGTTCTATTTTAGCCGCCCTGATTTCATCTTTACATTTCTTATTACACTCTTTATAATGCTTAAATGCTGCCACTGACCCCTCAGTCTTGTATTTTTTGAAGGCCTTTTCTTTAGCTCTAATATACATTTTTATGTTGGAGTTTAGCCACCCAGGGTTTAGTTTTGTTCTTTTAAATTTATTTCCCAGTGGAATGCACTGGCCAATCCCCCTGTTTAGTATGCTCTTGAAGCACTCCCATTTTTCCTCCGTGTTCTTTGTTCCCAGGGTTCTATCCCATTTGATATTTTCTAGCAGCGAGCGCAGTTTAGGGAAATTGGCTCTTTTGAAATTCAGCGTCTTAACATTACCCTTGTGTTTCCTATTATACTTGATGTATGTAATGTATACTTGAAGCCTAAAAAAATAATCACTATAGTCTAACCATGAAATAAAAAGTCATGAAGAAATTTTTAATAGCAGAAAGGCCAAAATATATCATACAGTGATATTGTCGGCTCCCTACAATATAGATAAAAAAATGATAAAAATGGCGTGGGGTCCCCCCAAAATTGATACCAGACCCCTCAGGTCTAGTATGGATTTTAAGGGTAACCGCATGACAAAAAAAAAAAAACGGCGTGGGGTTCCCCCTAAAATCCGTACCAGACCCTTATCTGAGCACACAGCCTGGCTGGCCACAATGGGGGTGGGGTCAAGCGAGGGCCCCCCTCCTGAACCATACCAGGCCACATGCCCTCAACATGGGGGGGTGGGTGCTTTGGGGCAGGGGGGGGCTCTGCCCGGCCACCCCAAAGCACCTTGCCCCCATGTTAATGGGGACAGGGGTCTCTTCCCGAAAACCGTGGGCCGTGGTTGTGGGGGTCTGCGGGGGGGAGGCTTATCGAAATCTGGAAGCCCCCTTTAACAAGGGGGTGCCCAGATCCCGCCCTACCTATGTGAATGGATATCGGGTACATCTTACCCCTACCCATTCACCAAAAAAGTGTACAAAAAAAATAAAGAAAAAAGCCAGTTTTGGAAAAGTCCTTTATTAAAAAATAAAAAAATAGTGTCCCCCCGATGATCAGTCGCCCGTCCGCCAGAAAAATAGAAAAAAAAAAAAAAGAAGCTCCTGCTTCTCTGGACACTTCCTGCGCTCTGAGCTGCTTTGATTTTGTTAAAAGGGGGCTTCCAGATTCTGATAAGCCTCCACCCGCAGACCCCCACAACCGCAGCCCACGGTTGTCGGGAAAAGACCCCTGTCCCCATCAACATGGGGGCAAGGTGCTTTGGGGTGGGGGGCAGAGCCCCCCTGCCCCAAAGCACCCACCCCCCATGTTGAGGGCATGTGGCCTGGTATGGTTTAGGAGGGGAGGCACTCGCTCGCCCCCACCCCCATCCTGGCCAGCCAGGCTGTGTGCTCAGATAAGGGTCTGGCATGGATTTTGGGGGAGCCCCACGCCATTTTTTTTTAAATTTTGGTGCGGGGTTCCCCTTAAAATCCATACCAGACCCAAGGGGCCTGGTATGGACTGAGGGGGACCCCATGACATTTTATTCAGCAACACTGACATAAACTGATATAAACTGAAGTGCATTTATACTTATATATATATATATATATATATTAAACTTTGTGGTATACACTGCACTATCTGATCTCAACAAACTGTAAAAAGCAAAAATCTCTCTCCCTATCAGCAATATATTACTAACTATAGAATTCCACTTAAAAGTCACCTGTTGGCCAAGGGAAACGAACCCACAACCTTGCAATAGCAAATCTGGTATTCCACCAGCTACACCACCATGGAGCACACTTAGGCTGAACACACTTTCCCTTCCTAACCAACTAACCTCTATCTCACCTTACACACATGAGATAAAAGTTAGGGAGAGTGTGCTCAGCTTAAGCAGGCTTAATGGTGACGTAGGTGGCAGAATACCAGGCTTGCAATGGCTGTGGGTTCAAATCCCCTGGCTAGCAGGTAATTTATTGCAATCAGAGGTCAAATTCCACAATAAGTTCCTGCGAAGAAGCCCATTTGTTCAATAAACAACCAATGATCAACATGAAGCTCATCCCTACAGGCGGTTACTGCTAGTGGGTAATGCTGGAGGATGCGGCGGCTGCAATAGAGAGCAGAGTCGCTGCTGCCTGTATGGCTCCTTTCACAGGCGGAGTGCATTTCATATCACTCCGCCTGTGACAGAGCCGGAACTATACAGGAAGCAGCAGCTCTGTCACTGACCACAGACATCCTAAGTCTCCCGCAGCAGCCGGGAGATCGCACGGCACTTGCGGGTGTCCGTTGGCCGCATTGCCTGTGGTTTCGGGCTGCATGTGGCCCACGGGCTGCGGGTTGGACATGCCTGAGTTAAGGGTATATAGAACCTCTGATTGCTCATAAACTAAAAATGTTAAAAAATAAATAAGCACACAAATGTCTCTAAAATGTATTTTATTTTTAAAAAGTCTCATGGCGAAGATCCATATTCAGTCATGATATCCAGAGAAGTCGATCCATCATCAATCATGATGAGCAATAACTTACTCTGATGATTCACTCCCATTGCGCTCTTGCTGCATAGGACATTTCCCCAGACAGTTGCCGAGTGCCCAACCCAACCCGCTTGCTGATGTCATTGACCATACAGAATATGAACATGATCATAGGTGGTCAATGACATAAACCAGGAACTTATGACGTTAACCAGGATCTTCTGGTCATTTTTTTCACAAACTTAGGCAGGCCTGGGATCAAAACTTTTTTTTTTTTTTTAATCCTACTGCTTTCGTTTTTGCTGTAGTCCTCTTTGAGGACAATGGGTTTAATTTAATAAAGGCAAATAGGCTGTTAACTTTTCAAATTAGTTTTTGCTTAGCTTAGCGAATGAGGCGAAGAGCTGCCCCACCCAACCATGTGCAAGCAAAAAGTACTGCTTTTTTCCTTGCTCATGCTAAAAGAAAATTCCCTCGAAACGTAAAGCAATGTACACTCACCGGCCACTTTATTAGGTACACCTTGCTAGTACCGGGTTGGACCCCTTTTGCCTTCAGAACCACCTTAAGACCCCGTTCACACTGGGGCGACCTGTCAGGCGACCTGGTCGCCTGACAGGTCGCCTGCCATAGAGAAGCTGTGGACCTGTTCTAATAGGAGCGACACAAGTCGCTGCGACTTAGAAAAAGGGTCCGGAGCTTCTTTGGAGCGACCTGGAGCGACCTGCATTGACTTCAATGTTATGAAGTCTGTGCCGGGCGCTTCGAGGTCGCGGTGCGAGTTGCGCGCCTCGACCTGTGAGGTCGCCCCGGGAAGTCGGATCGCCCCAGTGTGAACGGGGTCTAATTCTTCGTGTCATAGATTCAACAAGATGTTGGAAACATTCCATAAGAGATTTTGGTCAATATTGACATAATGGCATAACGCAGCTGCTGAAGATTTGTCGTCTGCACATCCATGATGCAAATTTCTTGTTCCATCACATCCCAAAAATGCTTTACTGGATTGAGATCTGGTGGTGACTGTGGAGGCCATTGGAGTGCAGTGAC
Source organism: Pelophylax lessonae (assembly GCF_965119305.1). Classification (NCBI taxonomy): domain Eukaryota; kingdom Metazoa; phylum Chordata; class Amphibia; order Anura; family Ranidae; genus Pelophylax; species Pelophylax lessonae. The sequence continues at coordinate 648,132,135 of NC_138771.1, forward strand.
CTCATTGTCATGTTCAAGAAACCAGTGGTGAGATGATTGGAGCTTTGTGACATGGTGCATTATCCTGCTGAAAGGAGTCATCAGAAGTCATAAGAAATGGACATGGTCAGCAACAATACTCAGGTAGGCCGTAGCATTTAAACAATGCTCAATTAGTACTAAGGTCCCCAAAGTGTGCCAAGAAAATATCCGCCACACCATTACACCGCCACCAGCCTGAACCGTTGATACCAGGCAGGATGGATTCATGCTTTTATGTTGTTTACGCCAAATTCTGACCCTACCATCTGAATGCCGCAGCTGAAATCTAGACTCATCAGACCAGGCAACATTTTTCCAATCTTCTATTGTCCAATTTTGGTGAGCCTGTGCAAATTGTAGTCTCATCTTCCTGTTTTTAGCTGACAGGAGTGGCACCCGGTGTGGTCTTCTGCTGCTGTAGCCCATCTTCTTCAAGGTTCAATGTGTTGTTTGTTCAGAGATGGTATTCTGCATACTTTGGTTGTAACAAGTTGTTATTTGAGTTATTGTTGCCTTTCTATCATCTTGAACCAGTCTGCCCATTCTCCTCTGACCTCTGACATCAACATTTTCGTCCACACAACTGCCGCTCACTGGATATTTTCTCTTTTTCGGTCCATTCTTTGTAAACCCGTGAGATGGTTGTGCCTGAAAACCCCAGTAGATCAGCAGTTTTTGAAATACTCAAACCAGCCTGTCTGGCACCAACAACCATGCCACGTTCAAAGTTACTTAAATCCCCTTTCTTCCCCATTCTGATGCTCAGTTTGAACTTCAGCAAGTTGTCTTCACCACGTCTAGATGTCTAAATGCATTGAGTTTTTTTCTATATAATTGGCTGATTAGCAATTTGTGTCTTCAAGCGAGTGTTAATTTTGGCATCAAATCTTGATTTAATTTTAGTTATAGTCTTTTGAATAAAATGCCATTCTAGTTTTAGCCTCATTTTAGTCATCTGCAATTGTTTTAGTTGTATTTTAAAATCTCCAGTACATTTTATTTGAATTAAAATAATTTTATTTAACTCAAATATAATGGGTTTAGTTCAAGTATAATGCATTATTTAAGCATTACTATAGAATTTTCAAACTCATAAACTCTTTGTGTAAAAAAGTCTAATATCATGCCATTATTTATGGTATTCTGGATGGTCTGAAGAGGCCTGTAATGCACAGTGCTCTGGACGGTGGTCTGAGGAGGCCTGTAATGCACACAGTGCTCTGGACGGTGGTATGAGGAGGTCTGTAATGCTGCACAGTGCTCTGGACAGTGGTCTGTCTAAAGGGGGCCTGTAATGCACAGTGCTCTAGACGCTGGTCTGAGGAAGCCTGTAATGCACACAGTGCTCTGGACGGTAGTCTGAGGAGGCCTGTAATGCATGCAGTGCTCTAGACGGTGGTCTGTCTGAGGGGGCCTGTAATGCACAGTGGTCTCAGGAAGCCTGTAATGCACACAGTGCTCTGGACAGTGGTCTGAGGAAGCCTGTAATGCACACAGTGCTCTGGATGGTGGTCTGAGGAGGCCTGTAATGCACACAGTGCTCTGGACGGTGGTATGAGGAGGCCTGTAATGCACACAGTGCTCTGGATGGTGGTCTGAGGAGGCCTGTAATGCACACAGTGCTCTGGACGGTGGTATGAGGAGGCCTGTAATGCTGCACAGTGCTCTAGATGGTGGTCTGTCTAAAGGGGGCCTGTAATGCACAGTGCTCTAGACGCTGGTCTGAGGAAGCCTGTAATGCACACAGTGCTCTGGACGGTAGTCTGAGGAGGCCTGTAATGCTGCACAGTGTTCTGGGAAGTGGTCTGAGGGGAGGCCTGTAATGCACAGTGCTCTAGACGGTGGTCTGAGGAGGCCTGTAATGCATACAGTGCTCTGGACGATGGTCTGAGGAGGCTTGTAATGCTGCACAGTGCTCTGGACGGTGGTCTGTCTGAGGAGGCCTGTAATGCACAGTGCTCTAGATGGTGGTCTGAGGAGGCCTATAATGCACACAGTGCTCTGGACGGTGGTATGAGGAGGTCTGTAATGCTGCACAGTTCTCTGGACGGTGGTCTGCCTGAGGGGGCCTGTAATGCACAGTGCTCTAGATGGTGGTCTGAGGAAGCCTGTAATGCACGCAGTGCTCTGGACGGCGGTCTGAGGAGGCCTGTAATGCTGCACAGTGCTCTGGATGCTCTGCAGCTCAGTTTCAGGGTCTTGGCAAACTTCTTACAGCCTAGGCCAACAATTCTTTTTTTCAGATCCTCAGAGAGTTCTTTGCCATGAGGTGCCATGTTGAACTTCCAGTGACCAGTATGAGAGAGTGAGAGCGATAACACCACATTTAACACACCTGCTCCACATTCACACCTGAGACCTTGTAACACTAACGAGTCACATGATACCGGGGAGGGAAAATGGCTAATTGGGCCCAATTTGGACATTGTCACTTAGGGGTGTACTCACTTTTGTTGCCAGCGGTTTAGACGTTAATGGCTGTGTGTTGAATTATTTTGATGGGACAGCAAATTTACACTGTTATACAAGCTGTACACTCACTACTTTACATTGTAGCAAAGTGTCATTCCTTCAGTGTTGTCACATGAAAAGATATAATAAAATATTTACAAAAATGTGAGGGGCGTACTCACTTTTGTGAGATACTATATGTAATGAATTACTTTTATTTATTTTTTTTTGTTATTTGTTAGCTTGTTTTTCTTTTCTTCTCTATAAACACATCTGAATGATTGCAAATTCTACAAGAGGAGGATCGTTTTATTGTAATTGGCCCCCTGAGAGTTTGATATCATTTGTAGCTCTACTATAACGAGTTATCATAAACTATAAAATATGACGGCTGATCCAATGTTCACAGTCATTTACAGCTCACACTAGAATCAACTTTTATGATTATTTGTGTGCTTATATCTTTTTTTTCCCATGAGGTGGGAAGCTTGAACACGAATCACAGAAAGACAAAGCAAAAGGACCAACATCATCACCAGCATGGTATGTTCATATCTTTTACAATGCTGCTTTTACGAGGAATATAAACTCATCTGGAAGAGACAGCAAACATAGACCAAATCAAACAGCCATCCCCTAAAGTAAAATGGCTATTTAAGGTTAAATTTTTATTTAAGCACTTGACCTCCCGAAGGTTTTTCTCCCTTCATGACCAAATTATTTTTTGCTATTCATCACTGTGCTACTTTAACTAGCTATTGCACGTCATGCAGCACTGTACCCAAATGAAATTTCTATTATTTTTTTTTATTTTTTACACAGATAGAGCTTTCTTTTGGTGGTATTTGATCACCAAAGGAATTTAAAATCTTTTACTCTATAAATGAAAAATAGCATATATATATGTATATATATATATATACTGTATAAATATATATATATATATATATATATATATATATACATACATACATATACAGTGGGTACGGAAAGTATTCAGACCCCCTTAAATTTTTCACTCTTTGTTATATTGCAGCCATTTGCTAAAATCATTTAAAGTTCATTCTTCTTCCTCATTAATGTGCATATAGCACCCCATACTGACAGAAAAACACAGAATTGTTGACATTGTTGCAGATTTATTAAAAAAGAAAAACTGAAATATCACATGGTCCTAAGTATTCAGACCCTTTGCTGTGACACTCATATATTTAACTCAGGTGCTTTCCATTTCTTCTGATCATCCTTGAGATGGTTCTACACCTTCATTTGAGTCCAGCTGTGTTTGATTATACTGATTGGACTTGATTAGGAAAGCCACACACCTGTCTATATAAGACCTTCCAGATCACAATGCATGTCAGAGCAAATGAGAATCATGAGGTCAAAGGAACTGCCTGAAGAGCTCAGAGACAGAATTGTGGCAAGGCACAGATCTGGCCAAGGTTACAAAAAGATTTCTGCTGCACTTAAGGTTCCTAAGAGCACAGTGGCCTCCATAATCCTCAAATGGAAGACGTTTGGGACGACCAGAACCCTTCCTAGAGCTGGCCGTCCGGCCAAACTGAGCTATTGGGGGAGAAGAGCCTTGGTGAGAGAGGTAAAGAAGAACCCAAAGATCACTGTGGCTGAGCTCCAGAGATGCAGTCAGGAGATGGGACAAAGTTGTAGAAAGTCAACCATCACTGCAGCCCTCCACCAGTCGGGGCTTTATGGCAGAGTGGCCCAACGGAAGCCTCTCCTCAGTGTAAGACACATGAAAGCCCGCATGGAGTTTGCTAAAAAAACACCTGAAGGACTCCAAGATGGTGAGAAATAAGATTCTCTGGTCTGATGAGACCAAAATAGAACTTTTTGGCCTTAATTCTAAGCGGTATGTGTGGAGAAAACCCGGCACTGCTCATCACCTGTCCAATACAGTCCCAACAGTGAAGCATGGTGGTGGCAGCATCATGCTGTGAGGGTGTTTTTCAGCTGCAGGGACAGGACGACTGGTTGCAATCGAGGGAAAGATGAATGTGGCCAAGTACAGGGATATCCTAGACAAAAACCTTCTCCAGAGTGCTCTGGACCTCAGACTGGGCCGAAGGTTTACCTTCCAACAAGACAATGACCCTAAGCACACAGCTAAAATAATGAAGGAGTGGCTTCACAACAACTCCGTGACTGTTCTTGAATGGCCCAGCCAGAGCCCTGACTTAAACCCAATTGAGCATCTCTGGAGAGACCTAAAAATGGCTGTCCACCAACGTTTACCATCCAACCTGACAGAACTGGAGAGGATCTGCAAGGAGGAATGGCAGAGGATCCCCAAATCCAGGTGTGAAAGACTTGTTGCATCTTTCCCAAAAAGACTCCTGGCTGTATTAGATCAAAAGGGGGCTTCTACTAAATACTGAGCAAAGGGTCTGAATACTTAGGACCATGTGATATTTCAGTTTTTCTTTTTTAATAAATCTGCAACAATGTCAACAATTCTGTGTTTTTCTGTCAGTATGGGGTGCTATGTATACATTCATGAGGAAGAAGAATGAACCTAAATGATTTTAGCAAATGGCTGCAATATAACAAAGAGTGAAAAATTTAAGGGGGTCTGAATACTTTCCGTACCCACTGTATATATATACACATATATATATATATATATATATATATATATATATATACATATATACATACACACACACATATATACATACACACACACACATATATATATATATATATATATATATATATATATATATATATATATATATATATATATATTTATTTCCTTTCTGTAAAATACTTATCCAATAAAAAAAAAAAAAATGTATTCATAAATTTAGGCCAAAATTTATTCTGCTACATGTCTTTGGTAAAAAAAAAAAAAACTAAAATAAAAACAATCCCAAAAAGTGTTCATTGCTTGGTTTGCATTAAAAGTTATAGCATCTGCAAACTATGAGATATTCTTTTAATTATATATAAAAAAAAAAAAGATTGACAATTTTGAAAAGAAAATGATATTTTCCATTTTCTGAACATATCTATTTAAATCAAATTTCGTTATAGATTTAAGACAAATTGTATTCTTCTAAATGACTTTGATAAAAATCAAACCTATTTTTGGAGACACTAGGATAGTTTTGATCATGATCAAGATACTGATCAGTATAGACACTATACTAGTCATGGCAGTGATTAGTGACCTATACTGTGACTGTGATAGTGTGGCGAGCAATCTAGTGCTAACTGACACTGGCTGGGAGGTACACTAACTGACACTAACATTGCAAGTGACACTAACACAGTGATTGATGATAATACTGTATATTGCACTAATGACACTGGCTGGGAAGGGGTTAACATCTAAGGGCAAGCAAGGGGTTAACTGTGTACCTAACAAATGTAATGTGTGTAACGTGTGTGTAATGTGTGATGCTTTTAGTCACAGATCTGGGTGCTTTTTCTCTCTGAACTCAGAGTTGATTTCAGTAAGAAGAAACAGCCAGATCGCTGTCTGTGTACGGAGTTCTGTGCTGTGATTGGCCACAGCTGATCAGCAGGTATACAGCTAAAACATTGGCTGTAACCTGCTGATAAACTTGTGCTATGATTGCTGTGATTGGCCACAGCTGATCAGCAGGTATACAGCTAAAAACGTTGGCTGTAACCTGCTGGTAAACTTGTGCTGTGATTGCTGTGGTTGGTCACAGCTGATCAGCAGGTATAAAGCTAAAAACGTTGGCTGTAACCTGCTGATAAACTTGTGCTGTGACTGCTGTGGTTGGTCACAGCTGATCAGCAGGTATACAGCTAAAAACGTTGGCTGTAACCTGCTGATAAATTTGTGCTGTGACTGCTGTGATTGGCCACCGCTGATCAGCAGTTATAAAGCTAAAAACATTGGCTGTAACCTGCCGATAAACTTGTGCTGTGATTGCTGTGGTTGTTCACAGCTGATCAGCAGGTATAAAGCTAAAAACGTTGGCTGTAACCTGCTGATAAACTTGTGCTGTGACTGCTGTGGTTGGTCACAGCTGATCAGCAGGTATACAGCTAAAAACATTGGCTGAAACCTGCTGATAAGCGTGTGCTGTGATTGGATTGGTCAGCAGGGGGCATGCACATGCGTGCCCGAAAATCCAGAAGCAGGCGGTGGCGTACAGGTACGATGCCTAGCTTGTAGTTGCCACCCACCCACAGTAAATGTACTGTGGGCGTGCAACAAGTGCTTAAAGGTGAGCTGGAGATACTGTATTATACATATACAATATTTAGGAAAATATCAATGACCAACCTAATGTGGAAAACCCAACAAAGCCTTTCACATCTTTTATTCTATTTTATCCCATAGGATCCTGCTTCGTTGTATTTTGTCTATCATCATAAACCATTTGCCTTCCAGAAGGTTTTGTCTTCTTCATGAACAGGCCATTTTTTTTTTGCTATTCAGCACTGCGCTACTTTGACAATTGCACAGTCATGCAACAATGTACTCAAATCAAATTTATATCATTATTTCCCACAAAAATAGAGCTTAGTTTTGGTGGTATTTAACCACTTACGGACCACTCACCGTGTATTTACGTTGGTATTTTGACGTTAAATACCGGGGTTACGGCAGCAGGTAGCTGCCGTAACCCCAGTACTTTTTTAAACGGCGGGAGGTTCGCTTTAACATAAGGGTGGTCCCAGTGGCGGATTAGTCGCGGGATCATCTTTATGGGCAGCGGAAGAGGTGCACCCCCTCCCCTCCGGCCGCTTACTGGTCATTTTCCCCACTCATCGGAGCTGGAAACTATCCGGTCCGCTCTCCTCCCAGGCAGGAAGTCGAGTGAGACCAAGCTGGTCCCCCTCTCCACTCTATGGCCTTGGAGGCCCGGAGCTTCCTCTCAATAGCCTTAAAGAGCGCATTTTTTTTCCATCATGAAAAAAATGACTTTTTTTTGCTTTTTAGTGTAGATGTGAGGTCTTTTTGACCCCAGATCTCACAATAAAGAGGACCTGTTATACTTATTTCTATTACAAGGGATGTTTACATATCTTGTAATAGGAATAAAAATGATCAAAACATTTTTTTTTTAAAGGACAGTGTAAAAATTAAAAATAAAAGATAAAATAAATAGAAAAAAAAAAAAATTAAAGCACCCCGTCCCAGTTAGCTCATGCGCAGAAGTGAACGCAAACGCTAGTCGCGCCCACATATGTAAACGGTGTTCAAACCACACATGTGAGGTATCGTAATCGTTAGAGTGAGAGCAATAATTCTAGCCCTAGACTTCCTCTGAAACTCTAAACTGGTAACTTGTAGAAATTTTTAAAGTGTCGCCTATGGGGATTTATAAATACCAATGTTTGTTGCCATTCCACGAGCGTGCGCAGTTTTGAAGCATGACATGTTGGGTAGCTGGTTTTTTTTTTTTTTTGGGGTATCTGTTGGGTATCTGTTTACTCAGCGCAACATTACCTTTCACATTATAGAAAAAAATGGGCTAACTTTACTGTTTGCTTAGTTTTTTAATTAATTTTTTTTTTCAAAAAAAATTGCGTTTGTAAGACCGCTGCGCAAATACGGGTTTGATAAAAAATATTGAAACGATCTCTATTTTATTCTCTAGGGTCTCTGCTAAATAAAAAAATATATTTAATGTTTGGGGGTTCTAAGTAATTTTCAAGCAAAAAAAAAATAAAGTTTTTAACTTGTAAACAAAAAGTGTCAGAAATTGGCCCGGTCCTTAAGTGGTTAATCACCTCTGGTTTTTAATGTTGTATTATATAAATTAAATAGACTGAATATTTTCAGGGGGGGGGGGATGACCATATTTTTTACTTTCTGCTGTAAAACATATTCAATAAAAAAAAATTTAAAAATCAAATATCTTCATAGATTTAGGCTAAAATGTTTTCTGCTACATGTCTTTGGTAAAAATAAAAATCCCAATAAGTGTATAATATTTGGTTTACGTGAAAGTTATAGCGTTTACAAACTATGGGATATACCTGATTTTTTTATTTTATTTATACTTATAATTGGTGACTTAGAGTGGGATTGTGATAGAGTGGCAGACAAGCTGACACTAACTGACACTGAGTGGGGGGGAGGGGGGTACACTTACTGACTAACTGCCACTGACATCACCAGTGACACTAATACAGTGTTCAGTAATAATACTATACAGTGTTACTGTACTAATGATATCGGCTGGGAAGGGGTTAACATCTAGGGGCGATCAAGGGGTTATCTGTGTGCCTAACAAGGTGTAATCTTTGTAATACAGTTATGGCGCTTTTCCACTGCATGGAACCGAACAGTTCAGCTTGCTTTTGTGCTTTTCCACTGCTGGTACCGGATGGTATAGTGTAGGAACGGTTCGGTACAGCGGGGCTTTTCCACTGCATGGAACCGAACGTTACGGCTCTCAAAAACAGTACCTACTCGATTGTGGTTACAACAGGTACCATACCCGGTACCATATCCCACAATCCTTTGCAAGCAGTCACTACTAGCCACTGATTGGTCAGAGAATCCCACCCACCCCGTTGTTATCCCAGTCACTTAACTTTAGTACTACTTTAGTGGAAAAGCAAACCATACCGTACCGTACCGAACCGTTCCAACACCGTACCATGCGGTACCAGCAGTGGAAAAGCAAACCGGGCCAAGCAGGGCCGTGTAGAGCCGAGCCGGTACTTGCAGTGGAAAAGTGCCATAAGTGCTGCTTTTACTAATGGCACTTTTCCACTGCAAGTACCGGCTCGGCTCTACTCGGCCCTGCTTGGCCCGGTTTGGTTTTCCACTGCATGGTACCGCATGGTACGGTGTTGGAACGGTTCGGTACGGTTTGGTATGGTTTGCTTTTCCACTAAAGTAGTACTAAAGTAAGTGGGTGGGATAATAACAATTCTCTGACCAATCAGTGGCTAGTAGTGACTGCATGCAAAGGATTGTGGGATATGGTACCGGTATGGTACCTCTTGGAACCACAATCGAGGTGGTACTGTTTTAGAGAGCCATACCGTTCGGTTCCATGTCGTGGAAAAGCGCCGCCGTACCGTACCGTACCGAACCGTTCCTACACCGTACCATGCGGTACCAGCAGTGGAAAAGCACAAAAGCGAGCCGAACCGTTCAGTTCCATGCAGTGGAAAAGCCCCATAAGCGACCTTGTTGTTTTTACCCCTGCTTTGCAGGGAATAAACAACAGCAAGATCTCCTGCCAGTGTAAAGAGCTCGGTGTTGTTTACAACACAGAGCACTCTTTCGTGAATGACGGAGCCAATCAGCAGGTCTTGGCGATCAATCATTGGCCGGGACCCACTGATCGGCTTGTACTGTAACAAATCACGAACACAGGCGGGGTGGCGAGTGCAGGCATGTCTTACCCCGAAGCACTGATCACTTACCAGATACGTGAACCCGCGCACAGCGGCCGCCCTGCTGCAGTAGATGCAGGGCAGTCCGCAAGCGGTTGACAGATGTGTATTACTGTATTTTCTGGCGTATAAGACTACTTTTGAACCTCGAAAAAATCGCCCAAAAATGGGGGGTCGTCTTATACGCCGAGTATAATATCTCCAAGGTAACCTAAGCATAAGTATTACCGGTAGATGAAAAATTGGGGGGGTTGTCTTATACGCCCAGTTGTCTTATACGCCGGAAAATACGGTAATTATTTTCCATTGTGTGTTCTACCTATTAATATTTACTGCCTGAAATATTTTCCACCAGGCCACATGTGGGCAGAACGAAACATCGGTGGCGGAGATGTTTCTTGTGGGGTTCGGGCATCTCCAACACATGAAAAATTTTATTTTCCTTTTGTTCCTCGTCGCTTATCTGGCCACAGTAACAGGGAACATGTTAATTATAACTTTGATATCTACGAGTCCCAAACTTCATTTTCCTATGTACTTCTTTCTTAGCAACCTATCCGCCTGTGAAATATTTATTACCACCACACTGATACCCAACATGCTGTACATTTTATGGTTGGATGGAGGTTTGGTATCATTCTATGGTTGTATCATCCAATATTACCTGGCATCTTCAACCGGTAGTATAGAATGTCTTCTCTTAACTGTTATGGCGTACGACAGACATTTGGCCATTTGCAACCCTCTGAGATACTCTTCCATCATGAACATCAACACTCGCAACCATCTGGTGGCTTGGGCTTGGGCGGTTGGATTTATAGTGATGTTCATGTTGATAATTACGATCTGCCACCTACAGTTCTGTGGTTCAAATATTATTGACCATTTCTTTTGTGATCTAGCTCCACTTCTGCAGCTGTCTACTTCCGACACATCTCTGGTGGATATGGAAGTAATCTTCATAACCATATTTCTTGGTGTCGTCCCTTTTGTTTTGGTCACGGTCAGCTATATCTCCATATTTTCCACCATCCTGAGAATTTCCTCAAGGTCCGGAAGACAAAAAACCTTCTCCACATGTAGTTCACATCTGGCTTCTGTTTCCATGTACTGTGTATCAATATGTGTTACTTATATGGTTCCTTCTCAGCAAATGAAGAAGATAAACAAGTTCAGCGCTCTGTTATATACCGTTGTGACTCCTCTTTTAAATCCAATTATTTATAGTTTAAGAAATCAAGAAATGATGGACTGTTTCAAGTATTATTTTAAACTCATTAACAAAAGTTAATGACTAACTTTTAAACCACTTGCCCTCGGGAGGTTTTACCCCTGTCATGACCAGGGCATTTACTGCTATTCAGCACTGCGCTGATTTAACTGACAATCGCGCGGTCATGCAACATTGTACCTAAATCAAATGTATATAATTTTTTTTCTCACAAAAATAGATCTTAGTTTTTGGTGGTGTTTGATCACCACTGGGGTTTTTTTTATTTATTATTATATAAACAAAAAAAGACTGAAAATTTGGGGAAAAAAACAATATTTTTTATTTTTGTTCTAAAAAATATCCAATAAAATCTTCATAAAAATGTCTTCATAAATTTCTTCCAAAATGTATTCTGTTACATGTCTTTGGTAACAAGCAAACTCGTGATCGTGATGAAGATACTGATCCGTACAGATGCTATAGTTGTAATGGTGGTGTTCAGTGACTTACAGGGGTTGATTTACTAAAACCGAAGAGTGCAAAATCTGGTGCAGCTGTGCATGGTAGTGACGTGGGAAGATGTTTTTTCTAATATACAAGATGCATTGATTGTTATACAAAATGGTTGATTTAGAGATCAAGATGGCTGCTTAAACAAAATGTTGTTCTCTTCTCTATTTGGTTTCCTTTATGTTTCATGAACTTTTAAAAGCTAAGAATATATCAGATGACGGAAACAATGGAAATCCCCAATCTCTCAGAATATCAACTCTGTCTGGACAGCTCCCTTGCAAAATTCCCAGATGAGCATCACAGTGGAAATTCCCCAATGACAGAAAATCACAGTATAGATTAACCCTATGCTTACCACAATTAATTGCTAACCTTGATTGGACAAAAGATCTTAATGACAAAACATTTCTTGTACGTCAGATCTTAATGACAAACCCATTTTTATACGTCATATGAGTATATTTAAACTCCAACACGCTGTAATAAAATCAGGTCACTATGATTCAGCCATATTGAGTCTGTCTGATCTCATTATATACATAGCTATTTATATTGTCTGATTTTGTATCACTGACTAACAGGTAACAGGTATTTTGTACCTGAGGAAAATTCCACGACAGTAGCCGATCAGGTTCTAAATTCAGCTTCTTCAATAAAGCTTTGACAATGAAACCTGGAAGATGATTTCTTTTCAGAGCTGCACCACATTTTGCAGTTTTAGTAAATCTCCCCATAGTGTGACTGTGATAGTGTGGTGGACAATCTGGTGCTTACTGACACTGGCTCGGAGGGTCAGTAACTGACATTGATGTGGGTACTGATACTAATACAGTGATCAGTGATAATAATGTACCCTAAAACTGTACTAATGGCACTGGTGTAGGGGGTCAGCCCCTTGAATGACTAACTCCATTACACTGTAGTTCTATTGAGAAATTCACACAGACTGTCATGCATCTTTCAGCCACAAGATGTCACTGTTGTTGCTTTAGGTGAAGGGAGGAAGCAGGAAGTTCCAGGAAGGGTGTGGTGTTCGTCTCGCTATGGCTGTGCTGAGCTGAGGAAAGGTACTGCATGCTGTGGCCTTGAGAGGGCATATAGACTGTATAATCCTGGGACAGAGCAACAGGATCTTGCCAGAGGAGACAGAACTGAACTGTGATACTACGGACAGCAGCTGAGAACCCGAGGAAGAGAGGAGAGAACATCCCAGAGCACCTCAAGCCAGATACAGAGCAAGAGGCCAGACTGCAGTGACCTCCAAGTGACAGAACAAGATAAACTACTTGCAAAGAAACCCAGACCAGTGCATAAGAGACTGCAGCTACAGACAGCAAGGGACAAATCCAGAGACCTGACTGCATTCACCATCACAGAGACTGAGATAAAGCAGCTGCACCTACAGAACTGTGAGTGTACACCGGTGCTAACCTGTGGCAGGGAATAGAGCAGGTTTCTGTAGACAGAGCGTTGCAGCAACGTGTCCCGGTTAGCGGGAATCAGATAGGATCATATAGCAGAGTAGCCTGTATTTCTGTGTGTGCGTTGGCGGGAGCGCCATTTTAAGTATCACGTTGCAGTTAACTTTGCTGTAAACCTATGTAATCTGTTATTACTGTTAACATCATTCTCTGGCCATTATACTCTGTTGGTTAATAAAGCCGGTATCTGCTTCAGCCTCATTGTCTGCTGTACCGTACTTGAATTCTGCATTGCGGTCCCCTACTCCTCTGACCACTACAAGTGGTGCTGCGAGCAGGGTACGGTTACAGAGATGGAGGCGGCTGAAGGAAATGTGCATGATGCTAATGTGAGTACCTCAGGCAATGGTGGAACCCCTGCAAGGGCCCTCCCTATGGGCATGCTGTTTAACTTGCTGCCAAAATTTGATGGCAAGAACATGTCACTGTCAGACTGGGTGACAAGATTACAGAGCGCTGCAAGAATTTACAATGTCAGCCCAGAGTTACAGGTAGAAATTGCTTTGGCTGCCCTGGAGGGTGAGGCCCGAAAGAATGTGTTTCTACAATCAGAAGCCACACGCAGCACCTTGCAAGAGATTGTGCGATTTCTGGAAGAAATATACGGTGAAACAGCTAGTGCGGGCCACCTCCGGTCAAAATTCTTCTACCGGGTTCAGCAAGAAAATGAAGGGGTCTCACAATATGCGATGGCTCTACAAGAAGTATTGGCTGAGGTACAGAAAAAGGAGGCAGACGGAGTATCTGGCATGGGATCTGCCGACCGAATATTGCGGGAACAGTTTATTCTGGGACTCTTCAGCTCTCCCCTGAGACAGGTTCTGCGGGAGCGAGTCAGGGTGGACCCTACTCTGAACTTTCGGCAAATATTGACGGAGGCTGTGGCACGCAGTAAAGAAGAAAGTTATGCCTCCGGAGTGATACGGACCCAGACCGCCACACCCTTTGGGGTTGTGGGGAAGGAAGAGGTCCTAGTTAAAGTGGTACAAGACCTGCAAAGCTCCCTGAGTGCTATGCACGAAAAATTGACACAAATGGAAAGACGAATGGAGTCTAGCTATTCCCCTGGGGCTGCCTATCCGGCCCAACAACCACCCTATCAGATTGTCCCACTGGTTCCTACACCACAGCATCCTTACCTGAGTTCACCATCACACCAAGTTCCTCAATATCTTCCAACAAGGCCAGCCAGGGCGCCTCCCGCACGCAGGCGGAGAGACTATCGTCCAGGGACACAGTGCTGGCGGTGCGGAGAAAAAGGACACTTCGCCAGAGAGTGTCAGAGTGATCTATCTAGACGCTCAGAGCCGGCGTTAAACTACCGGCCCCCGCAGTAGTGGGGCATACTGCGGGGAAGGTGGAGAGTCAAGACACCCAGCACAGCTCTGAACACCTGGTAGCAGGGTGCCCCGTCATACAAGCTGAATTTGAAGGAATCCCAGTCAACTGCTTAGTAGATACCGGATCACAGGTGACGACCATGCCTGAGTCATACTTCAATCATTACTTCCAAGCACTGGCTAAGCCAGAACGAGAGACATTGGTCCGAGTTACAGCTGCGAACCATCAGCAAATTCCGGTCACGGGAGTCGTGTGGATGAACGTACGGCTGTGTGGACAGGAAGTGGGAAGAAAAGGCATTCTGCTGGTCCCCGAGACGTTCAAGGAGGATGTACCGGTGATAATGGGCATGAATATTCTACGAGAGTTGGATCAGATCATGTTCACTAAACGGGGACCTGGCTATTGGAAGCAAGCCACCCCACACAAACCCACGCAAAAAGCTTTCCAACAGTTGATCCGGTTCTGTGGGACACAGAAGAGTGTCCCAGTACACCAGTCCGTGGGAACTATCCGAGTGCCGGGAAAGGCGACCCTCAGTCTTCCTCCTGGTCGGGAGACTATACTGACACTGCCTGTGGGAACCTTCTGCAACCTTGAAGGTATGGAGGTGATCATCGAACCAGGGGGTCTAGGAGAACTAGGTCAGGATGCCCTAGTGGCGCGGACACTGGCAGTGGTCCAGAATGGACGAGTACCCATAAGAGCTGTGAATGTGGGACATCTGGAAGTCGCTTTGGCGCCTGGAGTAGAACTGGCCCGTGTGTACTTACATCGGGGAGAAGTGCTAAGTCGGGAAGAAGTGACTCTAGCTCCAACAGGCAATGCTGCATGGACACTGGCAGTTACTGCCAGACCCGAAGAGGCTCCAACCCCAGAATGGAATGGGAGAACCATTGTGGACCAAATGGAGATAGATGTGAAGAATCTCGGTCCAGACCGTTTGCGGGCGGTTGAAGCCATGCTGTGGGAGAATCAGGCTGCGTTTGCCCGCCATGCCGATGACTTTGGCTGCACAGAAGCTATCACACATGAGATACCGACCGGGGACGCTGCCCCAATCCGGGAGAGATATCGACAGATCCCGCCCAAGTTGTACCAGGAAGTGAAGACATTGTTGAAACAGATGATAGATTCAGGAGTGGTACGAGGTAGTCAAAGTCCTTGGGCAGCCCCAGTGGTGCTTGTCAAGAAGAAGGACGGCACTATTCGATTTTGTGTGGATTATCGGCGGTTGAATGCATGCACCACACGAGACTCATACCCTCTGCCACGCATCGAGGAGTCCCTGACAGCCCTAGGGCGGGCTAAATACTTCTCCACCCTGGATCTAGCAAGCGGGTACTGGCAAGTACCGGTGGCCGAGAAGGACTGGGCCAAGACTGCATTCATACTCCCCATGGGACTATTCGAATTTAACAGAATGCCATTCGGGCTATCCAATGCCCCGAGCACCTTCCAGCGGCTGATGGAGAAGTGTCTGGGAGACCTGAATTTTGAAGCAACCTTGATATACTTGGATGATATCATTGTATACTCCGCTACTTTTCAAGAACACCTAGACCGACTAGGACAGGTACTCAAGCGGTTGCGATCCCATGGCCTGAAGATAAAGCCAAAGAAGTGTCATCTCTTCAAGAGGAAGATAGAGTACCTAGGCCTATACGGTGTCCCAAGATGGGGTGCTGCCATCTCAAGACAAAATGGCTGCCATACAACAATGGCCAGCGCCCAGAACACTGCGGGAGTTGAAGGCTTTCCTCGGTCTGACCGGATATTACCGGCGATTCATCAAAGACTACGCAAAGATAGCGGGCTCTCTGAATGAGCTGCAGAGAGGAACAGCTGGGAGGCCCAAGGGTCAAAGTGTCCCCTGGGGACAGAAGCAGGAAGAGGCCTTCCAGGCCCTGAAAGAAACCCTGACATCGGCCCCCATCTTGGCTTATGCTGACTTTGACAAACCATTCCTCTTATCGACTGATGGCAGCCTCTATGGACTTGGGGCGGTACTGTCACAGGTACAAGAAGGACGTGAAAGATTTATCGCTTATGCCAGTCGGTCGTTGCGGGATACAGAGCGAAACCCTCATAACTATAGTTCCTTCCGGCTGGAGCTCCTTGCCCTGGTGTGGGCCATGACAGAAAAATTTGCGGGCTACCTGACAGGGGCTAAGATCTTTGTACAGACCGATAACAACCCCCTGGCCCATCTGGATACTGCCAAGCTGGGAGCCCTGGAGCAGCGTTGGGCAGCTCGCCTTGCCAAGTATGACTTCTCGATCCGCTACCGCTCTGCTACAGAGAACACTAATGCCGATGGTCTGTCGAGGGTTACTTTTGGGACTCCAGTAGGGGATCTGGATGAACAAAAAAAAGAGGATGAAACTCCAGACTTCCGCAGGTTCACACCTCCAGCAGTTGCAGCACAGACAAGTGGGGAGGCCCGAGTGCTACCCAAGGCATTAGGAAGAACCAATGAAGAATGGGGCCGAATACAGGATGAAGATGTCGGACTGCGGCAGGTGAAAGGTTGGGTGTCCCAGCAAAGAAAACCTGACAGAGATGAAAGGACTGAGCTTGATGCCGAGATGAAGTCCATTCTACACCAATGGGATAGACTGGAAATTCATGGAGCTGTTTTGTACCGCAAGTGGCAGCAGCCTGCTGATATAGAGGCAAGGTGGCAGGTAGTAATACCCAGAAGCATGGCACGAGAAGTAGCCAAGGAGGCTCATGAATTTGGAGCTCACTTCGGGCCAGTTAAGACCTTCCAGTGGCTGCAACGCTATGTATATTGTCCACGACTGGAGGCCACGGTTGAGGAAGTCTGCCGGCAGTGTCGAATGTGTGAACTCACCAAAAGCACCGAACAGAGGGCACCCATGCAGCCCATACAGACCAAAGAACCGCTGGAAGTATTGATGATAGATTATCTTCTCGTGGGACAATCCGCCAGAGGTCCACAATACTGCCTGGTCATGATTGACCACTTCTCTAAATTTGCAGTGGTCACCCCAACTCGAGACCAGACGGCTGAGTCTGCAGGTCGGGCCATCTGTCAAGATTTCATCCGAGTCTACGGGTGTCCGAAGCGGATCCATTCAGATCAAGGAGCGTGCTTTCAAGGGAAAGTGATGGAGGAGCTACATCGACTGTATGGCATTGAAAAATCAAGGACAACTCCATATCATCCCCAAGGGAATGGGGCCTGCGAGCGCTTCAACCGGACCCTGCTTCAGATGTTGAGGACATTAGAGGAAGACAAAAGGATGCACTGTCCAGACTACCTCCATGAATTAGTCTGGGCTTACAATAATCGGGTTCACAACACAACCGGGTATACTCCGTACATGCTATTGTTCGGCAGAGCTGGCCGGGAAATTGTTGAACTGAATTTAGAACAACCACAGGACTTAATAGAACGATCGACCACCTCATGGGTGAAAGAACACCGTCAGCGGCTCCAGACCATCCGCAGGTTAGCAGGCCAGCGTTTGCAAGAGAGAACTCATACTGACCGTCCTCCCCTCCAGGAGGTTCCGCTGCAACCTGGAGACCGGGTACTGGTGCGGGAGAAACGTCCCAGAGGCAAGTTGATTAACACAAAATAAAAGCAATGTGGGACTTTAAATGAGGTGTGTCCAGCTGGAAAATTAAATTATAAATGTATGGTAGAATAAACCAGATAGGTAGAGATATAGTAAATCATTTATTAAAAAGTCTATGGACCAAATATAGGTAGGACCACAGTATTCACTATACAAATGTATCCCATGGTAGTGGGAATTACATAAATGAAATACATATGGGTATAAATGATCTAAAGACAATAATAATGGTATTCAGATAATACAATTACATTTGATACATTCTGGTATATGGTAAAGCACGTAAAAAGGGTCAAAAAATAAAGATACATAATTAGCATTTGTAATGGGTGGATTGCCTGTATATAACTCAACGCGTTTCGTGAACACAATTCACTTCGTCAGGAGTAGGCAGTAAAAGTAAGTACAGTTCAAAAATCTGAAAAAAGAGAAATGCATAAGGTAAATAACAATATATGTCCCGTAAGCCGGTAAATCTGAGGCACCTGACAATGATGTAACTTACAGTGCGATATCAGTTTAGGTTTTCAAGGGGTAACCAGATTGCTCGGGAATATGTCCAACCCGGGAGCTGAGGGAGCGAAACCCACGTGCATCGAGCAGGTGTATATAGTGTAGAGTAAGAAAGGCGGCTCTCAAACATGGGGGGATCTCAGAAATTAACCATAGTAATTGGGTATGTCTGTAAGAATATGAACGCTAAATGGGTAAGTATCATAAGCAAAATATACATAGTAATATAGGGGATACGTATGGTAGGGACCCAAGGAGAGCCTACAAACCACGGAACAGTGAAATAAGATATAATGTAATGATTATAACCGTGCCAAACATATGAAAGGTAGGTGGAACGAGGAGATAGCCAACTAAATATAGCCAAGGTGATCAGACAAGAAACTGTGAGAACCTGTGAATCCAACCAGAATGGTGAAAGGAAGATGAAATGACACGTGGACTGAGGGTGTGATTAATGAGAAAGATATCTGAAGTGGGTAACTAAATTAGGACTGAGAGTAGCTGGCAATTGGTGCCGTGAGAAGGATGAGAGAGATATATGGTGGAGTGAAGTAAAGGGTAAAAACAGCGTGTACTCACCTGCATGGATCCATAGCGAGAATCGCGCCCAGCGTCACACTGAATGCTCAAACGTTGGGAAGCCGCCGGGCCAGCTGATGAGCCGGGCAGACGCTCCCCCTTATGAGCATAGTTGGACAACACGTGACCGGACGTTGGCGTCAATACTGACGTCACGTCCCGCACGGAGATGTGTGGCGCCGATGCGCTGCGGCCGCCAACCACCACCACGCCGTCAACCCCGCCCATCTAGGTGGGAGGAGAAGGAGGAGGAGGGGGGGAGGAAAGCGGGCGGAGCGCATCGCAGCTCCCGGGGAAGGACAGAGCCACGAATCTGCCCGTGACCCCAATGGTAATAGTAAAGCATAAAAATAGGACATACATTGCAAAAGACCTTAACAAAGGAAAAGATATGTATATATAACTTATAGCAAAGCCATATTAAGGATATAAAACATGGACGGCAATGCAAAATATGAATAGTAATAAAAAGCTGGTGAATCACACCTCCATCCCTATTTTAGTATGAAGCAAGGGGAGGGAAAGTGGGACTTTAAATGAGACTCCTGACCAAAAGAGTCTCCATCCCTAATTTGATTAACACTTAAATTTAAAGTCCCACATTGCTTTTATTTTGTGTTAATCAAATTAGGGATGGAGACTCTTTTGGTCAGGAGTCTCATTTAAAGTCCCACTTTCCCTCCCCTTGCTCCAGAGGCAAGTTGAGTGAGCGTTGGGTGGTACAGCCTTACAAAGTGATCAGGAGAGTGTACCCCAATGGCCCGGTCTACGAAGTACGGGTGGAAAATGAGGAGTTTGCCTCAAGGATCCTACATAGGAATATGTTACGGCCATGTCGGTCTGAAGATCCCAAACCTGCTGAAGAGACAACACTTCCTGTCCCGTCCTCAGAACTCATTATCTCCAATGAAAACAATGATGAAGACTGGTGGATTGTTCCTGACACTACGGAAGGTCCCCAGGCCACAGGGGATGAAGCTTATGCTACAGAACCACCACCGGCTCGCAATGAGGAGGAACCCAGGTTGGCAGCTCCCAATGAGGAAAGTCAGTCCCTCACAGATAGTCAAGACCTCCGGAGATCCAATAGGTCTACTGCAGGGGTTCCACCAAACAGGTACAATGCTGATCAGTTTGTTTGGTCCACCTGTATGTGTTGTGGACAATGTTGTGCTGCTGTTAGAGATTGTAATAATCACTTTCTTCCCCATGGACTATATAGGATGGCCGAGGACGACCATCGTTAAGTGGGGAGGAATGTAGGGGGTCAGCCCCTTGAATGACTAACTCCATTACACTGTAGTTCTATTGAGAAATTCCCACAGACTGTCATGCATCTTTCAGCCACAAGATGTCACTGTTGTTGCTTTAGGTGAAGGGAGGAAGCAGGAAGTTCCAGGAAGGGTGTGGTGTTTGTCTCGCTATGGCTGTGCTGAGCTGAGGAAAGGTACTGCATGCTGTGGCCTTGAGAGGGCATATAGACTGTATAATCCTGGGACAGAGCAACAGGATCTTGCCAGAGGAGACAGAACTGAACTGTGATACCACGGACAGCAGCTGAGAACCCGAGGAAGAGAGGAGAGAACATCCCAGAGCACCTCAAGCCAGATACAGAGCAAGGGGCCAGACTGCAGTGACCTCCAAGTGACAGAACAAGATAAACTACTTGCAAAGAAACCCAGACCAGTGCATAAGAGACTGCAGCTACAGACAGCAAGGGACAGATCCAGAGACCTGACTGCATTCACCATCACAGAGACTGAGATAAAGCAGCTGCACCTACAGAACTGTGAGTGTACACCGGTGCTAACCTGTGGCAGGGAATAGAGCAGGTTTCTGCAGACAGAGCGTTGCAGCAACGTGTCCCGGTTAGCGGGAATCAGATAGGATCATATAGCAGAGTAGCCTGTATTTCTGTGTGTGCGTTGGCGGGAGCGCCATTTTAAGTATCACGTTGCAGTTAACTTTGCTGTAAACCTATGTAATCTGTTATTACTGTTAACATCATTCTCCGGCCATTATACTCTGTTGGTTAATAAAGCCGGTATCTGCTTCAGCCTCATTGTCTGCTGTACCGTACTTGAATTCTGCATTGCGGTCCCCTACTCCTCTGACAGCTACACTGGCTGGGTGACAGGAGTGATCAGGAGGGCAATTAAGGTGTTTGCTTAACAAACAATTGTTTTCCTAACAAGTGTTTTTCAGTGTATGTGCCCTGCTTATACACACTGACCTGGCTGGGTCTCTCCCCTTTCAATTCTGCAAGGCAGGGAGAAATCCAGCCAGAGTCTGTGTTTACAGACACACAGATCTGTACTGTGACTGCCGACAGCTGATCAGCAGGTACACAGACAAAAGGGGTCGCTGTAACCTGCTGAAAAATTTACGCTGTGGCCAATCACAGCACAGGTCAGCAGGGGGCACGTGCATGCGTGCCTGAAAACCAAGAAGTTCGCAGTAAACATATTGTGAAGTGGTTAGAGGTCCCTTGGACCCCTGCCTGATTTACCATGCATAAAAGTAAGTTAAGCTGGTAATAAAGATTGTGGCTGGTGTTGTGGAATCTTTTACTTCAGGTACAGATACCTGACACCTGTTAGTCAAATTCCCCAAAAAAATATGTAGCTGCATAGAGACCAGACTAAATTAAGAAGTTTGAATTAGTTGATCTGCTTTATTTTTCTGAGCATCAGACTAAATACACAAAATAACGTATCTGAGGTAGGTTGTATCAAGATATATGAACCATATTAAGATATAGTTTGACCAATCAAATGTTAGTAAAATCTACAGTAAGCTTAGAGTTAATAGTCTTGTGATTGTAGTTTATCAAGGGGTCACCATTGAGGGATGTTTATTGCTTGTGGTTTTCTTGACATGTTCTCCAGACAGCCACCTGGGTGCTTTTCCAGGAACTTTTTGCAACTTTTTTAAGTGTGAACCAACCCTTAGAGAGAGAGATTTGAAACAGGGAACAAGCACTGTTATATGGAAGGAAGGATCACTATGGTATATGGAAGAAAGGAAGGAGGAATCACTATGGCACATAGAAGGCAGGGAGGACCACTAAGATACATGGAAGGCAGAAAGAAAGGATTACTATGGTACATGGAAGAAAGGAAGTATCACTATGGCCCATGGAAGGCAGGAATGAAGGACCACTATGGTACATGGAAGGCAGCATGGAAGGGAGGAAGGACCACTATGGTACATGGAAGAAAGGAAGGATCAATATGGTACATGGAAGGCAGCATGGAAGGGAGGAAGGATCACTATGGTACATGAAAGGCAGGAAAGAAGGATCACTATAGCATATGGAAGACAGCAATGATCACTATGGCACATGGAAGACAAGAAGGACTACTATAGTACATGGAAGGCAGGGAGGATCACTCTGGTATAGGGAAGGTAGGAAGGAAGGATTACCATAGTACATGGAAGGCAAGAAGGCTCACTATGGAACATGGAAGGCAGGAAGGATCACTATAGTTGTGGAAGGCAGGAAAGATCACTATGGTAAATGAAAGGCAGGATGGATCGATATAGCACAAAGAAGGCAGGAAGGATTACTATGGTATATGGAAGAAAGGAAGGAGGGGTCACTGTGGTACATGAAAAAAATGAAAGGATCACTATGGCACATGGGGGGCAGGAGTGATCACTGTGCTACATTGAAGGCAGGAAGGATCACCATGGTACATGGAAGGCAGGAAGGATCACTATGGTACATGAAAAGCAGGAATGATCACTATGACACATGGAAGGCAGGAATGATCACTATGATAGATGGAAGGCAGAAAAAAGCACTATGGTACATGGAAGGCAGGAAGAATCAATATGGTACATGGAAGACAGGAAGGATCACTATGGCACATGGAAGGCAAGAAGGATCTCTATGGCACATTGAAGGCAGGAAGGAAGGATCACTATGACACATGGAAGGCAGGAAAGGAGGAACACTATGGTACATATGTAGCACTGTCCCCGTAAGGACTGCCAGATATTCACTTTACGGGCCCCCCTGAGTTACCAGCACACAGTCCTAACAAATTAAGTTCTCAATGTTTGCCTCTTTAGCTCACTCAGATAATCATTCCAGGGGTATGTGGTTGTTTTTGTTTATTTGATAATTTGAGAACAGGATAAGGAAATAGTGGGATACTCCATTTTAACTATGCACAATGTTGAGGACTCCTATCTTCTGGTACAGCCAGGCTATTGATTCACTCTGCAACTATGGATGAATTTGTAGTTGAGTCTCTTCTCCCAAGACAACTCAGTGAATAGACATTTATCTTCGGGACACTCTCCCTAGCATTCTCTTTATCTTGACCTGCTTACACCCATCCACTGACTAGCCTACACGCAGGGGTGGCCCCTCAGGCTAGGCCCTTTGACATGAGTCCCTGTACTCACGATACTGTGGTCCCAGGGCCTCCAGTATCTCCCCTCTCATACAGCATTCCTGGAACTCTGGGTTCAGCTCCTCTCAACCATTCCTCAGGCCCTCAGGACGACAACCTGTGACCGCATGGCACCTCTACAGAGGAGGAGGCAGCCGCCCCTCCCCTCTCCAGCCAAAGACCCCGCAGCACATGTGCTCCTGACTTTTATACATTATCCCTGAATGCACCAAGGCGACCTGCCCACTGCCAATCACCAGCACTGTATCAAAAGCCTATGCACCCATTCCTCGGATTTCCTCCCACTGTCCAAATGCCTCCCTATTGGACCAGTGTGAAACACTCTCTAGACTGAATGAATCGCATACTGAGAACAATGAGCAGACCTCACTAGCAGATCCTGTTCTCTGGTAGGCAGAAAGCAATATAGATTTGCCTGCAGCCCCTCTGGTAAGCAGACAGAGCTCAAAATTTTACTCTCTCACTAGCACCTCCCTAGGAGGGTGCTACAAATAGAAGGCAGGAAGTATCGCTATGGCAAATGGAAAGCAGGGAGAATCACTAAGGCACATGGAAGGAAGGACTAGATGGAAAGAAGAGAGAGGAGAGAGTTCACTCACTCGAGGCTGGCTGGTCTCCAGATGCTCAGGCAGTGACATCATGTGCACTGCTTTAAAATTCCCACCCGCACAGCCCCTTCGCAGGCACAGCATTGGCTGCACGCTGGGGGTTGTGGGCAGACACATGGGGAGGAGGTGGAGCATGCCTAGCCTCCCTCCTCTCCCATTAGTATGGGATGTAGAGCAGGTAGGCGGGTGAGTGGGAGGTGGGGGGGGGGGGCTGCCCTGGTGGGGCACTAAATGTGTATGCCTCAGCTTTGCCAGCTGCAGTACGGCAGGCACCTGACAGGCAGATTAGTGCAATCACATCAGTGACAATGTATGGTGGCATCACATAAATTGCAATTAGTTAACTTTTAATTATTTTACTAGTTTACTTTTACAGTATTCATTGGCCTACACGTGGAGGCAGGAACCCAACATCATTGATTTTCACACAAAAAAAAAGAAAAAAACGTTATAGGGTACATATTTTTTTTTTCAAATACAGCAGCAATATACCACAATGGAGTGACAGTACAGTTACAATACAATACAATAAAATACAGGAGGTATAAAAGGGCCCTGCTTTTAGGATCTTGGAATATAATAGCATGGAGCGGGTGGTACAAAAGGTAATAACTGTGGGGGTTGAGATGATTGAAGAGTTAAACGTTCAGTTGTTAACCACTTAAGCCCCGGAAGATTTTACCCCCTTCTTGACCAGGGCCTATTTTGTGATTCGGCACTGCGTGACTTTAACGGACAATTGCACGGTCGTGCGATGCTGTACCCAAATTAAATTGACGTCATTTTTTTCCCACAAACAGAGCTTTCGGTTGGTGGTATTTGATCACCTGTGCGATTTTTTGATCATGTGCTATAAACAAAAAAAGAGCGACAATTTTGCAAAAATAACAATATTTTTCGCATTTTTTATATGAAATTCCCCAAAAAAATGTAAAAATCAAAATTTTTTAACATTTTAGGCCAATTTTTTTTTTACCATATGTTTGGTAAAAAAAATCGCAAAAAGCGTATTTTAATTGGTTTGCGCAAAAGTTATCGCGTTTACTAACAAAGGGAAAGATTTTTGTCATTTTTATTTATTTTTTTTTTTTAACGAGTAATGGCGGCGATCTGCAATTTTTTTTTGCGGGACTGCGACATTGCGGCGGACAGATCGGACCCTTGACTGACATTTTTGACACTTTTGGGGGTACCAGTGACATTACTACAGTAATCAGTGCTATACATATGCACTGTTACTGTAAAAATGACACTGGCAGTGAAGGGGTTAACTTTATTTGAGAAGGAGGGGTTAAGTGTGTCCCTAGGGGCGTGATTCTAACTGTGATTGGATGTGGCTGTGTGTGTAACAGCAGAGATCTACGGTCCTACATAGCAGGACCGTATGATCTGTGCTGTTTCACAGGGGAGAATGACAGGCGGCTGTGTTTACATTAGCCGCCTGCCTTTCTCCCAGTGTAACCGGCGATCGCGAGTGACCGGCGGACATCGGGTCCACCGCTCACACGCGCGCGGGGGGGGGCGTGAGTGAGTGGGAGCGGGAGCGCGCCTCTAGCGGCTCGCGCTCGCTCCCTAGAGCCTCACAGGCTAGCGTCGTAGATTTACGTCACTTTGCCTGTGAGGGGCTGACTGCCGACGTAGATAGACGTTAGGC
Source organism: Pelophylax lessonae (assembly GCF_965119305.1). NCBI lineage: Eukaryota > Metazoa > Chordata > Amphibia > Anura > Ranidae > Pelophylax > Pelophylax lessonae. Next base: position 648,157,906 of record NC_138771.1, read on the forward strand.
AGTCGGCAAGTGGTTAAGTGGAGGCGTGATAGACTTCCATGAAGAGATGAATTTTCAGAGATCACCTAAAGGTGGCCAGAGTAGGAGATAGCTGGACAGATTAAGGTAAAAAGTTCCAGAGGATGGGAAAGGCTCTGGAGAAGTCTTGGAGCTGAGCATGGGAGGAGGAAACAAGAGAGTTAGAGACCATTTTTAGTATTACCATCAATATATTTATATAGGTAAATTAATAAAAATGTGACAGAAGAATACCCTTCTGGACAAATATATATTTTTTTCCTCTTGACTTTATTGAAAATCTATACCCGAAGCATAAAAAAAAAAAAACCCCACCAGGGAAGGCCATGCTCGTAAAAGCTTACAATCTAAGAGGGTGGACCAAGTGGTACAAAAGCTAATAAATGTGGGGGATAGGGGACATCTTATTCAACCATAAGACAATGGAGATAGCAGTTGGGACGGGCTTGGGAGCATTCACTACCTAATAATTGAGAGGTTTATCGCATGGCGGGACAGTTTGTCCACCTAGAAATCTATATTGAATTGTGGACCAGGAGCCTACTGCTTTCTGCAGCCCTGCCATTGCCTTTTCTTTAAGTATAGGCTATGCCATATGGCGCTTTTCCACTGCATGGAACCGTACCGGCTCGGCACGCTTTTGTGCTTTTCCACTGCGGTACCGCATGGTATAGGGTCGGAACGGTTCGGTACGGTACGGTATAGGTTTGCTTTTCCACTGCATGGAACCGAACGGTACGGTACGGTATGGCTCTGAAAAAACAGTACCTACTCGATTGTGGTTCCAACAGGTACCAAACTGGTACCATATCCCACAATCCTTTGCATGCAGTCACTACTAGCCACTGATTGGTCAGAGAATCACACCCACCCCGTTGTTATCCCACCCACTTAACTTTAGTACTACATTAGTGGAAAAGCAAACCTATACCGTACCGTACCGAACCGTTCCGACACTATACCATGCGGTACCAGCAGTGGAAAAGCAAACCGGGCCAAGCAGGGCCGAGTAGAGCCGAGCCGGTACTAGCCGGTACTTGCAGTGGAAAAGTGCCAATAGTGTGGTTCCTCTTTAGCTGCACTGACCCTGATGCACTGTCCTCTTCCATCTTTGAATTGGATGTGTGTTGTCCCCTCTCTCTCCCTTGCTGTTGTGGACTATACGCTTCAAGGTTCTCATTTTGGCTATACATAAAATATACCAATAGGATCACCTAAGAAACTTTAGGAGAAACACGTAGTTATCCCTATTGGTGATGGTACATTTTATGTAAAGTATGGTTCTTGCGCTATCTTGGATATTCCCAGTCACCCTGATGCTGCACCACGATAACTGGTACTATGAAACAGTTGTGAATGTCAATAAGTCAAGGAGGTTGTGGTGCGCTTCTGGGTGTTTTCAATATGTTAAAGTGCTTGTATGTACTCTCCAACTCAAAATGTATCAATGTGCAAAATAGTTATTAAGTATGTATATATTTGTTTCCTATTGAAAATATTTTAAATCTTAATTTAAACTCTATCCTTAGTTCTTTCCAGAGGGGTCCTGAGTTCCTTCCCAATCTCTTTCTATCAGTGGGGATCTTTTTACTGCCTTCTTAGTAGTGCGATCTCCTTAGGTATGTAACTCCTCCTTAGGCCTCATTAAAATGATGGGGCCATCATGGTGTAATGTTTATGTCATGGTCTTACCTTCTTGCTGTTCTCCTTCGTTTGACATGTGCTGGCGGCCATCTTGGTTTCTGGGTTTCTTGTAGCCTCCCACCCTGCGGCTCCTCCTTCCCACTGGGAGGAGCTGGATGCCTAGCTCATATATATAGGAGGTCTGTGGCTTCAGTTCCTTGCTTGGTCCTCCTGTGTTCACATGCTTCTAAGACTGCTGCTGCTTCTGGTCCCTGATCCTGGCTTCGTCTGACTACCCTGCTGGTTCCTGATCCTGGCTTCGTCTGACTACCCTGCTGGTTCCTGATCCTGGCTTCGTCTGACTACCCTGCTGGTTCCTGATCCCGGCTTCGTCTGACTACCCTTCTGGTTCCTGACCTCTGGCTTCGCAAGGACTCTGCCTCGGTTTCGCCATCCGTTTGGACTTTTGCTTTACAGCTTGATTTTCAATAAAGCCTTCTTATTTTCACTTATCTGTTGTTGTACGTCTGGTTCATGGTTCCGTGACATTAGGACCAAGCCATGAATTCTGACGGTACAGGGCCATCCTCGCTACCCACGCTGGTTGCCAGACTTGATCAGCAGGATCACCTGTTGGGTCGGTTCGCCGTGGCGTTGCAAACCCTGCTTGAACGTACGGCTCATTTCGCTCCCGTTGCCGATGGGTCGGTTGTCGCTCCTGGGCCCGCTCCTACTGCCGCTCCGGTTGTTGCGCCAGAGTCTACCCCGACACCTGTTGTTGCGCCTGCGGTGTTTCGGGGTATGACCGGTTCTGCCCCCCTTCCACAGCGCTTTGGGGGAGAGCCAACTCAGTGCCGAGGTTTCCTTAACCAGGTGGGCATTTATTTCGAGTTGCTGCCACATGCCTTTCCTACTGAGAGATCAAAGGTGGGCTTCTTAATTTCGCTGCTCTCGGACAAGGCCTTGGCCTAGGCCAGCCCTTTATGGGAGAACAACAATCCGGTGGTTGCCGAGTTTTCCGGTTTTGTTGCTTCTCTTCGGAGGGTATTCGATGTGCCGGCTCGTGCTGCCTCTGCTGCGAAGCTCCTTATGTCCATCAGACAGGGTTCACGATCCGTAGCTGAATACGCCATTGAGTTTCGTACCCTGGCAGCAGAGGTGGGCTGGAATAATGAGGCTCTGGTCGCTGCTTTCTCTCATGGTCTCTCGGATGCCTTGAAGGATGAGGTTGCAGCTAAGGACCTACCAGTGGAGCTTGAGTCTCTTATTTCTTTCTTGATTTTGATTGACACCAGACTCAGGGAGAGACCTTCCTTTAAGGAGAGTCTGCGGAGGCCTCCTAACAGGTTGGCGCCTACCTTTGCTGTCCCACCCGTGCCTCCCTCTCCTCCCACGCCTCCTGGGGATGACTTGGCTGGGGGTGAACCCATGCAGCTGGGCTTTGCTCGCCTGTCCGAGGGGGAGAGGGTACTCCGAAGACGCGAGGGTCGATGCATGTACTATGGTCTTGGTGGGCATTTTCGGTTGGCATGTCCGAACCGTCCGGGAAACGCTCGCACCTGAGATCCTGTCGGGGGCAGATCTTGGGTGGAGTCTCCTCGTCCCCGGTTTTCCGTGTTGACAAACCACTGATCACTGTTGTCCTCTCCTGGGTCGGGGGCTCGGTGCTGGTGGTTTGTTCATTGATAGTGTGTTCGCTGCCGCCAATTCCATTCCTCTGCAGGCCCGAGGTTCTCCACTGGCTCTTGAGGCGATAGACGGCAGACCCCTTCTGCCGCCACACGTGACTCATGAGACCCTTCCAGTGGGGATAGCCATTGGTGCCGTTCACAGAGAGTCGGTCTGCTTCCAGGTTATTTCGTCTCCACACTACTCGGTGGTCTTGGGGTACCCCTGGCTCCAGAAGCATAATCCGACTTTCGATTGGAGATCGGCCGAGATCCTCTCGTGGTCACCGCAGTGTGGGGCTAGTTGCATCCATGGGCCTGTCAAGTTGCTGTGTACTTCCTCGGACTCTCTGTTGCCTCCTGAATACGAGGAGTACCGGGATGTATTCGATAAGGTGCGCGCGGTTGCCCTACCTCCGCACCGCCCATACGATTGTGCCATCGAGTTACAACCTGGTGCCGTTCCTCCTCGTGGCAAGGTCTATCCACTGTCGGTAGCGGAGAATGAGGCCATGGAGGAGTACGTGAAGGAGGCGCCTTCACGCGGACACATTCGCAAATCCTCGTTCCCGGCAGGGGCTGGATTTTTCTTTGTGAAAAAGAGGGGCGGTGAGTTGAGGCCTTGCATCGATTACAGGGGTCTCAATCGCATCACGATCAAGAACGCTTACCCGATACCCTTGATTTCCGAGCTGTTCGATCGCCTTAAAGGGGCCACGGTCTTTACCAAACTCGACCTGAGGGCGGCATATAACCTCGTAAGGATCAAGGCGGGCGATGAGTGGAAGACCGCGTTTAACACCAGGACCGGTCATTATGAATCCTTGGTTATGCCCTTTGGGTTGTGCAATGCGCCCGCAGTCTTTCAGGAATTCATTAACGATGTTTTCCGTGACCTGTTGCAGCAGTGTGTGGTGGTCTATTTGGATGACATCTTGGTATATTCTGAATCCTTGGAGACCCACATTCTGGATGTCAGACGAGTGTTGCAACGGTTACGAGAGAACAAGCTGTTCGGTAAGCTTGAGAAATGCGAATTTCACCGATCCCAGGTAACCTTCTTAGGTTACATCATTTCCGCTGAGGGGTTCTCCATGGATCCTGAGAAGGTTTCGGCTGTCTTACAGTGGCCCCAGCCCAGTGGTCTTCGCTCCCTGCAGCGCTTTTTGGGCTTCGCCAATTATTATCGGAAGTTCATCAGGGACTTTTCCATGCTAGCCAAGCCTCTCACGGATCTGACCAGGAAGGGCAGTAATTCCCAGGTCTGGCCGCTCGAGGCCATCCGAGCTTTTGAGGCTCTAAAATCCGCCTTTGTGTCGGCTCCGATTCTGTCGCATCCCAACCCTGGGTTGCCCTTTGTCCTCGAGGTGGACGCATCTGAGACGGGAGTAGGCGCCCTTCTGTCTCAGCGTAGAACACCAGAGGGTCCTCTGCTTCCTTGTGGGTTTTACTCCCGGAAACTGTCTTCCGCGGAGTGCAACTATCAGATTGGTGACAGGGAGTTATTGGCCATCGTGCAGGCCCTTAAAGAATGGAGGCACTTGCTCGAGGGTTCGGTGGTTCCGGTCCTCATCCTGATGGACCACAAGAATCTGACCTACCTTTCTGAGGCCAAGAGATTGACACCACGTCAGGCCAGATGGGCTCTGTTCTTGTCACGTTTTAATTACGTGGTCTCCTACCTACCCGGTTCCAAGAACATCAGGGCGGATGCCTTATCACGGCAGTACTCCGACCTGTCCAGGGAGGAGTCGATTCCGACTTCGGTCATACCTCCGAATCAGATCCTGGCCGCCATTCGCACCAGCCTGACCTCTCCCCTGGGTGAGCAGATTTTGGCGGCTCAATCTGGTGCTCCCTCTGAGAGACCCAACGGCAGATGTTTTGTGCCTGAGGAGTTGCGCACTCGGTTGTTGCGAACCTACCATAACTCCAAGACCGCGGGGCATCCTGGAAAGAATCAGCTGTCCTGGGCTGTTTCACGTTTGTTCTGGTGGCCTTCCCTACGTTCCGACATCGCCGCATATGTAGCGGCATGCTCCGTTTGTGCTCAGAGTAAGTCCCCTCGGCACCTTCCGTTGGGCCTTCTGCAACCCATAGCCACCGGGGAGCGCCCATGGTCACACCTGGGGATGGATTTCATTGTGGACCTCCCTGCATCCCGAGGCCATACGGTCATTCTCATGATTGTGGATCGATTTTCCAAAATGTGCCACTGTGTTCCTCTCAAGAAGTTACCCTCTGCACAGGAGTTGGCCACAATTTTTGCCAGGGAGGTCTTCCGGTTGCACGGTTTGCCCAAGGAGATTGTGTCGGATCGGGGGAGTCAGTTTGTGTCCAGGTTCTGGCGCGCCTTTTGCTCCCAGTTGGGGATTCATCTCTCCTTCTCCTCGGCCTACCACCCTCAGTCCAATGGGGCCGCAGAACGATCCAATCAGGCCTTGGAACAATTCCTTCGTTGCTATGTCTCCGATCACCAAGACAATTGGGTTGACCTCCTGCCTTGGGCTGAGTTTGCCAGGAACACGGCGGTGAACTCTTCCTCTGGGACGTCTCCCTTCATGGCCAATTATGGGTTCCAACCTGCCGTGTTACCGGAGGTATTCTCTCCCCAGGATATTCCGGCTGTGGAGGATCACCTTTCCGTCCTACGTGCTTCTTGGGTACAGATCCAGAAGTCCCTTGAGGTTTCTGCGCAGCGCCAGAGACTCCAGGCTGATCGCAGACGAGCGCCTGCTCCTTCCTACCAGGCCGGAGACCGTGTATGGTTGTCCACCCGCAACCTCAACCTTCGAGTGCCCACTCCCAAGCTGGTGCCTCGCTTTGTTGGTCCCTTCCGAGTGCTTCGCAGGGTAAACCCGGTAGCCTATGCCCTTGCGCTTCCTCCTGGCATGCGGATCTCCAACGAGTTTCATGTCTCCCTGTTGAAGCCACTGGTGTGTAATCGTTTCACTTCCTCGGTTCCTCGGCCCCGTCCGGTCCAAGTGGGCAATCGTGAGGAGTATGAGGTGAGCAATATCCTGGACTCACGCCTGGTCCGCGGTCGGGTGCAGTTTTTGGTTCATTGGCGTGGTTATGGTCCAGAGGAGCGTTCCTGGGTTCCCTCCGCAGATGTCCATGCTCCTGCCTTGCTCCGAGCCTTCCACGCACGCTTCCCTCAGAAACCGTTCTTTACTCCGCGGAGGAGGGGCCCTTGAGGGGGAGGTACTGTCATGGTCTTACCTTCTTGCTGTTCTCCTTCGTTTGACATGTGCTGGCGGCCATCTTGGTTTCTGGGTTTCTTGTAGCCTCCCACCCTGCGGCTCCTCCTTCCCACTGGGAGGAGCTGGATGCCTAGCTCATATATATAGGAGGTCTGTGGCTTCAGTTCCTTGCTTGGTCCTCCTGTGTTCACATGCTTCTAAGACTGCTGCTGCTTCTGGTCCCTGATCCTGGCTTCGTCTGACTACCCTGCTGGTTCCTGATCCTGGCTTCGTCTGACTACCCTGCTGGTTCCTGATCCTGGCTTCGTCTGACTACCCTGCTGGTTCCTGATCCCGGCTTCGTCTGACTACCCTTCTGGTTCCTGACCTCTGGCTTCGCAAGGACTCTGCCTCGGTTTCGCCATCCGTTTGGACTTTTGCTTTACAGCTTGATTTTCAATAAAGCCTTCTTATTTTCACTTATCTGTTGTTGTACGTCTGGTTCATGGTTCCGTGACAGTTTAAGACTTTTAATGTGTAATAATATAGCAGACTAACATATAAAACAGCTTTATCCAGTGTTCAAAACAGCGCCGTGGGAGGTCTGTCCCGTACCGCACGTCACTCTGGGTTCCAGGTTCCTACGCGTTACGTCACGGAGTTATGTGACTTCCTCAGGGAATCTTATTATGTGTAACTGCTTATTTGCACAAAATTTGATACATTGTTTTGCATTTTAGAAGTTTTATTGTTTGAATTCACATTGGATGCACAGAGCACTTTTGTAGAAGCACTTATAAGAAGCACCATTTCATGTTTTAACATTTACCTATTTATTGGAATCAATTATCCACATAAGCACCTTACAAATTATATGCAAAAAACTAAGGATAGATTTTAAAATAAGATTTAAAATATTTTCAATAGGAAACGAATATATATACATACTTAATAACTATTTTGCACATTGATTCATTTTGAGTTGGAGAGTACATACAAGCACTTTAACACATTGAAAACACCCAGAAGCGCACCACAACCTCCTTAACTTTGGTGATGGTACATTGATTCCTGCGTCTGGCTCTGCATAGGGAAGAAGTCTCTCTAATCTTATTCTATACTACTATATTTTGAAGGAAGTGGGCCAATGAGACAGGTCTCTTTGTATATGTACACACCATGCTAGCCATCCAGCCTATGGGGGAATGTAATATATATTGGATTATACACACTTTCTGTTTTTATTGCGAGATCTTAACTATGTTGTTAAATAAACTTTTTATACTTTTATAGTTTTTTTTTTTCTAATTGGGATCACAGTTGGCAACCGATAAAGCCCAATATTTTGTTTTTCGTTCATATGTGGGGGATGGGGGATGAGCTAACGGAAGAGTTTAAAGTTCAGTTGTTAGTTGAAGGCGTGATAGGCTTCCTCTAAGAAAATCGTTTTTAGGAATCGCCTAAATGTGGACAGGTTGGACATCTCTTGTATGAAGAGATGAGTTTTTATGGATCACCTTAACCACTTAAGCCCCGGAAGATTTTACCCCCTTCCTGACCAGGGCCTATTTTGCGATTCGTCACTGCGTGACTTTAACGGACAATTGCGCGGTCGTGCGACGCTGTACCTAAACGAATTTGACGCCCTTTTTTCCCCACAAACAGAGCTTTCTTTCGGTGGTATTTGATCACCTGTGCGATTTTTTGATCATGCGCAATAAACAAAAAAATAGCATCAATTTTGCAAAAATAACTATTTTTCACATTTTTTTATTTGAAATTCCCCCAAAAAAATGTAAAAATCAAAATTTTTTAACATTTTAGGCCAATTTGTTTTATGCTACATATGTTTGGTAAAAAAAAATTGCAAAAAGCCAATTTTGATTGGTTTGCGCAAAAGTTATTGCGTTTACTAACTAAGGGAAAGATTTGTGTCATTTTTTTTAACGAGTAATGGCGGCGATGTGCGATTTTTTTTTGCGGTACTGCGACATTGCTGCGGACAGATCGGACCCTTGACTGACATTTTTGACACTTTTGGGGGTACCAGTGGCATTACTACAGTAATCAGTGCTATACATATATGCACTGTTACTGTAAAAATGACACTGGCAGTGAAGGGGTTAACTTTATTTGAGAGGGAGGGGTTAAGTGTGTCCCTAGGGGCGTGATTCTAACTGTGATTGGATGTGGCTTGAGGTGTAGGAACAGTGATCAACTGTCCTACATAGCAGAACCGTATGATCTCAATTCTTACACAGGGGAGAATGACAGGCGGCTTTGTTTACATTAGCCGCCTGCCTTTCTCCTGCTGTAACGGACAATCGCGAGTGCCCGGCGGACATCGGGTCCGCCGGGCACACGAGCGGGGGGGGTCCGTGAGCAAGCGGGAGCATGCCTCCGGTGGCGCGCGCTCACTCCCTAGAGCCTCACAGGCTAGCGACGTAGACCTACGTCGCTTTGCCTGTGAGGGGCTGACTGCTGACGTAAATAGTCGTTAGGCAGTCGGCAAGCGGTTAAGGTAGCCAGAGTAGGAGACATCTGGACAGATTGAGGTAGAGAGTTCCAAAGGATGGTAAAGGCTCTGGAAACAGAGAAGATGGTCTGGGTGATATTTGGAGCTAAGATTGGTGATGTAGCCCGGGCAGAGTTGCGAATGGCTTTGTATGTTGTTATTAGTATTTTGAATGTAATTAGCTGGGCAATCGGAAGCCAGTGGAGGAATTGGAAGAGAGGGGTGGCAGACACTGAGCAGTTGGTAAGGTAGATGAGTCTGGCAGCAGTATCCCTTACGGACTGAAGAAAGGAAAGCCTATGGACAGGTAGGCTTATGAGAAGAGAGTTGCAATAGTCAAAGTGAAAGATAACAAGGGAGTGAATGGGTGGTTTGGTGGTTTTATTAGCTAATATAGCTAAAATATTTTGTATACTCTTAAAAAAAAGAGTTAATGCTCTCAACTCCATACAGTTTGCAATGCTTCCAGATGCAATATGCCTGCTCAATCCCTAAGAAATTGTGACCTGTCAAAAAAAGGTTTCCCCCTTCTGTCTCGGTATCAAGACGTTCAATATTTGCTTCCCGGTGCAATGCTGTATGTCCACACGATTCCTAAGAAATCGCACAATAAAACAAACATAAAGTGTACAGGCATTGTGTGACACCCTCATAAAACCTTCATTAAAATAGTAACATCTGGTACTCAGAAATGTTCCTAATAAACTTGTTCTAACTCATGTGTTTACTTTTGGTGACTTGAAATCTTCCTGCTCTCTCCTTCTCTCCATGTCCAATCAAACTGCCTTTATACTCTGGGCAGCACAGTAGTGTAGCAGTTAGCATTTTCACCTAACAGCAACAGGGTTGCTGGTTTGAATCCCACCAACGACACTACCTACTTGGAGTTTGCATGTTCTCCCTATGCCTGCATGGGTTTTCTCTGGGTTCTCCAGTTTCCTCCCACCCTCCAAACATGCTGGTAGGTTAATTGGCTCCTGTCTAGGGATAGACCAATATGGTCTTTCTAGGGCCGATACCGATATTTTGGTCACAATGTATTGGTATCGGCCGATATAGGCCGATATTCTGCACATTCAATCACACATCCAATGCAGAGTGATCAGTGCCCCCAACAATGCAGAGTGACCAATGCCCCCAACAATGCGGAGTGACCAGTGCCCCCAACAATGCAGAGTGACCAGTTCCCCCATCAATGCAGAGTGACCAGTTCCCCCATCAATGCAGAGTGACCAGTTCCCCCAACAATGCAGAGTGACCAGTGCCTCCAAAAATGCAGAGTGACCAGTGCCCCCAACAATGCAGAGTGACCAGTGCCCCCAACAATGCAGAGTGACCAGTTCCCCCATCAATGCAGAGTGACCAGTTCCCCCATCAATGCAGAGTGACCAGTGCCCCCAACAATGCAGAGTGACCAGTGCCCCCAACAATGCAGAGTGACCAGTGCCCCCATCAATGCAGAGGGGGGCACTGGTCACCTGACTAACTATGTAACTATGTAACTTTTCAGTAAGCCAACATTTCTGTAATAAAAATCCTTTTTTTTTATTGGTCTTATGTAATATTCTATATAGAAAGAATGCGAACAAATGGACTTTTTTGGCACTGACAACTGGACAATAATGTCATAAAAATGAAATATTTTATTTAGAAATTATTAAAAACATATATACAATATGTGTGTCACCACAAGTGTAAAACATGAAAACATATCAAAAACAGATATATATATATATATATATATCAAAGCACGCAATTCAGAAGGCACATATTTTCTAAATTACCAAAGCCTCTATCACCGCCTTATGGACAGAGATTACCATACTAAGGCTTGTACAAACTAGAGGTGCTAAAATAGCCCTAAGGCTATTTCTGGTGTAGCAAATTGGAACTCTTGGACAAATCCATCGGCGGTGAAAATGGGAGAGGCTCGGTATTAGGTACTGTATTCCAGTCAGAGACAAACTCTACATGTTTCGCGCAGTTGGCGCTTCTTCAGGAGTTTTAATAAAGGCTGAAACAGTTCTACAAAAATATATAAAAGAGAAAAGTTTAGGATTTATACATAGCCTATTGAGAAAATATGCATATATGTACATGCGTGTATACCCTCCTAAGAAACACGGAAGGACAACAAAACATACAGTATCACAACAACATCATTAATTTCATAACCCATCTAAATGAATTAGCGAAGTTTATTGTTCTCTTACCAATGTAGCAATATTGGTAGTACAGTGTATGAAGACACTGTTCTCTATTGAATAGATGCCGATGCCTGTGGTCATGGAGCAGACACGAGGGCGAAGATCCAATTGCGTGCCAAAAAACACCCCAAGGGGAAAGGGGTGTATATAAAGGAGGTGGGGGGGGGGGTATTTAGGATAACAATCCTTAATCTATTAAGAAAGATATAAATATAATAATAAACCAAAGGAGGAGGGATATTATAAAATAAATACATGATGGTAGAGGTCTTAGTGTCCAGTTTCTTACCTGTTAAGCTTAAAAGATGTAGGTGAGGTCACGAGAAGTGTAGCTGACTATTGTGGTTCAGATACACGATAATAAGTGAATGAGTGAATACCAGAAGGGTAATTCTGTATTCCCTGTAAACAGAGCCAGGGGACATAAAATATTATAGCAGTAAGGGTATGAAGCTCTTGGGGTCCAGCCCAGAGACCATTAGTAAAGAGCAGAGTAAAAATAGAAAATAATAAATATAAATAAATATTAAATAATACTAGAGTATTTTGTATCAAAGGGCCAACTTTTTTAGAGTATAAGCCACAATATGCTATAGTCAAGTATAGTAGTTAAATTTAAACGGGATAAATAATAAGGAAAAAGGAAAAAGCGAGGTAAAAATATAAACAAAACAAACCTTAGTATGTGTACTAAATCAAACCATCCGGAAGATATCCAAATAGCCTGTAAGGAATAACTTGCTGTTGGGCAGGCGACTTCTACTAATTAGTGGTACATAACATCCTATGGACCCAAATAAACACGATAGAGTATAAGGATGTGTTTTTGAAAAAAGATTTACAATAAGGTTTCAAATGGCGTCAGAGCACTAAGCCACTATTGACTCCATACAATTGAATATGCATAATATATACCTTAGTATGGGTAGTAAATCAAGCCATCCAGGAAAATATCCAAACAGCCTGTGAGAAAAAACTTGCTGTTGGACAGGCAGGTTCTACTAATTAGTAGTGCAAAACCACCTATGGACCAAATAAACACGATAAAGAGTGTAAGGGGTTGTTTTGAAAAAGAATTTGCAGTCCTATTTTTGATAGCGTCAAAACACTGAACCAGTGTGGACGCCATACAGTTGAAGATGCAAAGTACTGACCTGTAGATATCGGTATATGGAGAAAGTAACGCCGGCTGGAACGGCCGTGACCTCCAAAGAAGCTCCAGACCGAATGCTCACTTCGGTCTGGACTAAATAGCCCCCAACTGCGAGAGTCAGCACGCCGAAATGGCGTGTGACGTCAGCGCAGCCCGGCATAGGGTCCGCCCACTGCTCCGGTCGGGGCGGGCATAAAGGTGGAATGGCCCAATTCCGTGGTACGGTGCAGTAGGGACTGTTCAACACAGGGAGTGGTCTATCTCGCGTCTTGCCGATGTGGAGTTTTCTACATCGGCAAGACCATTAGAATGCTAAAACAAAGAGTCAACGACCATATATACTATTCTGGCAAGGGGAAAATGATTACCCCTATTAGTCGGCACATTGACCTTTACCATAAATATGATACATCTTGCATATCTTTCATAGTGTTGGAGACCATACCCCCAGACCCCAGAGGGGGAAATTGGGATAAAAGAATATTGCAAAGAGAAGTTCTTTGGATAGAACGTTTAAACGCAACAACACCACCGGGTCTTAATGAAGTCCTATCATATAGACCCTTCTTGTAAATAGCCTTAGGGCTATCAGTGATGAGCGACCTCTCCCAGTCCCAACACTATTAGTGTAAATACCAATAGGGTCTTTTGCCTTCCAGACATCGTCATTCCTTCCTCTCTTTTTCCTCTCAGGATTCAGGGCAATCTCTAGGGATTGTTTTTCAAAATGTAAGTTCGGATTACGCTCCTTGATCTTTCCCCCTCTTCACATCAAATAACCCCCCCCCCTTTCCTCCATCACTATATACCCTAATCTTCTCAGATTAGGTCCCCCCTGCTTCTTTTCTCCCTGCCCTTTGTGCTGTTTGTCTATTCACTGTATTTGTCTTTAGGGTTGTCTCTATACTGTGCAATAAATATAAATGTTATGATGGTTTTTTTGAGCTTTGATATCCCCTTTTTCTTTATTTTAGGTTCCTGCTACATTTGGTTTATGATGCTGATGCCTTTGCCTGTGGAGCTAGCCATGATCGGCGCCTGTTTCTTTTAGTGCCTGGAGGTGCGGCTGGTAGCGCCGTCACCTCACAGGAGCTTCGCTTCCCCTCCCGCTGCCACTATTAGGACTTCCCTCCTCAGCTATATCCATCTAGCGCGGCTCCGAGGTAGGGGCTAGCTCGGGATCGTGAATGGGCAGTCTTCCACCCCTTCCGTCACCAGAGCTTTCCTGTCAGTGGGCGGTGCGGCCTCTCGGACCCGCCCCTACTGCACCGTACCACGGAATTGGGCCATTCCACCTTTATGCCCGCCCCGACCGGAGCAGGGGGCGGACCCTATGCCGGGCTGCGCTGACGTCACACGCCATTTCGGTCTGGAGCTTCTTTGGAGGTCACGACCGTTCCAGCCGGCGTTACTTTCTCCATATACCGATATCTACAGATCAGTACTTTGCATCTTCAACTGTATGGCGTCAACACTGGTTCAGTGTTTTGACGCTATCAAAAATAGGACTGCAAATTCTTTTTCAAAACAACCCCTTACACTCTTTATCGTGTTTATTTGGTCCATAGGTGGTTTTGCACTACTAATTAGTAGAACCTGCCTGTCCAACAGCAAGTTTTTTCTCACAGGCTGTTTGGATATTTTCCTGGATGGCTTGATTTACTACCCATACTAAGGTATATATTATGCATATTCAATTGTATGGCGTCAATAGTGGCTTAGTGCTCTGACGCCATTTGAAACCTTATTGTAAATCTTTTTTCAAAAACACATCCTTATACTCTATCGTGTTTATTTGGGTCCATAGGATGTTATGTACCACTAATTAGTAGAAGTCGCCTGCCAACAGCAAGTTATTCCTTACAGGCTATTTGGATATCTTCCGGATGGTTTGATTTAGTACACATACTAAGGTTTGTTTTGTTTATATTTTTACCTCGCTTTTTCCTTTTTCCTTATTATTAATCCCGTTTAAATTTAACTACTATACTTGACTATAGCATATTGTGGCTTATACTCTAAAAAAGTTGGCCCTTTGATACAAAATACTCTAGTATTATTTAATATTTATTTATATTTATTATTTTCTATTTTTACTCTGCTCTTTACTAATGGTCTCTGGGCTGGACCCCAAGAGCTTCATACCCTTACTGCTATAATATTTTATGTCCCCTGGCTCTGTTTACAGGGAATACAGAATTACCCTTCTGGTATTCACTCATTCACTTATTATCGTGTATCTGAACCACAATAGTCAGCTACACTTCTCGTGACCTCACCTACATCTTTTGAGCTTAACAGGTAAGAAACTGGACACTAAGACCTCTACCATCATGTATTTATTTTATAATATCCCTCCTCCTTTGGTTTATTATTATATTTATATCTTTCTTAATAGATTAAGGATTGTTATCCTAAATACCCCCCCACCTCCTTTATATACACCCCTTTCCCCTTGGGGTGTTTTTTGGCACGCAATTGGATCTTTGCCCTCGTGTCTGCTCCATGACCACAGGCATCGGCATCTATTCAATAGAGAACAGTGTCTTCATACACTGTACTACCAATATTGCTACATTGGTAAGAGAACAATAAACTTCGCTAATTCATTTAGATGGGTTATGAAATTATTGATGTTGTTGTGATACTGTATGTTTTGTTGTCCTTCCGTGTTTCTTAGGAGGGTATACGCGCATGTACATATATGCATATTTTCTCAATAGGCTATGTATAAATCCTAAACTTTTCTCTTTTATATATTTTTGTAGAACTGTTTCAGCCTTTATTAAAACTCCTGAAGAAGCGCCAACTGCGCGAAACATGTAGAGTTTGTCTCTGACTGGAATACAGTACCTAATACCGAGCCTCTCCCATTTTCACCGCCGATGGATTTGTCCAAGAGTTCCAATTTGCTACACCAGAAATAGCCTTAGGGCTATTTTAGCACCTCTAGTTTGTACAAGCCTTAGTATGGTAATCTCTGTCCATAAGGCGGTGATAGAGGCTTTGGTAATTTAGAAAATATGTGCCTTCTGAATTGCGTGCTTTGATATATATATATATATCTGTTTTTGATATGTTTTCATGTTTTACACTTGTGGTGACACACATATTGTATATATGTTTTTAATAATTTCTAAATAAAATATTTCATTTTTATGACATTATTGTCCAGTTGTCAGTGCCCAAAAAGTCCATTTGTTCGCATTCTTTCTATATACACTTTGATTAGGACGTGGCACGTGCTATTTTAAGTGTCCACAGCGTCATCCTGTGTTGACATTTTTTTCCTCCCTCTTGATTATGTAATATTCTAATTTTCTGAGATACTGAATTTTGGGTTTTCACTAGCTGTAAGGCATAATCATCAAACTTAAAAGAAAGAAATGCTTGAAAGATATATAAAGAGAGGGTAAAAATTGTAGGTTAATTGAAGAGGGGTCAACCAAGCACAGTGCCCCCCCCCCCTCATTTCTCACAATTTCTTAAGAAAAATAATCATGATGTAACAGTGTTTGCCATTGAATTCATGCCACCCAACCTTACAGATAATGAAAATCTTCAGGAATGCCTCTCAAGTGTAGATTTTCATCTAACCCACCATTGCTGAAGATGGGCAATGGCCCCAGGATACATGGAAACCATAGGCATGCCAATCTGCTGAAAAATGAAGGTCCAACCTACATGGGTACTCTTCAGTTACCATATCCCTATAACCATATAAGCCCCGTACACACGTACCGATTGTCGGCCTGAAAATGTTTGGCCGCCGAACGATCGGCCGATTTTCGGCTTGTTAGTATGATGCTTCCGACAGCCGACAGCGCACTTTCGGCCGAACAGAATCTGTCGTGCAAGCATTAAAATTTTTGTATGCCGATACCAGAACGGCCGATTGTTCGCCAGTCATAACAGATTTCGGCCGACAGACAGCAGATTTGCAAGACTGAGCATGCTCAGAAAAGAAAAAAGACAAGGAAAGTTAACCATCACATGACATCACTTCTGCAGCCGGCTGTTGTTGGCTGACAAAATTCGTGTGCAGTCTTTTGCAATTTTCAACAGACAAGACAGCCCTCGGACAAAAGACGGCCGATCGTTCGGCCGACGATCGGTACGTGTGTACGGGGCTATAGTCCATTTAGTAGCACTGGCTCCTCTCGCACACACAGGTAATCAGCCTTTGTACTCATACGTTCTGTTGTGTCACTAGAGATGTTGCCAGCACTAACCAGTCAGACACAGCTCATATGAAAGAATCACCCTATATCTTCCATGTGTCCATGATACTCATCCCAGAGAAAGACACAGATCACACAATAGAATGAGGTTATAATACATCCTCCATGTGAAACATTCAGGAGCATCTGGGAAGCAGCAGGGTCCCAAAATCTCTGATCATTTCTTGCAGCCAGTGCCCAATTCACCATCGGCGGGAAAAGGCAAGATGAGGCCGTCACTTTCTAGCCTCAGGGCCAACTCTGTGGTGCGCCCGATCACCGTCTGACTCTCCCATCCTGTCTCTCATCCTACCCAGGGCAGACTCTCTGTGAGACTCCACCATCTCTCAGGACTTTGGACCTCTCTGTTGACTTTAAAGACTTGCTAGCACTTCTGCCCACCAAACAGGACATCCATGAATTAACTGCCTTTATTGTCAACACTCTCTCCCAGGAAATACAAGACCTGAAGCAACAGATTGATACTGTTGACGAGAGGGTTACTACCCTGGAAGCTACCACTACCACCAGTGACTTCAGGCTTTATGTTCTGAAAGCTTCCCAAACTGCATTCCAGGGCCATCTTATCGACCTGCAACTACGGCTAGATGATGGTGAAAACTGGAATTGCTGCAACATTCTACACTCGAGAGGCATTTCTGAGGACAGGCATGATCTCAGGAAACGTGGAAACACAACACCACAAGCACACTACTCTGGTAGAGTAGAGTGTAGGAGTAATGTTTCAGTTCAGCTCGCTGATTATCTTAATTTTTATTTTTTTTGTCTTCACCTTCTAGCCCGGTGACCCACATCTACCTCCCATCTCAGTACATGGAAACACCACAAACACACCACTCTACTGAAAAATAAAGGTTAAAACCTACATTGAGACTCTTCTGATCCTATATCCCAGCCTGTTAAGTGGCACTGGCTGCTCCCACACGCAGGAGATCAGCCTTTGCAGTGACACGCCTTATTGTTACATAGTTACATAGTTATTCAGGCTGAAAAAAGACACAAGTCCATCTGGCTCAACTAAAAAAAAAAAAAACAAAAAAACAAAAAAAAAAAAACAGTAATGAAAACCCAACCATACAATCCCATATTCACAATCCTTTACCCGCAGTTGATCCAGATGAAGGCGAAAAAACCCCAGCAAAGCATGATCCAATTTGCTCCAGCTGGGGAAAAACATGACTTCCTGATCCCCAGAGAGGCAATCTGATATTCTCTGGATCAACTTTACCTATAAATATTAGTACCCACTTATATTAAGTGCACCCAGGAATTAATCCAGGCCTTTTTTTTAAAGCAATCTACTGAGCTGGCCAGAACCACCTCTGGAGGGAGTCTATTCCACATTTTCACAGCTCTTACGGTGAAGAAACCTTTCCGTGTCGGTAGAGATGTTGCCAGCACTAAACAATCAGAGACACCCTTTATATAGAAGAATGACCTTGCATCTTCCATGTGTGCATGATACTTATTCCAGAGGAAGACACAGATCACACAATTGAATGACCCTAAAATACATAATCCATGCATCTGTGGTGTTGACATCTCATCCCAAGGGAAAACACAGATCATATAAAGGAATAGCCCTAAGGGGCTAGGACATGGCGGTATGAATACGTCTTATACAAGAGCTCTGTGAGGACCATGTGTTCATGTTTTACGTGTTATGGGGAACTGTATTAAATGCCTTTGCAAAATCTTGGTAAAACACATACTCAGGCTTCCCTTTATCTGCATAGGAGTTCACTTCTCCATAGAATGCTAACAGATTGGTCTGGCAAGAACAATCCTTTATGACTTAATGCTGATTACTACTAATCAGTGTTTTTTTTCTCCTGGATTGTGGCGGCCCAGTCCTCTCCAACCTGTTACTAAACACAGAAGGCGGTAGAGAAAGGTTCTGCACTACTCACTAACTCCATCATCTTCTGTGTGTTATCGCCAGGCACCCTGGGCTCCAGAATCCCCCACCTGGCCAGTATCGGCTACCAAGTCCCCCAGCATTACTTTAGTCCATGGCCTCCGGCGTCAGGGTTTGCTCCCGCCATTTTGGCTGTGGGCATTCGTCCTTCTCTGCCATCACTTCTGTCCGCGCTGCCTGAGCAGTAGGCAGATATTCTAAAACCGGCGTCCTTGCCCTGTTGGGGGGGTGGATCTTGGCCTGCTGTTGCAACCGGCCATGGTTACTAAGGGCACCCGCCCTTCCTTGTCTCTCCTTCCCAGTGCGTTTGGTATCAGTGCATGATGGCTGTCTTGTTGTGGCCCAGCTAGCTGCACTGCTGCCGGGTGACTTCTGCATGAAATTCAGGTTGCAGGTTCTAATCCTGGCTGGCGCTACTTCTGCCTATAATGGGCAGGCACTAGGGGCTTGTTATGTCTGCTGTCATAACCTAGGGCACCCAGGGTATCCCAATCGCTTACTGAATGGGCTAAGTTCCTACGCCAATCTCTAGGTAAGGAGTATGTGCCCCCTGGCCTTGTAGACCTGGAAGCCCAGCTGCTTTAGGGCCTGGGTACCCTTGTCTTTGGTTCACGGTTCTGTGACAGATGGTTCCACAAACTAATGGAGTAATGGTGCCCAGCTGCAGGATAAAGTTTTGTTCCTATCCCCAAGAGATATCCTTCCTTTTAATCTCTTCACCTTGCCTGCAGACCTTTCAGGACAATGCAGGATTTGCTACTCTATGGGTTGTTGGCCCCTGGTTCTGGGGTTGGAGATGTTTTCAGGGTTTTTTTACTCCATCTGTCTACTGTTCCGAAGATGGATGGTACTCGTCCTGTCCTGAACCTCAGGCCCTGAATTACTTCGTAATCGTGCAGAGTCAAGGTGGTCATTTGGTAGTGACCTTCCCTCATCAGGGATTTTCTGTCCACCAGGGATGCCAAGGATGCCTACTTTAACATTGCCATTTGTGCTGGACACCCATGCCTTGTACGTTTTCCAGTCAGTGTGCATTACCAGTGGATGGCATTTTCCCCTTGACTTTGCTTAGCTTTTATCTAGGTGCTGGCCCCGGTCTTGGCATTGCTAAGACAACTGTGGATTGCTGTGCTAGTGATCTAGACAATAATATTCTACAGGCAGAGACGCTTTCAGCACCAACAGACCCATGGTGATCTTGCTTTACCCTCTACAGGGCTTTCATTGGGTCTTGATGCTCAGGAAGTCTGCTCTGGTTTAGACTAGATAGAAGTATCTGGGTCTGATCCATGACTCAATGCAGCCCACAGGGCTTCTCCTGCTGAGCAGCTCTAGAAGCTTCGGTCAGAAACTTCGCTGCTGCTGATCTGCAGACAAGCTTCCTTGCGATCCTGGTTCTCCTGGTGTCTACCTTCTGAGGTAGTCCCATGTGTGTGTGACCAGAGCACCTTCTTCCACATGTTTGGTGTCTCCCAGGTGGCTTGTGGCAAACTTTAAATGACACTTTTTATGGATATCTTTAAGAAATGGCTTTCTTCTTGCCACTCTTCCATAAAGGCCAGATTTGTGCAGTATACGACTGATTGTTGTCCTATGGACAGAGTCTCCCACCTCAGCTGTAGATCTCTGCAGTTCATCCAGAGTGATCATGGGCCTCTTGGCTGCATCTCTGATCAGTCTTCTCCTTGTATGAGCTGAAAGTTTAGAGGGACGGCCAGGTCTTCGTAGATTTGCAATGGTCTGATACTCCTTCCATTTCAATATTAACGCTTGCACAGTGCTCCTTGGGATGTTTAAAGTTTGGGAAATCTTTTTGTATCCAAATCCGGATTTAAACTTCTCCACAACAGTATCTCGGACCTGCCTGGTGTGTTCCTTGTTCTTCATGATGCTCTCTGCGCTTTAAACGGACCTCTGAGACTATCACAGTGCAGGTGCATTTATACGGAGACTTGATTACACACAGGTGGATTCTATTTATCATCATTAGTTATTTAGGTCAACAGTGGATCATTCAGAGATGCTCACTGAACTTCTGGAGAGAGTTTGCTGCACTGAAAGTAATCTACGGTTTTATCTATATGATTTATATTAATTGCTATACTCTTACCCAACTTACAATGTCCATTTTCTACATAGCATTATCCCCCTTCCCTGGGTGTTTGCCATTTGCTGTGTCTTTCCTTGTTTGTTTGCCCCGGGAGCTGCGATGCGCCCTGGCTCCCCTCCCCCTCCTCCTCCATCCCAGTGATGCGGGGGTGGGGGCGTGTTTGGCCACGGCGCATCGGCGCCACGCCTCTTCCGTGTTGGTTAAGACGCCGCATTGTCGGCGGTCTGACCAACACGCTGACTTACCATCATGTCCCTCCACGAGGCGCCGGCTCCCGCTGGACTGCGGCTGGCGGCCTCCGGTGCTTCTTCTTTGGAGTGACTGCGTGACGCTGGGAGCTGTCCCAGTGCACTGCTTGGGTTGAACACCACATTTTTGGATCCCCACTTCAAGGCATTACTTATACTTGGTAACTATACCTTATGTTTGGTTTCTTATGCTGTTTCTATTTCACACATGTTCACTTCATCTTTTCATTTACCTTGGGTGAGCTCTTTGATCTTCATGCACAAGGCACTATCGATACTGGGATATATACTTGGATATTTCAGCTATTACCCTCACTTTTCCACTTTTTTACGCTTTTCATCTCTTGTCTAGCAATTTGGTTCCCTACCTTATTTTCACTCCACATTGTTATATTTATTTTTCTACCCATTCACCTTGGTTCAGCTTTTATTTTGGGTCACTCTGGTTTCTCCCTATATTCACTCTATGGTCTTCACCCATTCACTTTCACCTGGTTCCTTATAATTACTGATACTCGCACCATCTTCACAACCCCTATGTGGCATCCTACTTTGATCTTTTCACCATGCTTTCAATTTCTGGCTCTAGGAGCTTATCCATCTTCTCAATATTCTTCATTTCTAATACTCCATTACTTTGTTGTAATGCAATGCACATTCAGTGCAATATATATACTTAATTTCATTATTGATACTTTATGAGATGACTTATTGAGATACTTGTTATTCCTCTTACTACCCAGATTCTTTTACTGCAAATTCTGTGTTCACCCTTGTGCGTGCCTGGTACTGTTCCCTCAGCTCCCGGGCCAGACGATATGGAGGTCCTTCTATGGCAAATTCCTTGAGGCTACAGCCTTTACTCTATTGTAAGCAATTCCATTTAAAACAACATATTTTTAATTGGGTGTCCATACTACCAGATACATTGTGATTTCATTTATTCTCCCCTTTATAGTTAATCCATTGCACCAGCTCCTGAGGAAGTGTTACAAATACACGAAACGCGTCGAGCATACATGATGCAATTACTATGGAGTATTTACTACTTTGTTACGGAATGTTTTAGAATCCAATTTATACTTTTATGCTATGTAATTGGTTGTGATATGCTATGTTATTGGGATTTATTGTACGTCAATATTGCATTTATTATGTTACCAATGTGCATGCAAAATAAATCAGATTACATGTATACTCGTCATGTTTTTTTGTTTGGACATGTATGCACATATACTTTTCTATATATACAATCTCTATGGTCATCTCAACCACACGCCTCATTTAAAGTCCCACACAATCCCCCTTTGTTTCACTGAAAGTAAAGGGGCTTAATAATTTTGCACGCCCAATTTTTCAGTTTTTTATTTGTTAACAAAGTTTGAAATATCCAATAAATTTCATTCCACTTCATGATTGTGTCCCACTTGTTGTTGATTCTTTACAAAAAATTACAGTTTTATATCTTTATGTTTGAAGCCTGAAATGTGGCAAAAGGTCGCAAAGTTCAAGGGGGCCGAATACTTTCGCAAGGCACTGTAAGTTTAACATTTTTGGTTAGGTTTCAGTCCTTGTGCTAATCCTTCCCCGCCCCTTGGCTACCACTGATCATTTGTTCCTTTATATAGAGTGTTTTAGCAGATGGCTCTTGCAGTTCGACCTCTGTTATTGCTGCAGGGCCTGAACTTAAATATTTTGGTCCCTCAGTAGCCTCCATTTAAGAACATTATCATTGTGCCTTTTTTACATTCTCTCCAAAAGTTTCCTATCTGGTGCTCCGAGTTAGCCGACTTGTCCAATACATCCCCCTGCCTGGTTCTGTCCAGGGATAAGGTGGTTCTTCCTGCTGTAGGTGGTATCTGATCTCACCTGAACCAGAACACCATCCTAGCTTCTTTGTGTCCACATCCTTTGCACCCTGTCTGCTACTACCTTCTTCCAAAGGTAGGATTCTCTCTTTGGGCTCACAGATGATCCAGTAAAAGGCCTAGTTGCCTCCTCTGCTAATGTGTCCTGTTGGATTCGGCAGTAGACTGTTATGGTGTACACCATTGAGTGTTGGACTCTCCCCTTCCACCTTGTGGTAGGCTACACTGGGGTAATTAGTGCCTCCTGAGTGCTTAGACTTCTGGTGTTCGTGTCTCAGGTTTGCAGGTGGCTTCCTGTTCATCTATGCACACCTTAAAATATATAAGTATTTCAATATATTTTCAAAGTGTATGTGTTTGCATCTTCGGATAGTTGTTTCAGCCGCATACTTTTGCAAACTGCTGTTTAAGATTCCGTGTGTTTGGTTTGCCCACTCATTCTTGAGACAATGCTTTGGGATGTCCCTATGGTCAAGAATCTGAAGAGCTGTGTTGGTCAATAAACTAAGAGAAAGGGATTTTATGGTTTGTAACAAAAAAAATCCAATTTTTTTTTATATTCGGTATTTATTTTGTCCATTTAACATATTGAAATGATTAAAAAAAACATTCCACAAGAAGAGGATATTTTAATTGTAATTGGCCCTCTGGGGTCATTTGTAGCTCTATTGCATATTCCCTATGGCTTCATAATGAGCCATCAAAAACTATAAAATGTGACAGCTGAGTTCATCTTTTTACTATATGACAGCTGAGATCAGGACATGCGTCTATGTTTATTTGTGTCTTTACATATTGTGGGCTGGAGTTGTGTGAGAATCATGGACTAGACACCGTTAAAGGGCTAAGATTGTCAGGATGGTATGCTTATAGCCCGTGTTTTCTTACAATGGCTGAGCCATTATTAAGAGGACCCTGATAAAAATGTGACTTTTTTTTTATGTAAAATGAGTCTTTATCATTCTGTTGTTATGACTTGTCAATAACAATTGTTCATTGACATTTGAGGGCCATATTATAGTTTTTTGTTAAACCTTTTATAACATAATTGCATTTTATTAGTATAATAAATCCATGTTGACCACTTTCATCTTAGGTACACAAATACCAGTGTAATTCCTCATGTTTAGAGAGTAGACAGAACAATCAAAGTCATTTTTGAATGCAGCAGTGGCCAACTGTACATCCAGAACCACTGGTTTTAATAAAGACACATGCTAAATATAGAGCCATTTATCTAATGCCTCGTTTCTACTGAGTGGATCGGTTTGGTTTGGTACGGTACGCTATTTTGAGTGTTTCCATTATGAAAGTGGCCCATACAACCAAACCGCACCATTCCTGGTCCTCCATCAGATGTAGGGCCATAGGAAATGGT
Source organism: Pelophylax lessonae (assembly GCF_965119305.1). Lineage (NCBI taxonomy): Eukaryota > Metazoa > Chordata > Amphibia > Anura > Ranidae > Pelophylax > Pelophylax lessonae. The sequence goes on from NC_138771.1 coordinate 648,182,034, forward strand.
ACGGTACAGTTAGGGCGGAGCTACTGGTGTCACACTGATTGGCGGACAGGAAAACTTCAATGCTCACGTCAAAACAAAAGCACAAAACAAACCCCGCATGGCCTTTGGCGGTCAAACTTGCAGTGGAAACTCTCACCTGAATAGGCCGAACCATTCTAACCCTTCCAAACTGTACTGACCCGAACCGTTCCGCTCAGTGGAAACGAGGCATAACTGACTGCCAAACAACTGGTTTATAGACCAGATACAACATAAAAAAAGAACCATTTATCCGACTGTCTATCCAGAGTCTCTGGTTTATAGACTGGATATATCCTAAATATAGAACCATTTTTCCAACTGTCCACCAAGAGCCTCTTGTTTTTTAGACCAGATACATCCTAAATGTAGAGCCATTTATCCAACTGTCCACCCAGAGCCTCTGGTTTATAGACCAGATATATCCTAAATATAGAACCATTTATCCAACTGTCCACCCAGAGCCTCTGGTTTATAGACCAGATATATCCTAAATATAGATACATTTATCAAACTGCCCACCTGGAGCTGCTGGTTTATAGCCCAGATACATCCTAAATATAGAGCCATTTATCCAAGTGTCTATCCAGAACGTTTTATATCTTATATATGATGTATTGGTTTATTTAGAGAAGAGAAATTAGCGAAATAGTTTAACCCAACTAGGATTCAACCAAGGAATTGCCAATCCACCGTGTGAACCAATTTCCTTTACTACCCTTCCCTCCCTCCATTACATTGACAGGTGAAAAGGTAGTCTGACTACTTCCCAAGCACTTTTTACTTTTTGCTATATAAATGAAAAAATACTGAAAATTATGGAAAAATACAAGTTTTTCTTGATTTATGTTATAAAATTTTGCAAAGAAACATACTTTCTTAATAAATTTAGAACAAAATGTATTCTGCTACATTTTGATAAGAAAAAGAAAAAACAAATCAGTGTAATAGTTTTTAGTATATGTGAAAGTTATAGAGTCTACAAACTATGGGATATATATTTGAAAATTGATCGATCCTGATGTACTGACGGTCTCACACATTTCTGGAAGCCCTAAAACGCAAGGACAGTACAAATACCCCCATATGACCCATTTTTGGAAAATAGGCAGTCCATAGTATTTTGGAAGAGGCATGGCACGTTTTCTGAAGTTGTCATTTTTTTATCACGATTTTTTGGACAATAAAAAAATTAAATACATTTATACATTTTTTTATAATACTCTCATAGTGCAATACAGTGTCACCATATGACTGGTGTTGCAGTGATCAGAGAGACTGACTGGTGACCGTATGTAAAAAAAAATAAACAATATTTTTTTTAAGATCTTTTTTTTACATTCGGTCATCAGAGTAGTTCATTATCACCATAGTGACACTGTACTATTCTGGGGGTGTGATCAGGAATTTTTTTATTTTTTTTTACACACTGTGATTGCTTATAATTGTGATGATCACTGTAACAGCAATCATTTATACTGTCTTGAATAGCTTTCATTCATGACTTGTTTGCTATTGGGATGCTGTGATTGGCCACAGCTAATCACATGGTACAGGGTGCTGTGATTGGCCCAGATGCCATGTGATAGCTGTTAGCCAATCACAGCATCATAATAGTAAGCAAACTATCATGAATAAAAGCCATGCATGACAGTTTTGCTTACCTGGTTCATGTGATCGCTATGATTGGTGATAGCGATCACATGATACCCTGGCCACACTCAGCGGCTGGGTACCAAGCACTGTGATCCAGTGTGTCCACTGGATCACGCCACAGGGGGGTGCACAGTGTGCATGTGCACTGCTATGTATGGGTACATCACTGTGCCTGTTGATGCTGCCCACCAGCAGTAAATGTACTGCTGGTGGTCGGTAATTGGTTAACAATATCATCTCTTTGAAGAACTGTATAAATGGAGGGGTCAATTTTATTTAGGAAGTGACAAACACAAAAAAGCCTTCCGTGTCTCTTTAATTTTATAACAAAACTCATTATAGTTGTCTGTTATCAAAATTTAGTGGTTACTTTTTATTTTGTACATACTAATGGTTGCTACCTGTAATATCTTCCAACAGGCCATGTGTGGGCAGAATAAAACAATGGTGATGGAGTTTTTTCTTGTGGGCTTTGGCCATCTCCAACACGTAAATAATATTATTTTTGTTTTGTTCCTCATTGTATATCTGACCACAGTAACAGGGAACATGTTAATTATTACTTTGATATCTACCAGTCCAAGACTCCATCCCCCCATGTACTTCTTTATTTGTAACCTATCTGCCTGTGAAATATTTATTACCACCACGATCATGCCAAACATGCTGTACATTTTATGGGGGAATGGTGGCTTCATGTCATTCTATGGCTGTATCATTCAACACTACCTGGGCGCTTCATCCGGTACTGTAGAGGGTCTTCTCTTAATGGTTATGGCGTTCGATAGGCATTTGGCTATTTGCAACCCTCTGAGATACTCTTCTATTATGAATATCAACACTCGCAACCATCTGGTGGCTTGGGCTTGGGCGGTTGGATTTACAGTGATGGTCACGTTGACAGTTACGATCTGCCACCTACAGTTCTGTGGTTTGAATACTATTGACCACCTCTTTTGTGATCTAGCTCCACTTCTACAGCTGTCTACTTCAGAAACATCATTGATAGAGATGGAGGTTCTGTTCATAACTCTCTTTCTGAGCATCATCCCATTTATCTTGATTGTTGTGAGCTATATCTCTATATTTTCCACCATCCTGAGAATTTCCTCACGGTCCGGACGACAGAAAACCTTCTCCACATGCAGTTCACATCTAGCTTCTGTCTCTATGTATTGTGGATCAGTATTTATTACTTATATGGTTCCTTCTCAACAAAATTTGCCAAAGTTAAACAAGGTGCTCTCTTTATTATACACGGTTGTGATTCCTCTTCTTAATCCAATGATTTATAGCTTAAGAAATCAGGAAATAATGGATTGTTTTAGGTATTACTTTAAATTCATTCGTGTAGGATAGCCATGTGCATTCAAATATATATATGTAGTGCTCGCTCCCGCAGGGGCCTGCAGTTTACAGAGGACCTTCAGCATACCCCTTCCCCCCCATTTTCTTTTTCTCTGCCCCCCGCTTACCTCCTGTTGTTCCAGGCAGAGTTTGGATACTCACCCAGCCACCAGATCCAGCATTGTCCCGCTGACATCCTTCCCTCTAGGCCTGCCCCCATCCTTATTCTGAATGAATGACTAAAGGCCTCCCGGGATATGTGACGTGCATATCCCAGGAGGCCTAGGGAGCACTATGCACATCATTAATTTAGGTTAATGATGTGCATTGAGGGGCAGAGTCACATTTTTTTCCCAAAAGAAGGTACTTTTTTTTTTTTTTTAAATGCCCGATTCTTGAAGAGGATGGGAGAAGGGGTAGAGAGGGGGGAAGTTTATTCAGAGGGCTTAACTGGTTGTTGACTGCGCACAGTATATTTACTGCGGCAGTCAGCCCCGTCCAGGCAGAGTGACGTAGATCTACGTCACTCGCCTGTCACTGGCATTTGAGCCAATAGTGGGCGAGCGCGCGTCCGCTGAGGCGCGCGCCTGCTGAGGCTCGTTCAGGGAGGAGTGCGGGCATGTCCGCCGGTCACTCGGCGATCGCCGGTACAGCGGGAGAAAGGCAGAGCGGCTTATGTAAACAAGCCGCCTGTCATTCTCCCCTGTGTAAAAATGGAGATCAGACGGTTCTACTATGTAGAACCATTGATCTCTGTTTTTACACTAGTAGACCTGTCCCACTACAGTTAGAAACACGCCCCTAGGACACACTTAACCCCTCTCTGTCCAATACAGTTAACCCCTTCCCTGCCAGTGTCATTTTTACAGTAACAGTGCATATGTATAGCACTGATTACTGCAGTAATGTCACTGGTAACCCCAAAAGTGTCAAAAATGTCAGTCAAAGATCCGATCTGTCCGCCGCAATGTCGCAGTACCGCAAAAAAAATCGCAGATCGCCGCCATTACTCGTTAAAAAAAAACCACCAAAAATGACAAAAATCTTTCCCTTTGTTAGTAAACGCGATAACTTTTGTGCAAACCAATCAAAATACGCTTTTTGCGATTTTTTTTACCAAACATATGTAGCATAAAACAATTTGGCTGAAAATTTAAAAAAAATTTGATTTTTACATTTTTTTGGGGGGGAATTTCATATAAAAAAAAGTGAAAAATATTGTTATTTTTGCAAAAATTACGCTCTTTTTTTGTTTATAGTGCATGATCAAAAAATCGCACAGGTGATCAAATACCACCAAAAGAAAGCTCTGTTTGTGGGAAAAAAAGGACGTGAAATTCGTTTAGGTACAGCGTCGCACGACCGCGCAATTGTCCGTTAAAGTCACGCAGTAAAAAATCGCAAAAAAAACCCTGGTCAGGAAGGGGGTAAAATCTTCCGGGGCTTAAGTGGTTAAGGTCCCAAAGGGTCTTTTCCTGTAGATACACCCGCAGCCAGGCACACGGTCACAGTCACTCTTTTTGCTCAATGAACAGTCTAGAGGTATGCTTTTCTGATTTTTTTGTTGTAGAACTTGAATTTGGGTAGAAGTAAGGGAACTGTGGGATACTCCGGTAAATTTAGCAAAAACTTGAGGAGACTAATCTTCCTCCTAATATTGTGAGCACAAGCAGTTATTGGACTGAGCTAAACCAGGACACCAAGCACAATGTCCCCATTTTTGGCAATGCTGACTCTGACATTACAAGGGATAGCAGCAGCACACAGTCTCAGGGATCTCTCTCTCTCCAGTATGTACTTAGTAATGTCCTTGGATAGTTGAATGCCTCCTTCCAATATCTTCCAGACATCTTTTCAAGTGATACCAGACCGGATCCCCAGACGGAAGTCCCCCAGTCAGCTCAGGCAACATTTAGCAGAATAGCTCCTACAGCTAGCCTAGCTGAGGTCTTGATGAATGGCAGATACATACCAAGCCTGCTCGGAACGGCAGCAGCCCTCCAGGTCGGCATCTCCTCCTCTGGCAAAAGAGACCTCTATATTATTTATGCTCTTTCCCAACCACCATCTGGGCAACTCTCCCCAGGGATTGGCCAGGGCTGCATACATATTCATCCGCTGATTTGACTCTCCCAGCCTACTATCTTCTAAAACATTTCTAGACAGACAGGGGGAAGCAGCCACCCCTGCAGCCAGGAAACAGAAAACAGAAGACAAAAATAATCACACACAGCTCAACAGATTACAGTGAGCCAGTAACTAAATTTACCTAACCTAGCACCTGTCTATTAGAGTGCTATATATACTTCAATAATAACAAAATTAAAGATTTATATTAACCTAAAGTGCATCTAAACCCAAGATCTAAAATTTGAATTAATCTAAGCTTACCAGTCCTGAGATGTGATGGCTGCATTTGTTTTCTCTTTTTTTTTGTAACCCTTATTACCCCCTGGGAATTCTACTAGTAACATACTTCCTATCCTACTTGAAATTGCTATACTGAGAAGCAGCGTTGTCAACCTAACACAGGGAGTGTGTTAGGAGGGACTAAAGAACACATCCCCTGCCCTTCCCCTCTATAGGGATAGATGTTCTGTAGTTCATAGAGGTGAATCGGGCAGGGCTAATAACGTTGCTTGAGATTTCAGGGCAGCAGAATCAGAGTGTATAGAATTAAGTAAGCTTACTGGATTTCTGGCAGGGTCAACAGTTTTTTTTTTACATATAAAACTGATAAAAGTGTACACCCCTTGTCTTAGACAGGGGTTGGAAATATAAGATGAAGAACCAGCAACTAGTCCTTCAGATAAAAGTACTTTATTGATAAAGGGTACAGTGTGCAAAGTTTTTTTTTGCTGGGCTGTAGTTAGCTCAGACTGATTGTATAGTTTTACACCTGATTTTTCCCTAAGCTTAAGTTGGCTTGTGATTTCTCACTGTCTCCAGTAAGTTTCACTGGTATCACTGGTCATAGTATGCGATTTCGCAAACAAAACCTAGTAATTAATATTTATATTTGCTTCACCCTATTCAGTAGGAGGTTTATACCACTGGTGCATGCTGGGGGAGGATATATATATTTGGGACAGGCCATGTACTCGTTCTCTTTTCCTGCTTTAAGGCCTAAGGAGGTGCTGCTGGATGGAGCTGTTAGGACCAAAAGCCTGATTTGTGGTCTAACGTTTGCTGGATATGGCCCTGAAGCTGTCCTGCCTGGTCTGGAGGAATCTGTGCCAAGGAGGAGACCCAGGGGAGGCCCTTGCTGGAGAGGGCCAGGAAGAAAGCTGGTCTCTCAGAAGGACCTGGTTACTCACTTGGAGGATGCACTGACATTTTGGAAAGTGCTTACAGTGTTGCAGGGTCAGCTTAAAATGTTCTGACACTGTGAAGCTGGACATTAATCTGGATCTGGAGAGTCTGTAAGTGATCTGCTATGGTATCTGGGATCCCTAACCCTCACTTCTTTGACAAAACTGCTTGGTATCCCAATAAGGTGCTTTCTTCCAGCCAAACAGTGCTTCCTGCCCTCCACACCGTTACAGAAGCCTAAGCCCTGTTACCCCAATCACCATACACAGACAAGATGTTGTGGTAAATTCCAAATAAAACAACTGTTTATTGAACAGAAATACAGGTTTTTATACACTTCAAAAGTAGGTCAGTCACCACATGAACAATAAAATCAAATATTTACCCAAAACATCACACAATGGTTTAGATAACGAGGTAGAGCTGACACAACGCTAATCTCATCATAGGAACCTTCAAGAGTTAGTCAAATTAGCCAACAGACAGAAACAATATGTCAATGGGAATCCACGCCTAGATAATGATTTTAATCATCAGGAATCCCTGACTGTCCGGCAACAGTATTCCAGAAGAAGATAAATAATATGTGTGAAAACCGCGCTAAAATTCAAATAAGTAAAGCTGCAACTTAAATGTGACGAACATTCTGTAAAATAATAAATAAAGAAGCTGCGCTAAATGAGAAACATAAATGATATATGTATATAATCCTCGTAAAGTCCCATAAATCATTAAAGTTATGTGCAATAATGTGAGAAAAAGTCCAAAAAACGTCCAAACATTAACTCCTCAGAGAAATTGAATCGAGTGTATACTGCTTACCAGAAACAGTACATAAATTCGCCTGAATAAAGAATGATGCTCTCCAGGTCAGTCGCAAGATCTCAGAGTGGCTCTCAAGACATGATTCCAGGCCAAGGACAATGCGACAAGTTCAACAGGCGTCACTCACGTGTATATAGCAAATTTAAATTACATAGCGTGATACTGTATTAACTAAAAAGCGCACACAGGATAAAGATCCCTCAAGTGAGTGAGTGATTGGATGAGTGCTAGATGAAGTAAGAGACCACCACCAACATCATAATCTGCTTACCAGAAAAAAAAAAGTGATAGCATAACAGGTCAAAGTGAACACTGCCACAAATACCATGCGAACTCAATCCGTGGATGTGACCACCACCGATATATGCCACTGCTTACCAGAAATGATTAAAAATGATGTCAGTAATCATCCAGGACATATACAGAATATGGTGCCCCTCAGACTCACAGACAAGACCGATCCCGATCAGAGGAGAAGTGATATCCAAGAGTAGCCCGCATTCAATAGCAATGATCATATGCAGAAGATAAAATAAAAGGCCCCATAGCGTAAAACCATTTATATTTATTGTCAAAATAACAAAGATTGCACTTACAAACATACAAGGGGTATGCGCTGAATCGAAGCCGCCGGCCGGTCAGCTCCAAACACCCGCCCTCACGTCTCGCACAGGTGACGTCAGCACGCCGCGACCGACGTACGTTTCGTCAAAACTGACGTTCTCAAGGTACCTTTTTTTATTTATTAGTATTCCAGAAGACCCAGGACTGTCACATACATCTGCTTACCGAGTTTCAATTTGGCAGAGACTATCATGGCTTCCTTGACTGTTAAATGTAATAATGGCCTCTTGCATTATATAACAGGACATCGTCCTAAATGCTTGTAGGTTCCTCGAATGCCAGGGCCCATAGTCTGTAGACAAGAGGCTAGCCTGCAGCCCCCTCCAAAAGCCCCTGTCCTGGTTGGGTCTGTCACAACATCCTTAACCCTTCTGCAATAAAACTTTAAAAAGACAAAAATGGTGCTCAATATCCTTTCTCGATCCCCCTTTTTCAGCCTTGGTTGTGGAAATGCTAGCCCGTCCCTGCCTCTGGAGGTGTTATCTTGTGTTGTCAGAGGGGTGCTACATAATTAAATGCTTGCAATGGTTTGTTTTCCAGACTAAAAAGAGCAAACAAGAGAGATTTGTTATTAGGGTTTACTTTAAAGGGTAACTACACTTTTGTGGGGAAAAAAAAAAGAAAGAATATAGTGTATACATTTGCGACACAAATCATATTGTAATTGAATGTTATTAAAAATTACCTTTCCTTTTCAATCTGCAGCTGTTGTAATTTTCTGAAAATGCAATATGGCCGCCTGGAGGTGTTCTGTACACAGAATGTTTACTGGCCACACCCCCAGAAACATCATTTCCTGCTTGTGTGATTGGCTCACCAATTTTCCCAGAAGTCTGCACTAAGATACAAGTCAGATTTCTGGCATCCCCTGCAACAAAAATGTCATTTTTGGTGAGATACTCCCAGTAGGAACACGTCTAAAGGGATGCAGGCCCAGCAGATTTCCTCATTAGAGCTCTGCAGCTGCCACAGCTGATTGATAATTATGAAACCACTACCATTAGACCCACTCAGCACAGAGGAACAAACAATGATTTCTTCAGAATAACAAAAGGTAGAAATCTGCAACAAAGTTTGTTAAAATCCCTGCAATGTACAGAGATCACCCAGCGGGGAATGCTTTTTTCTCAACAAAAGTGGAGTTACTCTTTAAAGCTGAGATTTAATCTGTTTATATTTTGCCTTCTGGACCCTCCTCACCCTTCATCAACATTATAATTAAAATGTTTTTACATTAAAATCTTTCTTCAGGATTATATCATTACTCATATGATTTCTGTCACTTTCCTTTTTTAAAATTTATCAGCAAAAACAATAAACTTGAAATAGTCATAAAGTAAAAAGGCCAATGCACTACCAATGAAGTAATTGAAAAGATTTGTGTAGAAAGTAAACCACAATCAAGTGATGGTATTGAAGAATAAAGCTGCCAATTGTGTTGTGTCATCACATACTCACATAAGCAAATTAAATAAATAAATAAATTGGCACTAAATTCAAAGTGGATCAAATTAAACTCAATATAAAACGACAGAATGTAAATATCATAAAGATAATGAACTGTGCAAAATATTGCAAAAAAAAAAAAAAAAACAGAAATTCATACAAACAAAGTGCTGTGCGAAAGGACCGTGAATATATATCAATATTCAAATAGATGCATAATAGTCCATATAAGGTGCTGGTGTAGAAAGGTATGTAAATCGATAAATAAATAAATATTCTGACAATATCAATATATCAAATAATAAATTACATTAATATTTTTTCAAAAATCCATATAATGCTGATTGTGAGGAATTTGTGAATAAACGAATAAATTAATAATATAAAAAATGTTCATAAATAAGTTCATGTGCAAAAGTGCAAACAGTAACAAATATTGGTGATCTGAATGTGTGATGTGCTCTCAATCCCAACTGTGTCACCGATGTGAACCAATCTCACAGTGTATCCAACACTGAGTGCAATGGCCGCTCACCTCCAAACAGGTTACAACAAGCGTGGTTCAGAGAAATTATCTCCTATATGGCTTCAACAGTGGTAACAGGACGGCTGGTAGCTGGTAACTTCTAATAGGAAGGGTCCTCTTATCTCTCTCCCTCATATAAGGACACAATAAGAAAGGGGCCTCATGGTGTAATATATTCAAGCATTTTATTTTAAACAAAATAGGTAACTCGCAGTTAAAACCGGACAGTAGCTCCCCGCAACTCGCGGTGCAGATAGAAACAAAGACTTCCGGTCACGGCCATAGACCGGAAGTGACGTCACCCGGCTCCTCCTGGCACGTTGCGTCACTCTCTCACGTGACTTTCTCAAGGCCCTTGAGACCCTTGACCCTTGAGAAAGTCACGTGGACCAAAAATCGCCACTTCTTCAGGAGCAAAAAAGTGATGCACAGCACATTACTGAATCTTTTTTCTTTTCTGTTTGTTTTCAAAGTCTCCTCCCCTATCGTTTACTTGTATGAATCTCCTCCCTTTTCTGATGTTTTCTGAGTCTCTTACCCTGTCTTCTTCTTTACTGAATCGTCCCCTCGGTTTGTTTCCTGAGTCTCTTCCCTTCTCCTTTATTGAATCTTCTCCCCGTCTACTGGTTTCCTTAGTCTCCTCCGCTTTCTTCCCCTTTACTGAATCTTCTCACCTGTCTGCTTGTTTCTCGAGTCTCCTTTGCTCTCTTCTCCTTTATTGAATCTTCTCCTCTGTTTGTTTCCTTAGTCTCCTCTGCTCTCTTCTACTTTACTGAATCTTCTCCACTGTTTCCTGAGTCTCCTTCCTTCTCTTCTCTTTTATTGAATCTTCTCCTCTGCTTGTTTCCTTAGTCTCCTCCGTTCTCTTCTCCTTTATTAAATCTTTTCCTCTGTCTGCATGTCTCCTAAGTCTTCTCCGCCCTCTTCTCCTTTACTGAATCTTCTCCTCTGCTTTTTTCCCCGAGTCTCCTCCGCTCTCTTCTCTTTTACTGATGCTTCTCCTTAACTGAATTTTCTCCCCTGTCAGCTTGTTTCCTGAGTCTTTTCTGCTCTCTTTTCCTTTACTGCATATTTTTCTCTGCTTGTTTCCTGAGTCTCCTCTGCTCTCTTCTCCTTTACTGAATCTTCTCCTCTGCTTGTTTCCTAAGTCTCTTTCCCTCTCTTCTCATTTATTGAATCTTCTCCTTAACTGAATTTTCTCCCCTGTCAGCTTGTTTCCTGAGTCTTCTCTGCTCTCTTTTCCTTTACTGCATATTTTTTCTCTGCTTGTTTCCTGAGTCTCCTCTGCTCTCTTCTCCTTTACTGAATCTTCTCCTCTGCTTGTTTCCTAAGTCTCCTTCGCTCTCTTCTCTTTTATCAATGCTTCTCCTCTGTTGGTTTCCTGAGTCTCTTTCGCTCTCTTCTCATTTAGTAAATCTTCTCCTTAACTGAATCTTCTCCCCTGTCAGCTTGTTTCCTGAGTCTTCTCTGATCTCTTTTCCTTTACTGCAGATTTCTGCTTTACTAAATCTTCTTCTCTGTTTGTTTACTAAGTCTTCTTCGCTCTCTTCTCTTTTACTGAATCTTCTCCTCTGCTTGTCTCCTTAGTCTCCTGCGCTCTCTTCTTCTTTACTGAATCTTCTCCTCTGCCTGTTTTCTTGAGTCTCCCCCACTTTCTTCTCCTTTACTAAATCTTCTCCTTTGCTTTTTTTTCCTAGGTCTAGCCAACTCTCTTCTCTTTACTGAATCTTTTACTTTTTGTTTCCTGAGTCTCCTTTCCTCTCTTCTCCTTTAGTGAATCTTCTCCTCTGTTTCCTGAGTCTCCTTTGCTCTCTTCCCTTTTACTAAATCGTCTCCTCTGTTTATTTTCCTGAGTCTCCTCCGCTCTCTTCCCCTTTACTGACTCTTCACCTCTTTTTTTTTTGTTTCCTAAGGCTCCGTTCACATGTAGGCGTTTTGGGGCGTTTTTGGGGAGTTTTTCTGCTCTAGGATCAGCTCTCAAAACGCCCAACAAGACAAATCCTATTCATTTCAATGGCCCCTGTTCATATCTGAGCGTTTTGACGCTGTGAGCAAAACGCCCAACTCTCAAAAAAGTACATGAGCTTCTTTTTGGGCAGATTACAGGCGTTTTCCATTGGTCTCTATTCAATCTAAAAATGCCTGCACAAAAATCGCGGTAAAATCGCGGTAAAAATCACGGTAAAAAAACGCGAAAACGCTACGCTCAGGTGTGAATGTAGCCTTAGTCTCCTCAACCACTTCTCCTTTACTGGCTCTTTCTATCTGTTTGATCCCTGAGTTTCCTCCCCTCCTACTTTACTGAATTTCTGTTATTCTGTCTGCTTGTTTCCTAAGTCTAGAACTCTTCCTTCTCCTTTACTGAATCGTCTCTCCTCTCTGTTTCCCAAGTCCCCTCCTCACTCTTCATTACTGAATCTTCTCTCCTGCCTGCTTGTTTTCTCAGTCTCCTCCCCTCTCTCCTACTTTACAGCATCTTTTCTTTTTCTTCTTATTCTTTACTTATTTTCTGTATTTCCTCCATTTCTTAACATTTACTGAATCTTCTTCTTCTTTTCTGTTTGTTTCCTGCCCTGTATGCTTGTTTCCTGAGTCGCCTCTCCTTTCAACACAGACATTTATATAAAATCTTGATAACTTTTATTATAGTTATTTAAAAACTGATCTTTTGATCCTTACCCTCCTTGGCGGTATTCCCGAGTGTGGCTCGGGGTGGAATTTCATTGCCATTAGCGGTAACCCCGAGCCACACTCGGGGTACGGCCAGGGAGCATTCCTGGATCCTGGAAGAGAGGTTACTTACCTTGTCCCCGGGATCCCACGATGTGTCCCTGCAGCATACGGCGGGCGGATCTTCCTCCTGATGCTCTGTGCCCCGGCTTCCGTTCCCTGCGAGCGTCACGTCGCAGGGGGGTGGAACCGGCGGCAAATTTGAAAAGTAAAACACACAAACACACTGATATATTGTAATCCTACTGGATTACATTACTAAATAAAATAAATTGACATTAGTTTGCCCCCCAGTGCCCTTGCCTGCAGTTTTACTGTACTATATATATATATATATATATATATACACACATATATATATATATATATATATATATATATATATACACTTTAACTTTTTTATAGTTATTTATTATATTATAATTTATGATTTTGTATTTCAAACTTTATCATACCCGAGATGTTATAAAGAATAACACACAGTAAAAAAAAAAATCATGTGTAAATAGTTGGTTTGGGCTGCTCTTACTTAAGAATTACATGCAAAATAATGGTACCGCTTTCAGCACCTAAAATCGGAAACAATCATACCGCCAGGGAGGTTAAACTAAACAAGAAGCTGTTTAAAAAAGCCTCATACTGCACACACATTTTGGTGTGTTTTGAGCGTTAATGCATGCCAATGGCTAGAACAAATTATTGTTCTGGTCAGTGGATTACAGTAACACTCAACTGCTTGGCACGCCTAAATGTGTGTGAAATACGTGGCTTTAGGCTCGTTTTTTTTTGTTGGCCTGTTCTTCTCCTGCCAGAAGTAAAAACACATATATATATGATATATATGATATATATGTATAGTAGCAATAGGTATTCTCTTATGTATGGTCCTGAAGCAGAAAAACAATCCGTCATTCTTTTTGGTTCCCGCGTCACACTCTCGGAACTACCTTCAGTTTTTCTACACGCACTGGAGCATCAGAAGTTCCGGTGGATACGCATAAATTGCCCTTTAGGGATCCCGGCGATATCTGGGATATACCTGGATATCTGGAGGTGTATTGGAGGTGCCAATTGGATACCTGGTATTGACTGTTACTGGCTAATTATCCTGCTTGTTGTGATTCCCTGCCTGAACTGACCCCCTATAATCAAGGGGTCTGCCTCATCTGGTAAGCCTTTAGTGCACACCGGGTGACCCTGTTTTTTTCTGGTGGAGGTGTTGGAGATTGGTATCAAGTGCTGGTTTTGTTGCTACTATCAATTCCCCAACATTCTATAATACTCATTGGACTGTTACTCATTAATTCGGTGTACTGTCACTTATATTTATATTAATTTATTCTTTTATCTGTATTTAATGTGGATCACCAATTGTTTGCAAAGTCACATATATTTATTTGCATCTGCATTTTTTGGTATTTATATCTGCATTTTTATTTGATCTTATGTGTTCACATATGCACTTTATATTCAGCACAGTTTTTTTTCTGATTTTATCCAAGTGTATTTTGGTTGAGCGCAACTTTATATTTAGCAATATTTATTTTATCTCACAGTGCCACAGTGCAATTACAACATATAATATTCAAAAACCTAACCAATTGCTAGTTGAAATCTAATGGTTTGAAAAAAGTACTTCTGTGCCAAACTTTTTTAACCACTTCCCGCCCGCCCTATTACAAATTGACGGTGGGAATGTGGTTGTGTTATCCTGACCGGACGTCATATGACGGCGGCAGGATAACACAGCTCTGGGCGCCCCCCGGGGGCGCGCAGAGCGGCGATCGGTGATGCGAGGTGTCAGTCTGACACCCTGCATCTCCGATCTCGGTAAAGAGCCTCTGACGGAGGCTCTTTACCATGTGATCAGCCGTGTCCAATCACGGCTGGTCACATAGTAAATAGGAACAGCCGTTGATCGGCTTTCCTTAGTTCGTGCCTGACAGGCACGAGTAAAGGAGCGCCGATCGGCGGCTCCCCTGACAGGGGGGGGGGTCGACACTGGTAATCAGATCATTGATTACCAGTGCAGACCCTCGGGGGGGGGGGGGGATGCCACTAGATCCACCAGGGATGCCCACTATGACCCCAGGGATGCCCACTATGGCCACCAGGGATGGCAATCAGGGCTCAGGGAGCCCCCCATTGCCCTCCCCATCAGTGATGCCCACCAGTGTCCTCCCTATCAGTGCTGCCCACAAGTGCCCATCATTGCCATCCTTTAGTGTCGCCCACCAGTGCCCATTATTGCCCACCAGTGCTGCCTATCAGTGCCCATTAGTGCCCATCAGTGCCGCCCATCAGTGCCCATCAGTGCCCACCAGTGCCGCCTATCAGTGCCCATTAGTGCCCGTCAGTGCCACCTATCAGTGCCCGTCAGTGCCACCTATCAGTGTCCATCAATGCCGCCTATCAGTGCCCAGCAGTGCCGCCTATCAGTGCCCACCAATGCTGCATGTCTGTGCTACCTATCAGTGCCACATATCAGTGCCTATCAGTGCCGCATATCAGTGCCGCCTATCAGTGCCGCCTATCAGTGCCACCCCATCAGTGCCACCCCATCAGTGCCTCCTCATCAGTGCCTCCTCATCAGTGCCTCCTCATCAGTGCCTGTCAGTGCAGTCTCATTAGTGCTCATCAGTGCAGGAAAAAACGTATTTATTTACAAAATTGTATAACATAAACAAAAAAACTTTTTTTTTTTTTTCAAACTTTTCGGTCTTTTTTTATTTGTTTAGCAAAAAGTAAAAATCGCACAGGTGATCAAATACCACCAAAAGAAAGCTCTATTTGTGGGGGGAAAATGACATAAATTTGGTGTAGGTACAGTGTTGCATGATTGTGCAATTGTCATTCAAAATGCAACAGTGCTAAAAGGGGAAAATTGGCCTGGGCAGGAAGGGAGGGAAGTGCCCTGTATTAAAGTGGTTAAACCTTTCATCCACATTGAACATTCTAAGAGATTTAATTTAATTATTTCCGGACTGCCCACCGCAATTTTACTGCTCCTGTGCGAACTGACGTAGCTCTACGTCGGTCGCGCGGCTGCAGCTAGGGGGTGAGCGCGTGCCGCCGCCGGCACGCTCTCACCCCCACTCGGCAGTGGGGACTCCGATGCACAGGGTCGGCGGCTCCGAATGCTGCCTGACACACGCAATTGCTCCCCCCTGAGAGAGATGAACGGTCAGCTGTTGTAAACACAGCTGACCGTTCTTCTCTCTGCAATGATCACAGAGCCCCTGTGATCCTTCTATATAGGATCACAGGTTTCTATGATCATTTCAAAAGCCCATCCCCTATACAGTTAGAAACACTCCCCTAGGTACACATTTAACCCCTTGATCACCCACTGTGTTAACCCCTTCCATATTTATAGCACTGATTACTGTAGTAATGTCACTGGTCCCCCCAAAAGAGTCAAAAGTGTCAGTTAGGGGTCTGATCTGTCCGCCGCAATGTCGCAGTCCCACAAAAAAACGCAGATCGCCGCCATTACTAGTAAAACATTTAAAAAACAATAAAAATGACATAACATCTTTCCTGTAGTTAGTAGATAACGTTTGAGCAAACCAATCAAAATACGCTTATTGCGATTTTTTTTTTTTTTTTTACTAAAAATATGTAGCAGAAAACAAATTGGCCTAAAATGTTAAAAAATTTTGATTTCACATTTTTTTTTTTGGGGAATGTTATATAACAGAATGTGAAAAATATTGTTTTTTTTTTTTTCAGAATTGCCGCTCTATTTTTGTTTATAGCGCAAAAAATGAAAAAATCGCACAAGTGATCAAATACCACCAAAAGAAAGCTCTATTTGTGGGAAAAAAAAGGACATCAATTTTATTTAGATACAGCGTTGCACAACCGCGCAATTTTCCGTTAAAATAATGCAGTGCCCAATTGCAAAATATGGCCTGGTCATTAAGGGGGGAAAAATCCTTCCGGTCCAGAAGTGGTTAAAGTGCAAATAAATCATGTAAACTTCTATGTGCAAAAATTGGTTCAATATACAAAACAAGCAAGTAGCCAGTAAAAGTCCATAAAATTGATCAAATAAAGTGCTTCTGTGCCAAACTGTTGAAGTGCCGTAATGTTCTGTGACTCTCATGCAGTGATCTGTGCTCCACACCCCAAAGTTCTTCCACTTACCAGACTGTGTGGACCCCTTACCAATACTGCATGTGGGTCTATCCAGCTTGTTCTGGTAAGTGGAGAGAGATCACTTTCTGTGGGTCCTTCTGAGATCACCACTCACATATAGAAGAGAGAGGATCCAAATGATGTAATACATTCCTTTTATTTAAATCCGCATAAAAAAACAAACTTCCAGAGATAAATTCTCAGTTCATACAATCTGTGCAATGAAGTGAGGGCAATCGTGAGATTCACCTAGTCCAGGAACAAGCGTGGCGTCCGCACTACCACATGTGTTCCACCTCTAACCGGATGTGACGTCACTGAGGAACCGGAATCTGCGTCAACGAGTTTCGCCCCTCCCACAGGGCGTTAGCAAAGAGCTTTTATGAGATTTAACAACTTCTGAACCGGAAGATTTTCCCCCTTAACGACCGGGCCATTTTTTGCAATTTTGCGCTGCGTTACTTTAACGGACAATTGCGCGGTCGCCTGGCGCTGTACCCAAATAGAATTTATGTACATTTTTTCCCCACAAACAGAGCTTTCTTTTGGTGGTATTTGATCACCTGTGCGATTTTAATTTTTTGCGCTATAAACAAAAAAAGAGCGACAGTTCTGAAAAAAAAAAAAAAAAACAATATTTTTCACTTTCTGCTACATAACATTCACAATAAAAATTAAAAAAAAAATCAAATTTTTATCATTTTAGGCCAATTTGTATTCTGCTACATATTTTTGGTAAAAAAAATCCCAATAAGCGTATTTTGATTGGTTTGTGCAAAAGTTATCGCGTCTACAAACTAGGGGAAAGATTTATGTCATTTTTATTCATTTATTTATTTTTACTAGTAATGGCGGCGATCTGTGATTTTTTGCGGGACTGCGACATTGCGGCAGACAGATCGGACTCCTAACTGACATTTTAGACACTTTTGGGGGGACCAGTGACATTACTACAGTAATCAGTGCTAAAAATATGCACTGTTACTGTAATATTGACACTGGCAGGGAAGGAGTTAACCCAGGGGCGATCAAAGGGTTAGTTGTGAGCCTAGGGGGTGTTTTCTAACTGTGAGGGGGATAGGCTTATTGGATCAACACAGGGAGCTGTGTTCCTAAATAGGAGGATCACAGGAGCCCCGTGATGATAACTGACACAACAAAGCTCTGCCGTGTTTAGACCGCCGTTCTGTCTTCCCGGCAAGCGTTCATGGGTGCCCGGCGGCAATCAGGGGCACCGGCCCCACAGATCAGCCTCCACCTCCCCTCTTGTGAATCGGCGCCCGACCGCGCCCCCCATGCTCACTCCCGGGGACAAACATATGGGGACGGCGATTCGCGCAGATATACTGTGGCAGGCTGGCTCGGCTGCGCAAATCGCCGTCCCCATACATCGCTCCCTGACGGGGAGCAGGTGGTCGGCAAGTGGTTAATTACGCTTTGGCACACAAGCACTTTTTAAACCAGTGGATTTCCACTAACCATTGGTTAAATTTTTGCATATAGTCTTTGAGGGCAGCAAGACCGTGGTTTCCAGTTTCTAAGAGTAATGAAGACATAAAGCACATCCACCTGGAGGGGCCATTTTCCTAAGCGCAGGAGGCATTGTGTGTGTGACTGTTTAAGTGCCGGTTCACACTTCCGCGTGTGCGGCGATCGCATGTAATATCGGAGCGCACTGCTCCTTCATTACATGCGATCGGATGTGCAGTGCGAATTCAGCCATACACTTTGTATGGCTAAATTCGCACTGCACCCGCACAAAAGTCGCACATGAGGCATTTTTTCCGCCGCATCAGGATCGGATCGCACAGTGGTTCACACTTGTGCGATCCGATCCTGTGCGAACTGTCAGATCGCACTGCGATATGCTATCAAACTGGGGGTGTCGTTAACATTTCATTGACACCCCCAGCGTATCGCATATGGCAGTGTGAACTGCCATATGTGCGTTTGCGATGCGGGAACAGGCTGCGAATTTGCAGCCTTCCCGCATCGCACAAGTGTGACACGGCACTCAAGAATGCGTCAGCCCACGGGGTCTTCAGTGACTGTTACACCCATACGTATTGATACATTGGATGGAATGTACAGTGATCTGTGATGCACAATTTCTTGCTGCCTTTGTGAGTACATTACTTACCGTATTTGCCGGCGTATAAGACGACTGGGCGTATAAGACGACTGGGCGTATAAGACGATTGGGCGTATAAGACGACCCCCAACTTTTCCAGTTAAAATATAGAGTTTGGGATATACTCGCGGTATAAGACTACCCCTCTTCCAATGCACACGCACACCTGCCTGCCCAGCCCTCCCTGTCTCAGAGATGGTATTGCCCAGGGTATGGAAAAAAGAGAGACCAGATAAAGGGGTGGGTATGAGTAATTTTATATTTTATCTTTTATATTTCACCTTTTAAATGTAATATTGTTATATTGTATACACTCAGTTAGGAAACACATTTATTTTGTTCCACTTATTTTCACCCCTTTATCTAATAATAGATGTGACCAGATAAACCCACCTCTTTCACCTGGCTGGCCCCTGCTTGTAGTCTATGACAGTAGCATGAGAATAATAAAAACAAAAACCGACCAGCGCTATGGTGTGTGTAATGCTTATTTGTGTATATGTTTTATGGGGATAACGATTTATGGTTTTATTAGAATTCCCCCTTCTTTTTTAGCATTAGGATACCGTAGGTCTCCAGTCGGTATCCATGATGCAATACGCATGCGCAGGATCTTCTCGCGCATGCGCGCCTACACAGCATTACAGCGGGCCTGAGGAGCGATACGCAGGGACACAGGGACGTGGAGAAGAAGGTAGGATACAAGGGCAGGCGGGTCAGACGGGTGAAAGAGGCATGTAGGCATGTTTTCCGGACACATCGATGTTCTCTCTATACCCCGGGCATACCGCGGATGTTTTTGAGCCACCCCCCCTCCACCGCATATTCTACAGTCCGGCGTATAAGACAATACCCGGCGTATAAGACGACCCCCGACTTTGGAGAAGATTTTCAGGGGTTAAAAAGTCGTCTTATACGCCGGAAAATAAGGTACTGTGCTTTTATCTAATAAATTATTTGTCTCGGGATAATGCACTAGGTCGGTGCGCCCTCTGTGTGTTTAATTTAGAAATTAAATTGGTGTTTAAATTAAATAAGGTGTTTCTGCCAAAGCAAAAAGTAAATACTTACCTATATAGCTGTATGCACGTCACTCAGTTTCAGAGTAATTGTCCACCAGAAACTGACACTTTGGGGAGCATCTATAACTTGATCCGTGTCTGTGCTCAGTGGTTCTCACACTAGACTCTAAATCACTAGAGCAGTGATGGTGAACCTTGGCACCCCAGATGTTTTAGAACTACATTTCCCATGATGCTCAACTACACTGCAGAGTGCATGAACATCATGGGAAATGTAGTTCCAAAACATCTGGGGTGTCAAGGGTCAACATCACTGTACTAGACAGTGGCGGCCTGTGCATAGGGGGCACCAGGGCACCGCCCCCCCTAAAAAAAGGGAAAAAAAATTACAAAAAGAACAATAAAGTTTAAAAAAAAAATTGCGTTCGCCGGCCTATGTGGTGGCTATGGGGGGGGGGGGGGGTTTACGACCCAGAAGAGGCACCGATTGGCTGCCTTCTGGGGGCATAACCTGGACGCAGGTCATAGCGCTAGGACACCCCCACTTTCGTGATATCCTGGCTGTGATTGGTCCAGTCTCCAGCCTGGACCAATCATCATCCAGGACATCCGATTGCTGACCCTGCTGATGTCGCAATGGGGGCAGTGCCGGTGCGTGCGTCAGTCACGCACCGTCACCGCCCAATCTCCTCCCCGCTGCCCGGACCGATCGGAAGACCAGAAGACTGAAGAGGACGAGACGAGCAGCGCCGTGGACGGTTCCCAGAATCCCGCCGCCGTCAGAAGAAGAGGACTTGAGGAGAGGAGCAGCGCCATGGACGTCTCACAGGCAGCCCAGGAGGAGAGCAGGTAAGTGATTGAAGCCAACCTGTGCCCTCACCTGTGCCATGCCTATACCATCACCTGTACCATGCTTATATCATCACCTGTGCCATGCCTATACCATCACCTGTACCATGCCTATATCATCACCTGTGCCATGCCTATACCATCACCTGTGCCATGCCTATACCATCACCTGTGCCATGCCTGTACCATCACCTGTGCCATGCCTGTACCATCACCTGTGCCATGCCTATACCATCACCTGTGCCATGCCTGTGCCATGCCTATACCATCACCTGTGCCATGCCTGTACCATCACCTGTGCCATGCCTATACCATCACCTGTGCCATGCCTGTACCACGCCTATACCATCACCTGTGCCATGCCTATACCATCACCTGTGTCATGCCTGTGCCATGCCTATACCATCACCTGTGCCATGCCTATAACATCACCTGTGCCATGCCTATACCATCACCTGTGCCATGCCTGTGCCATGCCTATACCATCACCACCATCACCTGTGCCATGCCTATACCATCACCTGTGCCATGCCTGTGCCATGCCTATACCATCACCTGTGCCATGCCTGTGCCATGCCTGTACCATCACCTGTGCCATGCCTATACAATCACCTGTGCATGCCTATACCATCACCTGTGCCATGCCTATACCATCACCTGTGCCATGCCTATACCATCACCTGTGCCATGCCTGTACCATGACCTCAAAGTCACGCAATTTTTTACCGCGTTTTTTGCCGCAAAGCAATACCTATTACATTTTTCTTTTTGCGCCCCCCCCAAAAACAAAACATGATATAATGGAGTTGAATTACTAAAATATGAACATAATTTTCCCCAGAGCTTAGTGAATAAAAGCGCTGCTGAGGTCCACTTTCCAATTATGTGCAATTTTATTTATTTTTTTCTTTGCAAAGCGAATTTTCAACACATTTACTAAACTCTAGGGAAAATTCCCTTTCAAAGTGATTCTTCTCTTTCAGAGTGAACAAGCTATTTGCCCATAGTGTATCAACCCCAATAAGTACATTATTTCAGCATAAAAAATATATTTTCCCTTTTTTCAATCTTGGCCAACCCATACATCAATATAAACGGTAAAACAGTGCAGCGCTCTAAAAATAATAAAAATAATGAACCACAATGAAATAAAATCACAGCTAAAATCGCAGATAAAACACAAAAGCAAAGTCCATCTATAAGAGCCAGATCAAAGGTCGGGTAAGAAGGATCAAAAAAGGGTAGTAGGTGTAATAGTCCTTATAAGGTGCAAAGATTCCTAATGAATTCCCGAGGAGCCAGGTGCAGATAGCAGAAGACACACACACTCCCTCCACCTTCCAGAGTGGCCTCTCACCTTATTAAGGTATTACACGGGCATTGTAAACATAGACACATCACCAACTCCGACCTCTTGATAATCCTTCCAGTTATCAATGAAGGAAAACAATCTGTAGTAAGCATGAACCTACACAGCTTCGTACTGCACACTCCTGGATGTCTCTCCGATGACAGGGTATTGAAAGGAAAAAAACGCCAGGATAGTGTAATACTGACTTTTAATATGATTAAAACATCACAAAGTGGCCTCTTACTTGTTAAAGATGGACATCAGGCATATAACAATAGAAGGACCGGGACAGCGGGACTCGCTCGGTGTCACTCGGTCTCCTCCGTGCCAGCGGGTGACGTCAGACGCTCGACTCCTCCTCCCTCCGCACGCGTATCGCCTCCGTGGGTGGAGGCTTCGTCAGCGATGAAGAGGATTGGTCCAACGTCACCTTATAAATAATCCTCCCCTTAATCTGATTGGCCAGTCCTTCTAAAACGTTCCTATGGATACCCTAATGCCGGAACTAGAGGGAAATCCCGGCTCAGACTTCAGGCAATCCCGAGTATGGCTATAAACAAGATGAGAGGAAACTTAACCCCTTCTCCACCTTCGGGCAGCTTAATACACTCCCCAAAGCCAATTATTAACAGGATCAGGATGGATAGCACTCAATTAATGTGCTTAATTAAAAGTTTAAAAAATAATACAACAGCGTATGACGCCGTATACCCGTTGGCACGGAAGATACATAAAAAATATATACATCATAAAGATACATGTTAAAAACGATAAAAACTTTAAACATGATAATACAACTACTTAGGACACTGCACATATAGCTATATAAATAGAAATAAAAATGAACATAAAGGAATAATTTATCGATCAGAAATAAAACAATTCAAATCAAAATCCGTGTTCAAACCCCGGGGTACGGCAACCTTCATTTCATAAATCCAAAAGGATTCCCTTTTACTTAATTGGCGAATGTAGTTGCCGCCCCTCCAGTGCTTTTTAACTTTTTCAATGCCCCAGAATTTCATATCCTTGGGGTCTTTGTTATGGAAGTTTTTGAAATGCTGGTACAGAAAATGGGGGGATTTTCCTTTTCTAATGCACCTAACATGTTCAGCAAGTCTTACTTGGAGGGCTCTTGAGGTCCTACCAACGTACTGTAGTCCACAACTACATTCGATCACATACACAACCCCAGTAGTCGCACAGGTAATAAGATCATTGATCTTATACTCTCTACCTGTCGCCTGAGCCACGAAATCCTTCCTGCGTTTCACATTCTTTTTCGCAGAACGGCACACAATGCATTTGCCACATGCATAAAAACCTTTCAGGAAAGCAAACAATTTATTATGTGCCTCCACTGGAGGATCTACCACTCCTGGGGCTAAAATATTCCTTAAAGTAGGTGCCCGTTTATAAACAAAACGTGGTCTGGCTGGGAGATGGTCGCGTAGTACTCGGTCTTGCATCAAAATGGGCCAATGTTTGTTAAAAATACTTTCAATTTTTTTGTATTGAATATTGTAATCTAAAACAATCCTTACATCACCCTTTGGTGCTTCTCGTTTGGGGCCACTAGTTAACAGCGTATTACGGTCAATCTCTTTGACACTTGAGAGGTCCTTAGATAGTCTCTCTTTATTGTAACCCTTCTGTAAAAACCTTTCAGATAAGACATTGGCCTGTTCCATATAGTCAACTTCTGAGGAACAATTGCGTCTTAGCCTGACAAACTGCCCTTTCGGAATGTTACAGAGCCAAGAGGCATGATGGCAGCTGTCGAGAGGGATGTATGCATTTCTGTCTGTTGGTTTGAAGTGGTTACTAGTCATGAACCCTCTGGTTCCCTTTGAGATGACCAGATCCAGAAAAACTACACTGGTAGTACTAGTGGTCCATGTGAGTACTATGTTTTTGTTATTATTATTTAATTTACTCATAAATGTCTCAAGGTGGTCCATTTCACCGTTCCACACAAAGAACACGTCATCGATGTACCTTTTATAGCACACCAGTTCGGGGGGACGGTCATGAAACACCACCTCCTCCTCCCAGTGGGCCATAAATAGGTTGGCCACACTGGGAGCGAAACGGGCGCCCATGGCCACACCTCTTTTCTGGAGATAATAGTTATTGCCATACCAGAAATAATTTCTTGAGAGGCAAAAGAATAAACTACTTAGGAGAAAACTCCTAAGTTTCCTCGGAAGACTAGATGTTGCAAAAGCCCACTTGACTGCTGCCTCTGCTTCTTCATGATCTATGATAGTGTACAGCGAACCTACGTCCGCTGTAACTAAAATAGAATTAGAAGCGCAGGGCACATCTTGCAGAAGCTGGATAATGTGCTTAGTGTCTTTTAAGTAGGCTTCTGTAGATACTACTAATGGTTGAAGGTGCACATCGACAAATTGGCCCAACCGGGATGTCACGGAATCAATACCGTTGACAATCGGTCTTCCCGGTGGGCGTTCCCTGTCTTTGTGCACCTTCGGTAGACAATAGATAATCGGAGTTCTACAGAAAAGTGGATCCAAATAAAGTGACTCTTTCTTGTTGAGGACTCCCTTATGTTTGCCTGACTCTATTAATTTGCTCAGTTCCCCTTTGAATTTCAAAGAGGGGTCACTCCTTAATAGTTCATATGTATCGCTATCTGCCAATAAGCGGTTCATCTCCTCTTTATAGTATTCCAGACTCAGTACTACCAGACCTCCACCTTTGTCGGCAGGTCTGATCACAATTCCTTTGTTATCTTCAAGAGATTTTATACCTGCTTTAATATATTGTGGGTCCGATATCCTTTTAACCTTCAAACTCTCCAGGTCCTTACAGACCATATTTTTGAAGACATCAATAAATTTATTGTTTTTATTGAGAGGATTGAATACTGATTTATTCCGCAAGTTGGAACTGGGCATAACTGTGCTCGATGAACTAGTTAGTGCAGAGGAATCTGTATTAGTTGTGTTCTTAAGGATAGGGTTGGATAAGCAATATTTTTTCACGTTAATTGTCCTAACAAATTTCTGAATATTAACATATGTTTGAAATTTGTTCAGGTTACGTGCTGGAGCAAACTTAAGTCCCTTATCTAGGGTTTTGAGCTCTTCAACTCCCAAAGTCACTCCACTTAAATTGTATATCCCTGCCCCTAACGGGATCTTTTTTCTTTGGACCCTCCGGCCTCCTCTTTTTCCTCTCTGTTTCTTTTGGCTGGTTTGTTCCCTGTTGTTTCCTGTATCGGGCCTCTCCACCAGTTGTCCATTTGGTTCAGGGGTGGAGGGGGAGGGGGGGGTAGGCAACTGCCTGTCCCCCCCGATTCCCTAAAAAAGCCCCATTCCCATTACCTTGTGGTTCGTTCAGGGGTTCATACCTATTCTGAGTGGTTACCTGTGAGGGCTGTTGGTAATTTGCTCTATTAGGGTAACCACCTCTCTGGGCATTAGGTTTCCATCCTTTCCCCCTTCCTCGAGCAGGGACTTGCCACCCTGAGTTTTGGGGGTATTGTGCAGGGGGTCTAGGGGAAAAATTATTTTGAGGATAGTCATTATAATAATAACTATCCTGTCCTCTCCTAGGGGTGTTATTATTCTTCCCCTTACCCCTTTTGCCACCTCTTTTTCCTCCCCTATTACCTGGTCCACTCCTATTATCATATTGATACACAGGGGTGGAAGGTGCTCTCCAATATCCAGCTTGTGTATTCCTGATTGGAGGAACGGGGGTCGCAGGGGGGGGGGGGGGGGGGGTCATCCTGTTGGCCACTCTCTTCCTCTTCCATAGGGACACTCACAAGGGGACTTTTTTGCCACTTAAAAATATCGTTTTTTTGGAAATCCTCCCAATCCCTTAGGAATTTCTTCTTTTTCTTATTCTGGGTATCATTATCCCATTTAATAAGCCTATTCTGAAGGGTCCCAGAACCTTTAGTAAACTCTTCTTTATCTTTAAAGGGTTCCAATGCTGATTGAATCTCCTTAATTTGGGCGTCAATAATTTTGAGTTTACGACGTTTCCTCATCAATAAAAATTCTAACAGTTGTTCTCCCTTTTTTAAGAAGAATTCCCTCCACTCACTGAGGGATTCTTCATCTAACAACCCGTCATTGGGTGGGACATCCCACCTCAGACGTCTAGGGATTAATTTGTTCTTGATGTAATATTCAAAGGTGGTAATATCCCACCATATTTTTACCTTCTTCTCTAGTGCATAACCAAGTCTCTTAAATAGGGATGAAACATCTCCTTCTGAACTAGGGGCTGGAGCACTAGAGAAGATATCACCAAGATCAATTTCCCTTTTATCCAGATAGCTGAAAATATCCATAAAGAGCAGCTAATATGAGTAACTGTATAAGCAAAATAAACAAATGGTAAGAAATATCAGCGCTCAACCCTATCAGATAGCAGCTGAACACTAAAACAGGCACAGAAACAAAACCTGGGTAGCAAAAATATAAATTAATAGAGTCAGGCAAACATAAGGGAGTCCTCAACAAGAAAGAGTCACTTTATTTGGATCCACTTTTCTGTAGAACTCCGATTATCTATTGTCTACCGAAGGTGCACAAAGACAGGGAACGCCCACCGGGAAGACCGATTGTCAACGGTATTGATTCCGTGACATCCCGGTTGGGCCAATTTGTCGATGTGCACCTTCAACCATTAGTAGTATCTACAGAAGCCTACTTAAAAGACACTAAGCACATTATCCAGCTTCTGCAAGATGTGCCCTGCGCTTCTAATTCTATTTTAGTTACAGCGGACGTAGGTTCGCTGTACACTATCATAGATCATGAAGAAGCAGAGGCAGCAGTCAAGTGGGCTTTTGCAACATCTAGTCTTCCGAGGAAACTTAGGAGTTTTCTCCTAAGTAGTTTATTCTTTTGCCTCTCAAGAAATTATTTCTGGTATGGCAATAACTATTATCTCCAGAAAAGAGGTGTGGCCATGGGCGCCCGTTTCGCTCCCAGTGTGGCCAACCTATTTATGGCCCACTGGGAGGAGGAGGTGGTGTTTCATGACCGTCCCCCCGAACTGGTGTGCTATAAAAGGTACATCGATGACGTGTTCTTTGTGTGGAACGGTGAAATGGACCACCTTGAGACATTTATGAGTAAATTAAATAATAATAACAAAAACATAGTACTCACATGGACCACTAGTACTACCAGTGTAGTTTTTCTGGATCTGGTCATCTCAAAGGGAACCAGAGGGTTCATGACTAGTAACCACTTCAAACCAACAGACAGAAATGCATACATCCCTCTCGACAGCTGCCATCATGCCTCTTGGCTCTGTAACATTCCGAAAGGGCAGTTTGTCAGGCTAAGACGCAATTGTTCCTCAGAAGTTGACTATATGGAACAGGCCAATGTCTTATCTGAAAGGTTTTTACAGAAGGGTTACAATAAAGAGAGACTATCTAAGGACCTCTCAAGTGTCAAAGAGATTGACCGTAATACGCTGTTAACTAGTGGCCCCAAACGAGAAGCACCAAAGGGTGATGTAAGGATTGTTTTAGATTACAATATTCAATACAAAAAAATTGAAAGTATTTTTAACAAACATTGGCCCATTTTGATGCAAGACCGAGTACTACGCGACCATCTCCCAGCCAGACCACGTTTTGTTTATAAACGGGCACCTACTTTGAGGAATATTTTAGCCCCAGGAGTGGTAGATCCTCCAGTGGAGGCACATAATAAATTGTTTGCTTTCCTAAAAGGTTTTTATGCATGTGGCAAATGCATTGTGTGCCGTTCTGCGAAAAAGAATGTGAAACGCAGGAAGGATTTCGTGGCTCAGGCGACAGGTAGAGAGTATAAGATCAATGATCTTATTACCTGTGCGACTACTGGGGTTGTGTATGTGATCGAATGTAGTTGTGGACTACAGTACGTTGGTAGGACCTCAAGAGCCCTCCAAGTAAGACTTGCTGAACATGTTAGGTGCATTAGAAAAGGAAAATCCCCCCATTTTCTGTACCAGCATTTCAAAAACTTCCATAACAAAGACCCCAAGGATATGAAATTCTGGGGCATTGAAAAAGTTAAAAAGCACTGGAGGGGCGGCAACTACATTCGCCAATTAAGTAAAAGGGAATCCTTTTGGATTTATGAAATGAAGGTTGCCGTACCCCGGGGTTTGAACACGGATTTTGATTTGAATTGTTTTATTTCTGATCGATAAATTATTCCTTTATGTTCATTTTTATTTCTATTTATATAGCTATATGTGCAGTGTCCTAAGTAGTTGTATTATCATGTTTAAAGTTTTTATCGTTTTTAACATGTATCTTTATGATGTATATATTTTTTATGTATCTTCCGTGCCAACGGGTATACGGCGTCATACGCTGTTGTATTATTTTTTAAACTTTTAATTAAGCACATTAATTGAGTGCTATCCATCCTGATCCTGTTAATAATTGGCTTTGGGGAGTGTATTAAGCTGCCCGAAGGTGGAGAAGGGGTTAAGTTTCCTCTCATCTTGTTTATAGCCATACTCGGGATTGCCTGAAGTCTGAGCCGGGATTTCCCTCTAGTTCCGGCATTAGGGTATCCATAGGAACGTTTTAGAAGGACTGGCCAATCAGATTAAGGGGAGGATTATTTATAAGGTGACGTTGGACCAATCCTCTTCATCGCTGACGAAGCCTCCACCCACGGAGGCAATACGCGTGCGGAGGGAGGAGGAGTCGAGCGTCTGACGTCACCCGCTGGCACGGAGGAGACCGAGTGACACCGAGCGAGTCCCGCTGTCCCGGTCCTTCTATTGTTATATGCCTGATGTCCATCTTTAACAAGTAAGAGGCCACTTTGTGATGTTTTAATCATATTAAAAGTCAGTATTACACTATCCTGGCGTTTTTTTCCTTTCAATACCCTGTCATCGGAGAGACATCCAGGAGTGTGCAGTACGAAGCTGTGTAGGTTCATGCTTACTACAGATTGTTTTCCTTCATTGATAACTGGAAGGATTATCAAGAGGTCGGAGTTGGTGATGTGTCTATGTTTACAATGCCCGTGTAATACCTTAATAAGGTGAGAGGCCACTCTGGAAGGTGGAGGGAGTGTGTGTGTCTTCTGCTATCTGCACCTGGCTCCTCGGGAATTCATTAGGAATCTTTGCACCTTATAAGGACTATTACACCTACTACCCTTTTTTGATCCTTCTTACCCGACCTTTGATCTGGCTCTTATAGATGGACTTTGCTTTTGTGTTTTATCTGCGATTTTAGCTGTGATTTTATTTCATTGTGGTTCATTATTTTTATTATTTTTAGAGCGCTGCACTGTTTTACCGTTTATATTTTTGCTACCCAGGTTTTGTTTCTGTGCCTGTTTTAGTGTTCAGCTGCTATCTGATAGGGTTGAGCGCTGATATTTCTTACCATTTGTTTATTTTCCAACCCATACATCAGCCTTTTTTCTACACAATGATGTTTTTAGTGCAATCAATGCATAAGCAATTTCTACCTTCTACACAGCCGTTTAATCGGAGTATACCGCATCGGCGGCCCTGTGTTTGTTATACGCATCTTCCTGTACCTAATTGTAAGTGATCTGCATTCTTTGATTAAACCTTACCCTGATTTACTGCACCATGAGAGTCTTTCTCTTATATCCCAATCTCAATGAGTGAATGTCCCGGAAATTGATGGCATATCGTGGTTAAAGTGGAGTTCCACCCATTTTTAATAAATTGGATTACATAGATGTATGTAATCCCCTTTAAAACGACTTTTACCAATGGAAAGTTTTTTTTTTTCGGTAAAAGTCGTTTTAAAGGGGATTACATACATCTAAAGTGACTAAAATGGGTGGAACTCTACTTTAAGGAGGATATTGTTTAAAAAGGAAAGGATTATCCAGTTTATTATCCAGTTTTGAAGCATTGCATATTGTTTGGAGAATATTATAAGATCTTGCATGGTGATTGTCGGCATATATAAGCTTTACATTTATTGGAGAAGATCGAGAGGTCCTATATGGTGAATGATTGCACCAAAACGCTCATTTGAGTGTTAATGGAGGTGAGCGGCCATTACACTTAATGCTAGATGTTTTTAGCTCACTTACCATCGCACCTGGCTGTCACCGGAATCATCTTTTTATAGTCACTGGATCTTTTTATGGACTTTTCAGCACTTTATTTATTCACGCTTAAAATCAGCACTTGAATATATTAGCACATGAATATATCCTATTTTTTATACATTTTATGGAATTTTGTGATTGATATTGTCAATTTTTAACACCTTTAATACTTTCACTATACTTTACACTTTGATTTGTATCTTTTCCTCACCTATTCAACATAGCTCAACTACTGTCACTTTTTTAGCTACTGGTGCTTAGTAGGGATGATCGAACTTTTGAAAAGTTCGGTTCGACCAGAACGCCCGAACTTCCCGAAAGTTCGGCCCAGATTTTAGAACCCCATTGAAATCAATGGGACCCGAACTTCGGTAATCAAAAAACACCATTTTGAAGCCCTAAAACCCAATAAATGCCCCTAAAAAGTGCCTAGGGTTCTGGGTCATGCCCCAGGGACTATTACGGTAATCACACAAAAAAAATTCTTAAAAATTGTCATTTTTGATAGAGAGCCAATTATTGAAAAAATTATTGAAAAAAGATTTATTTGGATTTAGTGTCTGTGGGGTCTAAAAAGTGTACCTGTGAAGTTTCAGCTCTGTAGCATGTCCAGAACCAGAAAAAAAGTTTGTTTGTATTAGAATTGCAATAGAACAGGATAGTGGCTTCGCCCCTGTGACACCCGGCTTTTTGTTGCTGGCGTTTTATTGGGCTTTTTTGTGGACGTGTTTGGAGGCAGGCATGACATCAGAACTTCTGTGTAGGGGTATATACACACACACACACATGTATGTATATATACACATACACATATATAGGTGTGAAAGTAGCAGAACACTATGCCTGCGCTAATGAAATAATTAACAGGCATAGGACTACGCTCCTATCACACCTATATGTGTGTATGTGTATAAATACATATAAGTATGTGTGTATATATACCCCTATACAGAAGTTGAGATGTTATGCCTGCCTCCAAAGACGCCCAAAAAATGCCCAAAAAAACGCCTGCAACAACACACCTGGGCGTTTTTGTAGCAGGCGTTTTTTTGGGCTATGTTATATACTGGGGGGCGTATTCACTACTGATTGGCCTCTGGACCCCCTAGTCACTCCAATCAAATTCCTAGCATCCTCCTGCCCCCTCAATTGGCTTTTACTGATGGTTCTGGTCCAATCACGGGCTTTTAAAGCCCAGTTCCTGTCCCATTGCATTTTGGTCGGTTCTGGTTGCCGAATTCCGAACTTTTTCAGCAAAAAGTTTGAAATTCGGCCGAATTTCGAACAGTCAATGTTCGGGTCAAACAGATGGTCGACCCGAACTGTTCGATCATCCCTAGTGCTTAGTAGTCTATCATCATTTTTGCACTTTATCAGCACTTATCACTTTATTATATTCATGGTACATTTTATGATTTATTTATGACCGTTTATTGATTATTACATCGTTTATTAACTTCACTAAGGATATTTATTGTTATTTGATTGTATTGCTGCATCATCATTTTTTACCACATCTTGTATTAAGTGCTTTTTATATATTTATTGATCCGTTATTGGGTGGTCCATCATTTCCAAGGATTTGAGCGCTGATTCTCTCTATTCATATATTATTGTGGTATGTGGCGACACTACTGAATTGGCTGCTTATTACTGGTGTTCCACTGCATATATTTTTCTGGTTATTTTCTTCTTATACCTACTGGTAGCGCATAGGTTTATTCCCTTTGCTATTTGCCCATAGCGTATCAACCCCAATAAGTACATTATTTCAGCATAAAAATTATATTTTCCCTTTTTTCAATCTTGGCCAACCCATACATCAGACTTTTTTCTACTCAATGATGTTTTTAGTGCAATCAATGCATAAGCAATTTCTACCTTCTACACAGCCATTTTATACATCTACAAACCACCATTTTGTAATGCTTGTTGGGCAACACATCGCAGTGCAGTATCCTTTTTAACAAATCCCTTTCCCTATACCTATGGTCAATTCTCATTTATCCCAAAGTTTGTTTTTTTTCATGAGAACTAATTTGGAAAAGGCTGTTTTGATCTCCTGGTTCCTGAAGCTATAGATAATAGGGTTTACCAATGGTGTGGCCACCGTATACAGCAATGAAAGTACTTTGTTAATGTTCAATGCATGCTCTTTAGAAAGAAAAAGATAAACAACAACCAAAGTCCCATAATAGATGGACACAACTGTCAAGTGGGAACTACAAGTGTAGAAGGCTTTCTGTCTGCCAGTTTTGGTTGGTATTCTGACTATTGTGATGAAGATAGAAATATATGTACCAGTAATGTACATTAAAGGGATAAATGTTGCTGGAAGACCTGTAATGAGATTATGAATCTCTATAAAAGTTGTGTCTGAACATGATAGCTGCAGGAGAGGAGCCAGATCACAGAAGAAATGGTCAATAGCATTGGGACCACAGAAATCTAGTCTACTCATCTGAATAGCTGTGGTGAACATGACAGAGAATGCCAAAAACCAGGACCAAAAAACTAGCTGGGTGCATCTTGGAAGGTCCATGATTGAAGAGTATCTTAATGGGTTGCATATGGCTACGTAACGGTCGTAAGACATAACGGCAAGGAGAAGACATTCTGTTGTGGCCAGAGCTCCAAAAAAATAAAACTGGGTAATGCATCCAAAGAATGAAATAGACTCTTTCACTTTTAATACAATGTTCATCATCAAAGGAACTATCACGGAGCTCAGGAGAAGATCACAAGATGACAGGTGGCTTAGGAAAAAGTACATAGGAGAACTAAGACTTTGACTTATTGCCACCAGGTAGATGATCAGGAGGTTGCCTGATATGGTACCCACATAGAGGAGAAGAAATGCTAGGAAGAGGAAACCTTTGTAGTTAGGAATATTCTGAAAACCAATGAGTATAAACCAGGTGACCACTGTTTGATTCATTACCTAGAGCTGAAAAAGACCCATTAGTAAAAATAAAGAAAAACAGAGTATTACAGCAACCAATAATAGTACATTTTGCAAAAAAAATTCACAACAGACTACTATTATCCGCGTCCTATCAAAACAGGATTGGGCAATACCTACATTTTAAGTATGTTTGAAAACAAATTCTGAGGTTCTCACAGCCCACTAAGAATACATGTTTTCTGGGAAAGAAAGATAAAGCTTCTTATCTATCACATGCACCCAATCTTTGATCTGTTCTTGCGTCTATTGCCTTGAAATATACTGCAGAGGCTGAAGATAAACAGTGTCATGCACATTTGTGTAAAATAAAAAAAACTTTTTATTTTCTTTGATTTTCCAATAACTTGTGGCAAAAATAAAAATAAAAATTAAGTATTGAAAAGACTCATTATGCCTCTTAGAAAATATCTTGGGGTGTTTACTTGGTGATCCAGGGCCTCCAAAAGTATGATAGGTAGTCAGAACATTAGATGTAAGTTAATAATGCCCCTTGAATTCCTGAAGGTGCTCCTTGAATTTTGGGCCTCTCTACGTGGCTAGGCTGTGAAAAAATCTCACACTTGTGGTATCGCCATACTCGGGAGGAGTATCAAAATGTGTTTTGGGGTGTGGTTCTAAGTATGCCTATGAGGTGCCCCCCTCTTCCCCCTCCCTTTTCTTCCTTCCTTTTCTTCTTTCTCCCCTTTTTCCCTTTTCTTTCCCTTCCCCTTTCATTTTATTCCTCCCTATCTTCCCTACCCCCCTTCCCTTCCTGTTTCTTTTCCTTCTTTTTCTCCTTTCTCTTCTTTCCCTCTCAGTGTTTCCTCCCCTTTTTTTTCTTTTTTCCTTTTTCCCTTTTCCTTCCTTCTGTCCCCTCTTCATTTTTCATACACTTTGACAATTCATCCTACAAAATTAATTTTTTCAACTCGTATAATAGTATATATTATAATTAAGGTCTCCCATACTCGCCGGTGAGAGTGTTGATGGTTCTGTTCCCTTCCTGGGCCTTCCTGCTTTACCGTGACCATAGGTAAGGTCTCTGCCTCTCCCCATACACATTGTAAAATTTCCCATACTATGGTGATATATGATATGTATTGATTTACTTTTGTTTAATTTTTTAGATCTTTGTATAAAAATGTATTATATTCTCCTGAAGAAGCGGCCTAGTCTGCGAAACATGTAGAGGAACTGTGGAGATATTTAGTTCTTCCTCCACATCCTGAATTTATAACTTTTAGTCGGCACTGGTTGTGCCAATTGTCTGTCATTTCTGTCACATTGTTGCAATGTATTATATTTGTGAATTTTATACATATTCAATAAAGTTATTTTTTATAAAAAATATTTCCTTTATGTAAATTGATAGGTATTGGTACCCTAAAATCCAGAACATTTCCCATTCTCCATTCCCTTAATCCCTGTGAGAGCCTCTACATTTTGGGAGCTTGAGGTCCCACTTATCCTTTTTTCCCCCATTTTTATGTGCGTTAGAAATATTGTATTAATTGACAACTTTGTGTAAAAAATACATTTTCTTTCCTGCTTTTTCCAAAAACTTGTGGCAAAATCATTAATAAAAGACTCATTTGTCTCTTAAAAATACCTTGAAGTGTTTGGTTTCCAAAATGTTGTTGTTTTGTGGGTGTTTCTACTGTCCTGGTGCTCCAGAGCCTCCAAAATTGTAACAGGTAGTCAGGAAACTAGATGTGTAATTCATGCTCCTTGAAAACCCAAGGGTGCTCTTTTGATTTTGGGACCCTCTATGCATTTAGGCTGTAGGAGGCATAGCAAGTATGCCTATGCTGTTTGTAAAAAATAAGTTGTTAAAATGACAATTAAGTGTCTTGTTAAAAAAAAAAAAAAAGACAACTAAGTGGGAAAAACACATTTTATTTAATTTCTTACATTTTCTAAAAATTTGTTAAACAAAATAAAACTTAAAAAAACTCACCATGCCTCTTACTAAATTCCCCGAGCTGTCTACTTTCCAAATTTGGGTTATTTGGAGGAGGGGGGGGGGGGTATTTGTACTGTCCTGACATTTTAGGGTTTTAGGAAATGAGGCAGTCAGTACATCAGGATTGATCAGTTTTTAGATACATATCCCATAGTTTGTAGACTCTATACCGTTCACACAGACTAAATAATATACACTTATTTTAGTTATTTTACCCAAGAAATGTAGCAGAATACATTTTGGTCTAAATTATGAGGAAAGATTATTTATTTGTAAAAAAAAAAAAAGACAACATTTTTCCCCCCCTTTATTTAAAAACTAAAAAAAAAAAGAACACCCAGTAGTGATGAAATACCACCAAAAGAAAGCTCTATCTGTCTAAAAAAAAAATGAGAACAAACTAATTACAGGTACAGTGTTGTATGACTGAGTAATTGTCATTCAAAATGTGACAATACTTCAATTTGAAAAAAATGGCCTGGGCAGGAAGAGGGTGTAAAACAATTTGGTACTGAAGTGGTTAAATACCCCAAAATTAAAAGAGATTAACACAAAAATTAAAAAATCCACAACAAATCTGTCCCTGTAACAAAAGCCCACTTTCTTTTAAAGGGGAATCGTGCATAAAAAAATAATTGAACCTAAAAAAAAAAAAAAAAGGTCACATAAAAAAAAAAAAACAATATACATAAGACAATGGGGTGCAGGGGATGTCTGTTTAGTACACTGTATAATACACAATGTGGTAGCCAATGGGGTACAGGGGATGTCTGTTTAGTACACTGTATAATACGCAATGTGGTAGCCAATGGGGTGCAGGGGATGTCTGTTTAGTACACTGTATAATACACAATGTGGTAGCCAATGGGGTGCAGGGGATGTCTGTTCTTTACATTGTATAATACACAATGAGGGAGTAATTTGGGTGCAGACGATGTCTGCTTTCTACACTGTTGGTGTAGAGAAGGTTTCATGTTCAGGTAATAGGTAAACTGTATACTACAATCTAAAGCCGGCCGTAGATGGTTCGAGTCTCGGGTGGTTCAGCAGGGCCGGCCGAGATTAAAACCATGTATGAGCAGTCTGATGGTACCCGATGGTTGATCCAACAATTGACTTGGGTACAACCAGCCTGTTGGACATTTCGGGACTTGATTATTGGCAGTGGCTATATATAATATTCACTGTGTTCACTCGGCTGGGACGCCTTCCCGACCCCCACCTGGCAAAGAAAATCCTATCACCTATGGCCTGCCTAAGGGATACAATGGGGTCCAAGGAATGCTGTACTGTATTGTATGTACCCTCTACTGTATACTGTACATCAATATACAGTACAAGATGGTATTTTATTTTACAACTAAGCTTTTTGTCAGAGTGGTTTCAGTTTGACGGTGCTATCCTTATCAGTGGGGATTTCCCCCTTCTCTCCCCTTTGTTCCATCTATCTACATTTGTGTTGCTCCATTGGTATGTTCACGACTGGTGTGAGTCATATCTTCTGGGCTTTCAGGTTGCACATCTCCCAGAATTATCAGATATGAAATAAAAATACTATAGTCTCCACATACTGTAAATTCTTACATGTCTAATAAGAGTTGAGGCACATCCTGTATTCTTTCCAACTATCTCTTTTATTTAATAGGGTAGAATGACTTAGGAAAGTGAAAAGTATAAATTTAAAAGCTACTAAAAGCAGTTCAAAGTCTTTTTCATCTTTTATTTAGCTATGTAGTTACTTACCTGTGGTAGTCTAACCTCCCAACTACTAAAGCTGTTTAATTACTTGCCAGAAATCTGTAGAAAAAAAATCAGCAAACATGCACAGAGCACATTTCAGCTCTCACAGCTCAATATAGAACGAAGAGCTGCTGATTTACGGTGAGAATTTATCATTTTTATGCACTGCTACGACATGAGTTTGAAGTCCTCCAGGGATCACCACCTGAGGCATCTGGGGCTTTGAATATTCCTTTGAGCCAATTAAATTTATTAAAATGAATGTTCAAGGCAAAAATAACAATTTTCATTACTGTAAACATCACCTGAACCTTTTTCCCAGTTAACTATGCAATGATCTTGCTTTAGGTTAAAGTAGAATGTCACCCATAAAAAGGAAGATGGAAATAAATAATCCTATGAAGGATAAACTAAATAAACCAGCTTTGATGCAATATTCAGCTTCACTCCAGAAAAGTGCCCTGCAGTGCTTTCTTCTGTCACTAGATGTCCTCAGTCTTACAACCAGTATCATTTAACTCACTTCCTCTAAGCCTAGGTTGTCCTGCAATGGTACCCAGCCTGAAACTGGACATTAGGAAGAGAAGCAGAACAGTGATGAGCTTATCCCCCTATCACTTTGGCATCTCCTCCTAGCAGCACACTCATCTTCGGCACATGAACTAAGTAAAATGTATACTATAGTTTTAGTAAGCATATTTTTGTCATTAAGGTTTAAAGGTTTGTTGGTAAACTACGCTACCACTATTTTTCCAGCTTAACCACTTAAGCCCCGGAAGATTTTCCTGCTAAAAGACCAGGGGGTATTTTGCGATTCGGCACTGCGTGAATTTAACGGACAATTGCGCGGTCGTGCGACGCTGTACCTAAACGAATTTGACATCCTTTTTTTCCCACAAACAGAGCTTTCTTTTGGTGGTATTTGATCACCTCTGCGATTTTTTGATCACGCGCTATAAACAAAAAAAGAGCGACAATTTTGCAAAAATAGCAATATTTTTCACATTTTTTTATATGAAATTCCCCAAAAAAAATGTAAAAATCAAAATTTTTTAAAATTTTTGGCCAATTTGTTTTATCCTACCTATGTTTGGTAAAAAAAATCGCAAAAAGCGTATTTTGATTGGTTTGCACAAAAGTTATCGCGTTTACTAACAAAGGGAAAGATTTTTGTCATTTTTGTTGTTTTTAACGCGTAATGGCGGCGATCTGCGATTTTTTTTTGCGGTACTGCGACATTGCGGCGGACAGATCGGACCCTTGACTGACATTTTTTACACTTTTGGGGTTACCAGTGACATTTATACAGTAATCAGTGCTATACATATGCACTGTTACTGTAAAAATACACTGGCAGTGAAGGGGTTAACTTTATTTGGGAGGGAGGGGCTGTGTGTGTCCCTAGGGGCGTGGTTTCTACTGTGATTGGCTGTGGCTCTAGCTGTAAGGACACTGATCAACGGATCTACATACTAGATCCATGTGATCAGTGTCTTTACAGCGAGGAGAATGACAGGCAGCTTGTTTACACAAGCTGCCTGACATTCTCCCTCTCCCCCGACGATCGCCGAGTGGCCGGCGGACATCGGGTCCGCTGGTCACACGCGCGGGGGGGTCCGTGACCGCGCGGGAGCGGGAGCGCGCCTCCGTGCGCTCGCTCCCCAGACCCTCCCAGGCTAGTGATGTTAATTAACGTCACTCTGCCTGGCAGGGGCTGACCGCCGCAGTAAATCTACTTGCGGCGGTCGGCAAGCGGTTAATGGTCATAAAACCATAAAATCCTCATAAAATGCTAGACACAAACTGTGCCTAATATTAAGAGAACCTAAAATCACATAAGAGCCAATTTGGTAGTGTTGGGTCTGAAAAAAGTGCACAGTGCTGCGTGAAAGGTATTCAGTGGTGGATATAAAATTCTGGTGCTTTGTGGGGAAGATGCTTAAACACAATATGATATGGTCCTCATGGGGCTAAGGGACCAGTCCATGTGTTTGGGAATACATTTTTGAAATATAAATATAAAGTGACAGCGTGCTGGATATTGTTAAAAAAGGAAGTGATACCTTAAAATTAAGTCACACGGTATGCTTAGTGACTTGGTGGTGCCTAAAATTATTGAGTGCTTCGATAAAAGTGCTTAAATAACCAGTGCTGAGACTGCCGTATGGTGAATAAATTTATTAGGCTCGCAGATCCAGCTCTGGAAATAGCTGTGAGCCCGTGATGTGATGTGATTTTAGGTTCTCTTAATATTAGGCACAGTTTGTGTCTAGCATTTTATGAGGATTTTATGGCTTTATGACCATTAAGCTGGAAAAATAGTGGTAGCGCCGTTTACCAACAAACCTTTAAACCTTATTCACATACTACCTCAGTGGTAGGTTGGTGGCAGCTTAAACCACAAAAACCCTTATTCCCAAACTCCATAGTTACAGGTACAGCATAATCTTTTTCATATTTTTGTCATTATTGCAGAATTTACCCTAAAGGGATCATATGGCCAGGCTACAGACAGTCTAGTGTGGTTTACCTATTTTAAACAAGCAACCTCTGTAGCTGCAGGCACTGTGGAGTCATTTATCCTAAAACTGTAAAAAAAAAAAAAAAAAAAGAGAGAATCCTTGATGTTTAAGTTAAGGTTCAGCTCTTCTACCTTCCCTCTTCCAGAGCAATTTCAATGTCCGTTGTTTGGCCACATTTACATTTTTATATTCAGTAAAGTGTACATTTTTTGCTGACATCTGGTTTGCGCTCTCCATTTCATATCTATTGCTGTGATTCCGAACTTCCCAAGGTGGCTTATGGTGGATGTTGAATCCTGATGTAAAGCTGATTACCCACATTTCAGACAAGAAGACCACAAATTGCCCAGTTTTTTTACACTGGACTGATTATTGTCGTAAGACTTTATTACCTATATACCATCATAGTTGTGCTCTCCCATCTTCACTCTACCCATGGTTCTTGCTCCCCACCTTTTCTCATCAGTTCATAATATAGCGCCACAGTGGCTAATATTGTCGAAAAAACAATGGTAGGAAGGGAATCCGGGACTTTATAGGTATTGAACTCCCCCGTTATCTACTAATAAATCACAACTGTGTAAAACATAATTATTTTATTGAATGCAAATTAAAAACCTCCAATCAATGGAGATATCTGACATAGAATACAATCACACTGGATAAATCAAATAGCCCATATTCACAGCCCCCCCCCCCCCCAAGAATTAGGAAGGGGAAGCTTGGGGGTACCACCCCAAAGACCATCAGACAGAAAAAGCCAGATAGTCAATAGTTCAGGGGACGGGACTCCATCCGACGCGTTGCACTTTTAGCCGTACCATTACCTTCTACTGGTATCCTCATGTTTTTTTAATCTTTTTTAATATATTTATTGGTGAACTTTCTTCTACTTTTATATCACTCATGGGATTTTTATCATTGTATGCATTATTTTTATGTGTTATTATTGGCATTCTTGATATTTAGGAGACTCATATTTGTGAAAGATTAGCGCCGATTCATTTATTACACTCAATACTTCTGGTAAGTGCGGTCCTGGGAGTGAGGGGAGCATCAGTGATCCATCACACCGGCAACACTTGGAGAAACACAAGAATTTGACACCAGCACTTTTTTAGACTCCTTTACGGCAAAGAGTCACTTTACATGAGATTTGATTATTGAACTTTGCACTGAATTATTATTTCTACCCATACACCTGGAGAATCAAAAAGATTTGGACACAAGCAACTTTCTGGACTCTCCTACGGCACAGAGTCACTTTAGACGTGATTTAATTGTTGGACATTTGCACTGAATTTATTTATACACTTATGTGGACATTCATATTTGTTCTTCAATGTCACTACTTGAACTAAGTCACCTTTGATTATTGATCCTTTAATAGACCCAGACATGTTTATTTATTTATTCATTTATTTACTCATCCATCTATTGCTGCACTGGGTCACTTTAATGAGCTATATGAATTACCTTTGATTTTTATCATCTAGTCATTTTATATTCAAGTCACCCAAATTTATTTATTTTCTCACTTTGTTTTATTTATTTGTACACAACTGTGCTTTTCGTTATTTGGTGAAATGATCTGCAAGTTTACTATTTATTAATTGTATTGACACGGTACAGAGGTGTACCCTTGTTTGGGCCCTTTTCTCTCTGTTCTTAGTGGAGAGCACCATTTACCTCCCCCCTCAAACCCTTTTCTAATATACAGTGCCTTGCGAAAGTATTCGGCCCCCTTGAACTTTGCGACCTTTTGCCATATTTCAGGCTTCAAACATAAAGATATAAAACTGTAATTTTTTGTGAAGAATCAACAAGTGGGACACAATCATGAAGTGGAACGAAATGTATTGGATATTTCAAACTTTTTTAACAAATAAAAAACTAAAAAATTGGGCGTGCACAATTATTCAGTCCCCTTAAGTTAATACTTTGTAGCGCCACCTTTTGCTGCCATTACAGCTGTAAGTCACTTGGGGTATGTCTCTATCAGTTTTGCACATCGAGAGACTGAAATTTTTGCCCATTCCTCCTTGCAAAACAGCTCGAGCTCAGTGAGGTTGGATGGAGAGCGTTTGTGAACAGCAGTTTTCAGTTCTTTCCACAGATTCTCAATTGGATTCAGGTCTGGACTTTGACTTGGCCATTCTAACACCTGGATATGTTTATTTGTGAACCATTCCATTGTAGATTTTGCTTTATGTTTTGGATCATTGTCTTGTTGGAAGACAAATCTCCATCCCAGTCTCAGGTCTTTTGCAGACTCCATCAGGTTTTCTTCCAGAATGGTCCTGTATTTGGCTCCATCCATCTTCCCATCAATTTTAACCATCTTCCCTATCCCTGCTGAAGAAAAGCAGGCCCAAACTATGATGCTGCCACCACCATGTTTGACAGTGGGGATGGTGTGTTCAGGGTGATGAGCTGTGTTGCTTTTACGCAAAACATAACATTTTGCATTGTTGCCAAAAAGTTTGATTTTGGTTTCATCTGACCAGAGCACCTTCTTCCAGATGTTTGGTGTCTCCCAGGTGGCTTGTGGCAAACTTTAAACGACACTTTTTATGGATATCTTTAAGAAATGGCTTTCTTCTTGCCACTCTTCCATAAAGGCCAGATTTGTGCAGTATACTACTGATTGTTGTCCTATGGACAGAGTCTCCCACCTCAGCTGTAGATCTCTGCAGTTCATCCAGAGTGATCATGGGCCTCTTGGCTGCATCTCTGATCAGTCTTCTCCTTGTATGAGCTGAAAGTTTAGAGGGACGGCCAGGTCTTCATAGATTTGCAGTGGTCTGATACTCCTTCCATTTCAATATTATCGCTTGCACAGTGCTCCTTGGGATGTTTAAAGCTTGGGAAATCTTTTTGTATCCAAATCCAGCTTTAAACTTCTCCACAACAGTATCTCGGACCTGCCTGGTGTGTTCCTTGTTCTTCATGATGCTCTCTGCGCTTTAAATGGACCTCTGAGACTATCACAGTGCAGGTGCATTTATACGGAGACTTGATTTCACAGAGGTGGATTCTATTTATCATCATTAGTCATTTAGGTCAACATTGGACAAACAATTTCAAAAGTTTGAAATATCCAATAAATTTTGTTCCACTTCATGATTGTGTCCCACTTGTTATTGATTCTTCACAAAAAATTACAGTTTTATATCTTTATGTTTGAAGCCTGAAATGTGGCAAAAGGTCGCAAAGTTCAAGAGTTCTGAATACTTTCGCAAGGCACTGTATATCCTCTTGGACTATATTTAGGAGGTAGGCTGCAGCCAACACTTGTGTTTACCTATCCTAGCGCAGATTCTCTCCCCCTTTCATAATAAGCTTTGTATTCCTTGACAGATCCACACAACCCCTGGGCCAGGATTGTTGGGAAGAGAGGTTATGGGGGCAAGGTGCTTTGACAGGAGGCTCCCCGTGGCAAGGTGCCCTTTCTATGATGAGGGCATGTTACATGGTATGGTTCAGTAGGGGGTAGGCCAGCCAGGCTCCAAACTGTTTTTTGTTTTCAGCAGGGCATTCCCCCTAAATGCATATCAGAACCTGGTCTGGCTTCATCCTTGTGAGGCAGAGAGCGCATCAGGAGGCATATTAGGAGGAGGAAGGTTAGGGTGGCATTGGTGAGGAGGTGAAGAAAATGGATCTGGGTTCTAGATGAGCACTTTATTCCTCCCAAACTCTGGGAGTTCGGTGAGATGGTTGAGAACACTGTTGACTCCGGCAAAATTGAGGACTTGGGGTCCTCTGCTGTAAGAAATTTTGGGTGAATGAGCTAATTCATGCTGAATTGCCTACACTAAGACTCCAGGATTTGAACCATAAAGGAAAGGGACCAATGCTCTTTGGTCACCCTTTTGAATCCCAGATATAAATGGAAGA
Source organism: Pelophylax lessonae (assembly GCF_965119305.1). Classification (NCBI taxonomy): domain Eukaryota; kingdom Metazoa; phylum Chordata; class Amphibia; order Anura; family Ranidae; genus Pelophylax; species Pelophylax lessonae. The sequence continues at coordinate 648,225,182 of NC_138771.1, forward strand.
AGGCATGTTGCCATCTCAAAAAGAGCAAAATTGTGCCACTTAAAAATAGTGCTGCTGAAGAACCTATAGACACATTCCTAGATAGTGGCAGGTTCCCCTCCCATGCCCCTTCGATGTGCCTCTGATCCTCACATTGCTGAAAAGAGGAGCAGCAGTGCTGGTGGCTGCCTGAGCGATGCTTTTAGGTCATATTTAAAAACACATTAGACATGCCTGGCTGTTGGCAGCAGTCACAGGAAGCTCCTAAACCATATGTTCATAGATTACTTGGGGTCAAGGGTGGAATGTGGACACTCTTTACACGGAAGACCCCATGGACTTTTTGGTACCCAGGCTGGACCACTGGCTGGAGCTTGCACAATATGTTGGAGAGGGCATTTAGTGCATTTTTGTGACCGAGAGAAGAATCTGTTTATCCCCAGCACAGTTGAGCTGTGCACTTTATTAAATATAAACCAGTAAAAAAAAAAAAAAACTGAAGATGATGCTAACAACTAAGTATTTGTGAATAATTACCATCCCCTGCCACCCTTGCTGTCCTGCCAACATTAACAGGCTCCTACCACCATTACTAGCTGCTGCTATCTATGCTGGACTGCCATCATCACCTGCTCTTTCCATCACTACTGTCCTGCCACCATTACCAGCTCCTGCTATCTATGCTGGCCTGCCATCATCACCTGCTCTTTCTATCACTACTGTCCTGTCACCATTACCAGCTCCTGCTATCTATGCTGGCCTGCCATCATCACCTGCTCTTTCTATCACTACTGTCCTGCCACCATTACCAGCTCCTGCTATCTATGCTGGCCTGCCATCATCACCTGCTCTTTCCATCACTACTGTCCTGCCACCATTACCAGCATTTCCCACCTCTGTCAGCTAAACAACTAATACCATCTCCAGCCACTGCTGCTGTCTTGCCACTATTACTAGCTTCTGCCACCTCGGCTGGCCTGCCACCATTAGTAGCCCTTACCACCATTAACAGTTCATTTCACCTCTGCTTGCCTGCCACCATTACCATCTCCTTCCACTTCCACCAGCCTACCACCATTATCATCTTCTGCATCTCTATCATCTTCTGCAGCCACTGCTTTCCTGCCACCATTACTATCTCCTTCCACTTCCACCAACCTACCACCATTATTATCTTCTGCATCTCTATCATCTTCTGCAGCCACTGCTTTCCTGCCACCATTACTATCTCCTTCCACTTCCACCAACCTACCACCATTATTATCTTCTGCATCTCTATCATCTTCTGCAGCCACTGCTTTCCTGCCACCATTACTATCTCCTTCCACTTCCACCAACCTACCACCATTATTATCTTCTGCATCTCTATCATCTTCTGCAGCCACTGCTTTCCTGCCACCATTACTATCTCCTTCCACTTCCACCAACCTACCACCATTATTATCTTCTGCATCTCTATCATCTTCTGCAGCCACTGCTTTCCTGCCACCATTACTATCTCCTTCCACTTCCACCAACCTACCACCATTATTATCTTCTGCATCTCTATCATCTTCTGCAGCCACTGCTTTCCTGCCACCATTACTATCTCCTTCCACTTCCACCAACCTACCACCATTATTATCTTCTGCATCTCTATCATCTTCTGCAGCCACTGCTTTCCTGCCACCATTACTATCTCCTTCCACTTCCACCAACCTACCACCATTATTATCTTCTGCATCTCTATCATCTTCTGCAGCCACTGCTTTCCTGCCACCATTACTATCTCCTTCCACTTCCACCAACCTACCACCATTATTATCTTCTGCATCTCTATCATCTTCTGCAGCCACTGCTTTCCTGCCACCATTACTATCTCCTTCCACTTCCACCAACCTACCACCATTATTATCTTCTGCATCTCTATCATCTTCTGCAGCCACTGCTTTCCTGCCACCATTACTATCTCCTTCCACTTCCACCAACCTACCACCATTATTATCTTCTGCATCTCTATCATCTTCTGCAGCCACTGCTTGCCTGCCACCATTACTATCTCCTTCCACTTCCACCAGCCTACCACCATTATCATCTTCTGCAACCACTGCTTGCCTGCTACCATTTTTAGCTTGTGATGCCTGTACTGACCTGTCTCCATCACCAGCTTCTGCCAATGCTGCTGGCCTTCCAATGTTCATTACCTTCTCCTGTTATTTTTGCTGCTCTGCCGCCATTACTAGATCTTGCCACTTCAGCTGACATACTACCATTATGTATTCTTTCCACCATTACTAGCTCCTTAAAATGTTGATGGCCTGCCACCATTACAAACTCTGTCATGTCTGCTGACCTGCCACTATTATAGGTTTCTGCCACCACTGCTAATTTCTACAACTGCTGCTGGCCTGCCACCATTACCAGCTCCTGCCACCGCTACAGGCTACAGGCCCAATACCATTACCAGTTTTTTTCACCACTGGTGGCATGGTACCATAACCATTTTCTGCCACTGCTACTAGCCTACTATATATATTTATAGTATGTAAATGAATAAGACTTTATATATGCCTCTGAAAGTCAAAAGAAAAAAACTAAAATTTTATTACTCATTAATTAAAAAGGTATATTGAAAAGGACACTGAAGCATAAGATCATATGACACACATACAATAAGACCTTTCCCCTTTTTTTTTGGTCAGCATACATGTGGTCTGGCTTTTGAACAGTATGATGGTTATCCCCTCGGCATTGGTTCTTCCTCTAATAGTGGATGCCTAAACCTTTTATGAACCGCAGGCTTCCACGTTAGGTGCCCTTAGTCCTTTTGACAAGCAGTTGACCTTGGGTATACTAATGTTTTTTGTACAAGGGTGGAACTTCTTTAATATCTTTTTAATGGATTTTAGCCTATTACTATTATCTCCTCCTGCCACCATTACCTCTTGCCACTGCCACCAACATGCCACCATTACTAGCTCCTGCCAACTCTGCTGGCCTGCTACCCATTATCAACTCTTGCCAAGTCTGCTGGCTTGCCATCATTACCATCTTCTGACAATGTTGCTGGCCTGCCACCATTATGGTCTCCTGCCCCCATTACCATCTCCTGCAACCTCTACTAACCTGCCACCATTGCCATTTCCTGCCACCTCTACTGGCTTGCTACCATTACCATCTCCTGCCTCCTCTACTGGCCTGCCACCATTATAGGCTCTTGCCCCCATTACCATCTCCTACAACCTTTACTAACCTGCCACCATTACCATCTCCTGCCACATCTACTGGCTTGCCAGCATTAAACCCTCCTGCCATGACTGCTGACCTGTTATCACCAGTTCCTGTGGCCTCTCCTGCCCTATTCTGGTGCTCCAGCACTGTAAAGTGCAAATCATACATTTTGAAAGTTTGTACAATATTTCTGGATGTTGTTTCTGAAATAAAACAATACACTCTAATTTTTATTTCTTAATAAAAAAAGGTATTATTCCTCCCAGGTACATTGCAACCCAATCATGCTGCCTACATCATCTCCAGCCACTGTACTACTGTATATTTGTGGCTATTGTCTCTAAATTGATTTCAAGATAAAAACTGTCTTGTCTCTGGAATGTGAGGTTGTATTTTGTGCACTCTGTTTTGACTATTTAAAGCAATTTTAATACAGGAGTTGTGCTGCATTTGAAGTTGCACAAACATGAGGACCCCCTGTCTGCTGTAAGTTATTTTACTGCTTCCCACTCGCATCATTGTCAAATGATGGTCGGACGGGAACCCTATTATTCTGAGAGGGCATCATCTGAGAACGTGTCTTGCATGACTTCTCCAGACCACCAGACACAACGGATGACTGATCAGTGTGCTGGCTCGCTGATGGTACCATGTGATCCCTGTGACCAATCACAGCAGACTACATGACAGTTGTAAACAATGGATGACTTCTTTTCATGCCATTTATTGTATACAATTGTGATGCTAGCTGTGATTAGTCACAGTGATCACATGGTACAGACAGGGTCAATCACAGCCCATTTGTACCATGTGATTAGCTATGGCCAATCACAGCTAATCACAACAATAGACAGTGTCTACACCAGGGATCAACAAAACCCAGGTGCCAGGTCGACTTGGCGACCAGAAGTTTCGACATGGCGACCAGAAGTTTTGACCTTGCGCCTGAATGCACCCCACACCCTACAAGTGCAACCTCCCCCGCCACTATGTATCCCAGGCTCCACTTGACCATCTGTGGGCCCAGGACCGGCATAACAGGTGCTGCTGGGTAGAGGGAATGGGGGAGGGAGACACACGTCCGCTCTTCTCCACTTGCAGTTGTTGACCTGGAAGTGACGTGTGACGTCAATTCCGGGTCCCCATTGACAGGTTTCCTGGGCATCAAGGCCAGGAAAGAATGTAATGCAGTGCAATGTGCTTTGCATTTCATTCAGTGGAGCACAGGAGAGACATGCAGGGTGTCAGAGAACCTGTCACCTAAAACATCTCAGTGTGATGAAAAAAAAGTTTAGTAAATAAATAAATGTTTTAATTGTAAAAAAGTAAAGTTACATCCAAGCACATAAACCCCCCCCCCCCCCCAAACAAAAAAAAATGGAGACCCCCCCACATATATGCACATACAAATGTAAATGCACACAATGTGGCACCTACGCCTGAAAAAGTTGATTGCGCTACACAGATTACATATCACTGCGCAATAATTGAGAGCAATAATTCTAGCACCAGATCTCCTTCCTAACGCTAAACTGATGACTTATAGGGCGCTTTTAAAGAAAATATAGGGTACTGACCGGTTTAAGGTTTGCAATGTTGGGTATCTTTTTACTTGGTACAACCTCGGCTTTTATATTTTACAAACAAATTTGGTAATTTATTGCATTTTTGTGGTCCCTAAAATTGACTTTTAGTGTGTTTTTTTTTACCGAAATCTTGTGTTTACTAGACTTTGCAGTAACATCATGGTGCATAAAAAATTGGAACTACCTCTATTTTAATTCCTAGGGTGTCTGTCTTCAGAAAATATATCATGTTTGAGGGGGGGGGGGGGGAGCTTTATGTAATCTTTAGGCCTAAAATGATTTCTTAAACGTGTACAAAAAAAAACACAAAAACAACTCTGGCTGTGAGAGAGTTAAGGATATGTTTACCTTCGGGAACATGTTGCATGGTCCAGTCGTAAGATTTGTTTGTTAAAAAAAAATTGGCTCATAACTTTTTTTGATCTGGCTCCTAGATTCAAAGCATATTTGTCAAGCCCTGGTCTACAAACTTTCATTCAGTAACAATATTTGCCTAAAGCATTGAAATTCACTGCTTTAGGGCAAACATAGTATGTATGTAGCACCCTCCTAGGTAGGTGCTAGGTAGGTAAAGCCTAGTATCTCCTTCTGCTTATCAGGGGAGCCTGATCATTAGTTAGGCCTTTTGCCTGTGTCCATGTGTTATTCGTCTGGACTGAGGGAATGTCCCCAATGTGTCCAATAGGGAGGCTTGTTGGACAGTGGAGGAAACCCAGCCAGTGACACACAGGCTTTTGTGGCTATCTCAGTGGGTTGTCACAGCTGAGTGGTGCATCATGGGATAGGCTATAAAGGCCAAGGGCACATGTGGTAGGGTGTCTTTGGGCGGGAAGCCAGGTCCCAGAAGGAGGGTGACATTGGTCTCTCCTTCTGCTGCTGTGGATGGTGGTCACAGGTGGTTGGCCTTGTGAGCCAGGAGTGTGGAGCTGAGCCAGGAGGTCCATGAAAGCTGACTAGTGGAGTTGGAGGCAGAGCAACCTTGGGAAAACCAGTGTCTGTGAGTACTGGGAAGCTTGCCGGGGGTCTGCCCAGGAAGGGGACCACTCCAGTGGAGAATCAGTGGATGGGTTGTCAGCACACACAGCAAGTGAGAAAGGGGGTGCCAAGTTAGAACCCTGAAGAGTAATTCAAGAAAGAACATTTGATCTATCTTCACTTCAGTGGCAGGGTGAAGCAGCGGCTTTGCCGCATTCTAAAGTCAGTTGTCCTCACCATTGTGAATAGTTGTCAGTTGGAGTATCCCACTCATTCCTTCTTCTATCCAAGTTCTCAATAAAACCACAAAACCAACATCCCCTGGATTGATTATTGACTGAGCCTAGAACTTTCACTGCTGTTTATCTACTGCCAGGGGCGGACTCACCATTCAGGGATTAGGGCACTGCCCGGGGGCCCAGGGCCAGTAGGGGGCCCCATGGGAGGCTACACACTACAGAAAGAAACCAGGAACTTCCATGCAGGCTATGCTGTGGTAGATATTTTAAATGCCCACTCTATGTGGCTGAGCTGCAATTTGTAGTTGGTGCTTTGTGTGGCTTGAGTGTGGACACAGGGGGCCCCATGATCTCTGATTGCCCGGGGGCCCCATGAGTTGTCAGTCCACCCCTGTCTGCTGCCAATTGCTAAGGGTAACCCAGGGGAATCCAGAAAGTGTAATTGTCAGCAGTCCTTTAGGGGGCAGTGCTACATGTAAAAAAGAAAATCCTGATCAACTTCCCAGAGTGGTACAGTGTTATTATGGTAACACTGCATTGCTCTCGTCATAGTATGTGAAAAGAAATGTAAAAAAAAAATACTAAGGTCATTTGGGGGGTATTTGTACTGTTCTGGCAGTATTCAGGTCTCAAAAAAATTAGATAGGGTGTCAGTACATCAGGATTAATGGATTTTCAGGTATACTGTATATACCATAGTATGTGGACTCTATATCTTTCCTACAGACTAAATAATAAACACCAATTTTGGTTATTTTCACCAAAGAAATGTAGCAGAATACAGTTTGATCTAAATGTATGAAAAAGATTATTTATTTGCAAAATTTTATAACAGAAAAATAAAAAACACTTTTATTTTTTTTTTAAATATTTGCCTTTTTCATTTATTTAGAAGAAAAAAAAAAAAAAAAAAACAATGATGATAATTACCACCAACAGAAAGCTCTATTTGTGTAAAAAAATGATAAAAATGTCATATGGGTACAGTGTTGCATGACAATTGTCAAAGTGCGACAGCGCCGAAAGCTGAAAATTGGCCTGGGCAGGAAGGGGGTAAAAGTGCCCAGTATTGAAGTGGTTAATTTTTCCCCAATTGGTGCAAGTCCTTCATGGCATTGTCCAGCTATACAAGTCCTTTGTTTGACAATTCATTGCCGATTATACAGTTTTTAAGCTTTACGGTGGGTTTAATAACCAGCCCGTGAATCGAGAACCTAGGCTAGTCCAATAATCCCTACCTAGTATTTGCTTTTGATGATGTTTACTAATTTGGACAAAGCTAATCTGATATCCTGGTTCCTGAAGCTATAAATAATAGGGTTTAACAATGGTGTGATCACAGTGTATAGCAATGAAAGAAGTTTGTTAATGTTTGATGGATGATCTTTAGAGAACGATAGATAGACAATAATTAGAGTGCCATAATAGATAGACACAACTGTCAAGTGGGAACTACAAGTGTAGAAGGCTTTCCACCTGCCGTTGGTGGTAGGTATTCTGAGTATTTTAGCAAAGATAGAAATATATGTAGCAGTGATGTACATTAAAGGGATAAAGGTTAATGGAAGACCTGCCACAAAGTCCTGAACCTCCAGAATGGTTGTGTCTGAACACGATAGCTGCAGAATAGGAGCCAAATCACAGAAGAAATGGTCAATAACATTGGGACCACAGAAGTCTAGTCTACCCATCTGAATAGCCAAAGTCAACATCACAGAGATTGGTATAAACCAGGACCAAAAAACCAGCTGAATGCATCTTCGAAGATCCATGATCGAAGAGTACCGCAATGGGTTGCATATGGCCATGTAACGGTCATAAGACATAACTGCAAGAAGAAGACATTCTGTCGTCGCCAGAACTCCGAACAAAAAAAACTGGCTAATGCATCCCGAAACAGAAATTGATGCTTTGGCCGCCAATATAACGTCCATCATCAAGGGGGCTATCACAGAGCTGAGAAGAAGATCGCAAGATGACAGGTGGCTCAGGAAAAAGTACATAGGAGAGCTAAGACTTTGACTTAGGGCCACCAGGGAGATGATCAGGAGGTTGCCGGATACGGTGAACACATAAAGAAGAAGAGATCCTAGGAAAAGGAAACCTTTGCCATTATGGCTATTCTGAAATCCCAGGAGTATGAACCAGGTGACCACTGTTTGGTTCATTACCTAGAGCAGGACAGAAAATATTAATATAAATCAGAAAAATAATGGGTATAAAGGCAAACAATTATAATTTTTTGGTAAAAATGAATAGTACACTATGCAGGACAAGCTTTCACAACATACGTTACTACTCTATCTCCATCGAATCAAAGTAGCATTGGGGAATAAAGCTTGAACATAATAAAAAACACAAATTCTATGGTTCACCGCCCACTAAGGATAATTGTTTTATGCTTTTGTGGGAAAGCAAGGTAAGGCCTCTTACGTATCTTTTGTCTTGTACTTGTTGGAAGAGCCTAGAAATATGGGATAAACCCTTTGCACACTCCTATAAACCCTTTTTCGCAAACTTTGCAGCTAAAAAATGGGTTTCTTGTTCACACATATTGCAATACATGTTTAAAGTGATCCTAAAGTCTCTTTTTTTAGTTAAAAATAACAAACATGTTATACCTACCTGCTCTGTGAAATGGTTTTGCACAGAGAAGCCCAGATCCTCCTCTTCTTGGGTCTACTGGAGCTCCTGGCCCCTCCCTCCTGCCAAGTGTCCCCACAGCAAGCAGCTTGTTATTGGGGCACCTGAGCCGAGCCACAGCTCTGTGTGTCTATTCCGAGACGGAGCCATAGCTCCACTCCGCCCCCTCTCTCCTCATTGGCTCACTGACCTTGATAGACACAAATGGTGCCCCGCTGCTGTCTTAGCCAATGAGGAGGGAAGGTCCCGGACAGCCGAGACTCTCGCACAACATCGCTGGATAGAGATGGGGCTCAGGTAAGTATTAGGGGGCTGAGGGGGGAGCTGCACACAGGAGGTGTTTTAGCTTAACCTCTTCTGGACCTCCCCATGTAAATTTACTGCAGTGGGGCGGCTTCTCTGTGCAAAATCTCATACCTGTACCTGATTTCGCTCTTCCTGGACTGGGGCACGCAGGCGCACCACCAGTGACCGGTCCAATTATAATGGGAGCCAATCAGCAGGTGCTGATCGTTCCCGAGGCAGACAGAACAACGGACAACTTCCACACACAACTTCTGTTGTGTTCAGAGAAGTTGTGTGTGGAAGTTGTCCGCTCTTTGTGTGCTCCGAGCCGGGATCTCTACTACCGGGAGATCGGTGGATGTATAGGGGGTCTGCTGGGGAGGAGGAGGAGGAGATCTCTGCATACAGGACAGGAGAGGAGAGGAGGTCCTTGGCTCAGCACTTGGTTTTTCAATGGATGTCTGAATATCTGAAATAGATTTTTGCCAGGAAAGGGACATGTTATCGGCTGTGGAACGCACGCCGGGTGTCGGACCGTACTCCAGGAAGAAACAAACTCTTTGTATCCTGACGAGCTCGGTATACATCCTTCATCCGGTAATAGTGCATTCGGCTGTCTAGCTATATGATGCCGATAGGGCACTGATATATTGTTGGTTAGATGTTTTTAATCTTTTTAATAAATGGATTTGATTTATGAAAATACTACACCATGAGGAGTCCCTTGTTTCTGTTTTGATACCCAGGAGAGTGGACAAGATACTGGAGTATTTAAACAAGTGTTGCATGATCCAGGTTGCCATACGGTAACAGAGATCAACTACATCTGACAAGCTCTAACTCCGGGCATCCTTGCACGAATGTCTAGGAGATACCCACCATCACTGCTCCCCTGCATGGTTGTGGTTACTTCACTGGGACATTATAAGTTGTATATGCACCGGACGTTGAGTGGATAACCAGAGTGGATAATTGTACAGAGCACAGAAGCACTTTATTTATTTATATTTTTTGCACCTTATCAATTTATACATATTGCACGATTTATTTATATTTATATCTGTAAGGATTAGTATGTCACTAAGATGCTTTAATATTTGAGGATTGCACAGCATTATATTTGAGTTTGAACATTGGATATATGGTTCACATAAGGGGGTGACCACTTATCTCTCACAATAGCACTTTAAAACGAACAGGAGGAATAATTTTATATTAGTCACATAAGCACTTTATTGCATGGTAGGATTCAATGCAGGTGGAGAGCAGGAATAGTCAGAGCAAGCCAGGTCAGTATTTCAAGAGCAGATGCATGTAACAGGCTTGCAGCGGGCAATCCAGCAGCGATGGAGACAGTTGCAGAGTCAGACGAACCGGGTCAATCACAGGCAGATGGACCAGTTGCAAATGCGAAGGCAGGAGCAAAGTCAGGATACAGGCCAAGTCAGTAACAGATCAGTGGAGCAGTAGCAAGGGGCACAGGCAGAAGCGAGGTCAGAGGCAGACCGGGGTAAGTCCAAGTGGAGTTCAGGAGTAATCAAGACAAGTTGGGTTGGTAACAGTAGCCAGATGCAGAGAACCAGGTTGGGGGGGGGGGGGTCTGGTATGCATGGGAACGCTGTACACAAGACAGGTCTCAAGCATTGCACAGGCTCAATTTAACCACTTGAAGACCAGGCCTTTTTCTGACACTTGTTGTTTACAAGTTTACATTATTATTTTGAAAATTACTTAGAACCCCCAAACATTTTATATATATTTACATAGCAGAAACCCTAGAGAATAAAATGGGGACCGTTGCAATATTTTATGTCACACTGTTACATAATTACATAGTTAGTGAGGTTGAAAAAAAACAGCAGTCCATCCAGTTCAACCTTTGAAGAGTATCTGTGTGTATATAAGTGTTTATGTCAATAGTACGCTGTATACCCCTGTATGTTGTGGTCGTTAAGGTGGCCATCTAATAGTTTTTTAAAATTTCCAATGCTCCCTGCTGATACCACTGCTTGTGGGAGAGAATTCCACATCCTTACCGTTCTGAGGGTAAAGAAGATTATACTGCTTCTCTTCTAATTTTAGTGAATGGCTGGTCTTTTTAAATTCTCTTTCGCTGAAAAGTTTGTTCCCTATGCTAGGGTCGCCAGTACGGTATTTGCACGTTGATATCATACTCTCTCTCAAGCGTCTCTTCTCCAGAGAGAATAAGTTCAATGCTTGAAGTCTTTCCTCACAGCTGAAGCCCTCCATTCCCTATATTAGCCTTGTTGCCCTTCTCTGGACTCTCTCCAGTTCCAGCACATCCTTCCTGAGGACTGGTGCCCAGAATTGGATAGCATATTCAAGATACAGCCGGACCAGAGTCTTGTAGAGTGGGAGAATTATCGTTTTATCTCTGGAGTGAATCCCCTTTGTTTTATACATCCCAATATTCTGTTGGCTTTGCTTGCAGTAGCTTGGCATTGCATGCCATTGCTGAGCTTGTCATCTACTAGGACCCCCAGGTCCTTTTTCATTTTAGATATCCTCAAAGTTTCTCCCTCTAGTGAGTAACTTGTGTTTGTATTTCTGGCACCCAAATTCATTACCTTTCATTTTCCAACAATAACCCTCATTTTTCATGTAGATGCCCACCCCATTATTTGGTTTAGGTCTTCTTGTAAGGCTTCCACATCCTGAGTAGAAGTTATTGCCCGGCTTAATTTAGTATCGTCCGCAAATACAGAGATTGAACTGTTTATCCCATCCTCTAGATAGTTTATGAATAAATTAAACAGGATTGGTTCCAGGACAGATCCTCGGAGGACCCCACTTTCCACACCAGACTATTCTGAGTACTCGCCATTTATCACCACCCTCTAGACACGCCCCTGAAGCCAGTTTTCAATCCAGGTACTCACCCTATGGTCCATACCTACGTATCTTAGTTTGTACAGTAAACGTTTGTGAGGAACTATATGAAATGCCTTTGTAAAGTCCAGATATATAATATCCACTGCCCTTCTTTATCTAGATGGCAGCTCACTTCTTTACAAAAGGTTAATAGATTGGTCTGGCAAAAACGATGAATCCATGCTGATTAATAATAATGATACTATTTTATTACTAAAATCTTGTATATAGTCCCTTATCAACGCCTCCAAATGCTTGCAGACTATTAATGTTCAGGTAACTGGCCTGTTGTTACCCAGGGATATATCTCGGCCCTTTTTTAAATATTGGTGCCACGTTGGCTTTTCTCCGCTGGCACCATTCCTGTAAGTAGACTGTCCATAAAAATTAGGAACAATAGTCTAGCTATCACCTGGCTGAGTTCTTGTGTAAGTCATCCGGTGACCAATTTATGTTAGGTTTTTCAAGTCTAGCTCTGACTCTGTCTTCTGTTAACCATGAGGGTGCTTCCTGTGATGTGTTATTAACATCAACATTACAGTCTAGGTTACTGTATCCCCTGTTTCTTTTGTGAAGATTGAGGAGAAAAATTTATTTAGAACCTTTGCCTTCTCTCTGTCCTGTATAGCCAGATTCCCTTCATCATCCTTTATGGGGCCAATATGTTCTCACCTCACTTTCTTACTATTTATATACTTAAATAATTTCTTGTTTTAATTTTTTTAGTCTCTTCCGCAATGTGCCTTTCGTGTTCTATCCCAGCCACCTTGATTGTGCTCTTACATTTCTTATTGCATTCTTTGTAATGTTGGGATGTTGGGATGTTGGCAATGACCTTGTATTTTTTGAAGGCCTTTTCTTTTGTTTTTATATGCATTTTTACATTGGAGTTTAGCCACCCAGGGTTTATTTTAGCTCTTTTAAACATATTCCCTGTTGGAATGCACTGGCCAATACCTTTGATTAGTATGTTCTGAAAGCACGCCCATTTTTCTTCAGTTTTTTTTTGTTCCTAGGATTCTATCCCATTTAATATTGTCTAGCAAAGTGCGCAGTTTAGGGAAGTTGGCTCTTTTGGAAATCAGTGTCTTTTGGTATTACCTTTGTGTTTCCTATTTCTGTGATTTATACTGAAACAATTTGACCTATGGTCACTGTTTACTAAGTTGCCCTGTATTTCTACATCCGCAATCAGGTCTGTATTATTCTTAATCAGTAGGTCTAGTAACGCATTGTTTCCCGTTGGTGCATTCACCATCTGACCCATAAAATAGTCCTGCAAAGCATTTAGAAAATGGTGAGCCTTAGACAAATGAAGGGTTCCTTCTGCCCAGTCTATTTCTGGAAAATTAAATTCCCCCATTATAATGACATTTCCCATTCTTGCCACCATTCGAAGTTGTGATAGGAGGTCTGCCTCCCCCTCCTCCCTCTTGTTGGGGGGCCTATAGCATAAGCCCAATTTTACTTTCCCCATAGTAACTTCCCTTTGAAGGTCTACCCATAAGGATTCCAGCTCCTCCCTTGCTGTATTAGTGATATTGTCCTTCATATTCACTTGCGCATCGTTGTTGATATACAGGCATACCCCTCTCTATTTTTTTACCCTCCCTATCTCTGTGACAAAGGGAATACCCCTGAATGGTTGCCAGCCAATAATGAGAGCTGTCAAACCAAGGTTTTGAAATTCCCACAAAATCAAAATCCTCCTCATACATTAACAGCTCCAGTTCTCCCATCTTGTTAGCCAGACATCTAGCATTGGTATACAAACCTCATAATTTTGGCCAATCCATGTGGAAAATTATATCTCATGCTCCCTGAACAATTCTTTTACAAATTGAGCCTGACGAATCCTGGCATTGTCATCTTGGAATATGCCCTTACCATCAGGGAAGAAAAAATCCATTGATGGAATAACCTGGTCATTCAGTATATTCAGGTTGTCAGCTTATCTCATTATTTGGGCACATGCAGTAACTATCCAATAGAATAGTTACTGCATGCTTAGCTTAGTTAGTTGCTTAGGTAATTCCAGGTGGCAACTTTTTTTTTGGTCAGGCAGTGTATTACAAAGAATGTAAGCATCACTTGTAATAGAAATAAGCATGACAGGTCCTCTTTGTTGTGAGATCTGTGGTCACACTTAAAAGCAAAAAAAAATTAAATTTTACATTTACTACAAAAAATTAACAATTTGCCTTTTAAAACCGGTAGGCGGAAGTGACATCAGACATTGCTCCCATCCTCCAAGGGCATAGAGTCGAGTGTGGGGCCATCTTGTTCTCACTCAACTTCCTGCTATCGCTCCAGGGGATCAGATCATTTCCCCCTTTACTGATGGCTCCGGTAAGCAGGAAAAGGACCAGGAGGCAGTGGGAGGAGGGGGGACCACTCCCACTGCCTATAAAAGTGATCCCATTGCAAATCTGCCGCCTTGACCACTTTTATCGAATGCCGAATTGCCTGATGTATAAAATAACAATGGTATTTAACGTCAAAATAATGACGTATATATACAGCGGGCAGTCTGGAAGAGGTTAAAAGAGGTAAATAGTGCCATTGCGAGCAACAGATGTGTACATGTGGGCAACAGATGCGCACATGTGCATGAATATGCACGTGTGCGCATGCATGAGCACATGCACATTTTCTATGTGTATGTAAAGGTACATTAATTAGCCTACGAAGGGGAAAAAAAGTGCTGCGCTCAAATAGGTGTACTTTGTATAGAAACAAGTTTACATAAAAAATATATATACTGTATATATAAATAATGTCACACAATAAAGTGCAGCGTGCAAGAAACAAATTGTGTTCAAAACATAAATATATAAAGATGATTATATTTCATAACCATACAAAAGTGCAAAATGCAAATGGGCAATCTGCAATAAATAAATAAATAAATAAATAAGATGCAAAAAACAAAATTGAAACAAAGTCCACGGAAATGTGAATATCAAGATGAGAATACTAGGAATACAAGATGAGGAAAGAGCCCACTTCTAAAGGAAAGTTTCGTACTTCAATTAAAGAGTCACTAGGACAAGTGTATCCACCACCCAAGAAGGAGAGTCAAAATGCTTACCAAAGTCACTGGACTCAACTGCCCGCAGCAAGGAATCGTTCAAGCATAGGGGTACTGAAACCACAGTTAAGGCAGTAGTCTCTGGGAAGCTGTCACCATCCCTTTCATCACATCAAGACTCCTCTATTGGGTCCTGAACTTGAGTATCCATAAAAAAAAAAAAGGTTTCCTCAGAGATTTATTAAAAAAAGTAGAAAATGTACATCCATTCTGAAGTTACAAACAGTTCAGGTACAAGCTTTAAAAGTGTGATCACAAATGGTATCCAACAAGTGCAATGACATGGAGTAAGCTCATTACAACTCAACACGTTTCGTCCACACAGACATCATGTGGGGTAACACCTATTTGAGCATGGCACTTTTTTCCCCTTGTGGATTACCACACAATAATCGTTGTATTGTAGTGTAAGCAGCTGCTTTCTATGACAGTAGAGCAGTCATTTTCATATAGTTTTCTTGATAAATTAGCCTATGCCCATGCACAGGACGCCATCCAGAAGAGCCGTGTTGTCTGCTGATATGCCCTTCCTGACATCCAACATGCAGTGCCCTTAACACTAAAGCACATTTTATAAAATTATATCTTCTCCTCTCTGAACTATCAACAATTAATTTAATCTTTATGTAGCACTGCCCCCTGGGGGTTGCTGATCATAGTCTTCCCTGGGCCTCCCTCTGATTATCTTGACACTTGGGTATTTTCACACGGCCACCGGCACACTCTTCTGCCCATTATCCAATGACCAGTCTAGGGTGTTTGGTTTTTTTGTATTTATTGTTAGAACTTGGATAGGAGAAGGGACTTGGCCTCACTTGATTGAACTGAATAGCAGACCCTCTGCTGAACCATATTGCATTTGTATGGAAGAAAAAAGTCCTTTGCTTGCTCTGGCAGCAGACGCAATGAACACTGACTCTTCAGGACACTAACTAGTATCCTCTCTTAGCTGGCACCCTTCCACTGATTTCACTCGCTTGAAGGGATGGCCCTAACTGAACAGGCCCCTAGACTTGGATCTGTACTCACAGTAACCAGGAACAGATACTTCCAGTTATACCCCCCCTCTCAGTAACCTCTGCAGGATATTTGGGTTGCAGCTTCTGTAACTCGGCCCTCAGGTTGTCCACCTGAGGCCACATGGCAGCCTGTACAGAGGAAGGGCAGCAGTCCCCTCCCTCCGGGACCCCGCTCTCCAGCTGAAGACCACATGCACACCTGCCAGTATAAATATAGTCACCCAGCATGCCTTGAGGCACTATCCTCTGCCAATGGCCAGAGCTGTATCTACAACCATGCTCCATTTTGTCAGGTTTCCTCCCACTGTACAATATTCTCCATCCTATTGGACCAGTAAGAAAAAGGCCGACAACATGAGCAGCATCTAATCACACTGAGCAGACCCTATCAATGGATCACTGCTCCCTTTTAGGCAAAGAGTACTTAAATTTACCTGACAGTTTCCCTGGTAAGCAGGGAATCCTAAAAACGTTGCACTCTTTAGCAACCTACCTAGGGGGGTGCTTCATCCACCCCCGCCTACAAAAAATGTATACAAAAATGTACAATGAGTCTACCACAAACTTGGAAGAGGGAGAAAAAAGCAGTTAACAAATGAACAAGGCCATCAGTCCTACCCCATATGTGGCAGATCTGAATAATAAATTAGTGTGAAAACATATAAGTCATCTGCTGTACAATATATATATATATATATATATATACACATTTAAATGATTTTCCACCAATTGTACTTTATTAGTGTACCACCCCGTCAAACATAAAATGATTGGTGGGTTAAAATGGCCAAGCACCCTAACTAACTATGCTACAAGTATAGTATCATCACATATGTACGATTATTTTCCATGGACTATCTCATCCAAGGCATAAGGACTTCTTGCAAGCCTGAAAAGAAAATACACAAATACATTGCAATTCTATGACCTAACATACTTACAGGAAACTGTCCTTTCCTCAGAGGCGACTTTCTCACCCGAACAGGCACCTATCACTAACTCAGTTAGTAGAGATACGTAGAGATATTTTGTGCATCCATCCCCCAGGGGAACTCTTGACACGTTGTCCCATTGTGTTCCTGTAAAAGACAAACAGAACACCCTACAATTCTACCTGACTAAACACATTCTGCACTATTCCAAGCGGGAACCATATGGCTAGCAATAGGTAAAGTCCATCTCAAATACCAGGGTACTGACTATCAATTCAATATAAGTGCTGCGCTACATTCTCTTTTCTATCTTATACAATCTAACAAATAATGTGTCAATTCATACAAGAAGTAAACATAATAATGAAGCATCAATACATAAAATAATAATAAATAATTTTAAACCAAAATAAGTATAAATGAATGTTCACAGTTCATATATTTCCCCTGTAATGTAATTCCTTTAACATATCACATTCCATGTATTCAATCCAAAAACATGTGCTTCAAAGACACAGATGTGCTCCAAAATAAAATGATGTGCCACCTCACTCGTGCTCCCCCCTCCTGGGTGTCTCCTCATCTCAAAGAGTTTGACCCCACAATTAGGTTAGGTCAAACTGCACTTGTGAACCTCCCCTGGGCTCAATCAGATAGATCTAGATCTTCCGGTTCCTCTGCTCTTCCGTATGGTAATCTCTCAGACAGTGGATTGTATTAAGGCAAAATATATGTGAAAAAAAAGCTCCAATAGTGCTTATATTGTTTTTACATGACCTTTATTTAAACATTTCCTGAAAAATGGGTACTAACATGCTTCTGGTGCAGTGCAGTGTTAAAAAAATCATACTGTATATACTTTAAATGTAGGACACCTTTTGGGTATATGAGGGGGCCCTGCCTGCCTGTTCCATCACTGTCGGGGGCCACATGTTCCACCACTGTGGCGGGGGTGCCCGCCGTTAAAGGGTCACCGCCAAAGGGGGAAGGGGGGTAGGGTGCTCGCCCGCCTGCTTCCTATTGCTGCAGAATCCATCCATTGATGTCGGGAGGCAGAGCAGAAAGTCAGCTAACAGCCAGTAGAGTGGCCATCCCTCTGCCTAAGCCCCCCCCTCCACCGCCATTTCTCTTCTTGATCCCACCCCTCCACTGCCATTCCTCTGCCTGATCCCATCCCCCCCACCGCCATCCCTCTGCCTTAATCCAATCTCTCCCACCGCCATCCCTCTGCCTGATCCCATCTCTCCCACCGCCATCCCTCTGCCTGATCCCATCTCTCCCACCGCCATCCCTCTGCCTGAACCCATCCCTCCCACAGCCATCCCTCTGCCTGATTCATCCCTCGCACAGCCATTCCTCTGCCTGATCCCATCCCTCCCACCGCCTTCCCTCTGCCTGATCTTATCCCTCACATCGCCATCCCTCTGCCTGATCCCATCCCTCCCACCGCCTTCCCTCTGCCTGATCTTATCCCTCCCATCGCCATCCCTCTGCCTGATCCCATCCTTCCCACCGCCATCCCTCTGCCTGATCCCATCCCTCGCACCGCCATCCCTCTGCCTGATCCCATCCCTCCCACCGCCATCCCTCTGCCTGATCCCATCCCTCCCACCGCCATCCCTCTGCCTGATCTTATCCCTCCCACCAACATTCCGCTGCCTGATCCCATGCCTCCCACCGCCATCCATCCCTCTGTCTGATCCCCCCCTCCCATGAGGCAGTGGTGACGGGGGGATAGGGATTACATCAGTAGCGGGGGTGGTGGGGATAGGAATGACATCAGTGGCAGTGGTGGTGAGGATAGAGATGACATCAGTGGTGATGAGGATAGGGAAGTAATCAGTGGCAGTGGACATTGTCGTTCCTATCCTCACCACCACTGCCACTGATGTCATCACTATCCCCACCACCACCGCCACTGATGTTATCCCTATCCTTACCACCACTGCCACTGATGTTATCCCTATCCTTACCACCACTGCTACTGATGTCACCCCCTATCCTCATAATTCCCACTGATGTAATCCCTAGCCTCAACACCGCCACTGATGTTATCCCTATCCCCACCACCACTGATGTCATCCCTATCCCTACCACCACCGCCACTGATGTTATCCCCACCACCACCGCCACTGATGTCATCCCTATCCCCACCACCATATTTACAGACCCCTTCCTGGTTCTCTATTGTGACACATCCCCTGCAGCAGCCGGCAGGAGAGGGGAAGGAGCACAGTGGAGGGGTGGGGGGCAGCACAGTAGGGGGGGGGACAGGGGAGCACACAGGGCCCTAAAGACAGCAGAACACAAGTGAACTGGATAGGATGAGTGGCTGGGGCAGCACACAGAGGAACCAATCTCCTCCATTTTCCTCCTGCAGCTACAGGAGGAAAAAGGAGGACAGTGATTTCTCTACATGCTGCCCCTCCTATCCAGGTGTACAGGGGGAGCTGATAAATTACATATTTACCGACCCCTTCCTGGTTCTCAATTGTGACACATCCCCTGCAGCAGCCGGCAGGAGAGGGAAGGGAGCACAGTGGAGGGGGTAGCACAGTAGGGGGGGCAGGGGAGCACACAGGGCCCTAGAGACAGCAGAACACAAGTGAACTGGATAGGAGGAGTGACAGGGGCAGCATACAGAGGAACCAATCTCCTCCATTTTCCTCCTGCAGCTACAGGAGGAAAAAAGAGGACAGTGATTTCTCTACATGCTGCCCCTCCTATCCAGGTGTACAGGGGGAGCTGATAAATTACATATTTACCGACCCCTTCCTGGTTCTCAATTGTGACACATCCCCTGCAGCAGCCGGCAGGAGAGGGAAGGGAGCACAGTGGAGGGGGTAGCACAGTAGGGGGGGCAGGGGAGCACACAGGGCCCTAGAGACAGCAGAACACAAGTGAACTGGATAGGAGGAGTGACAGGGGCAGCATACAGAGGAACCAATCTCCTCCATTTTCCTCCTGAAGCTACAGGAAGAAAAAGGAGGACAGTGATTTCCAGTGGCGGCTGGTGCTCAAAAAATTTTTTTGGGAGGGGGGGGGGGTTGCATGACTTTGAGGTCACAAAAGTGTGAAAGGGGCGTTCAGTAATCAAAGTATAGTGTGCCCCCTTTCAATGCAGAGTTACCACAGCATGCCCCCATCAATGCAGAGTTACTACAGCGTGCCCCCATTCAATGCAGAGTTACTACAGCGTGCCCCCATTCAATGCAGAGTTACTACAGCGTGCCCCCATTCAATGCAAAGTTACTACAGTGTGCCCCCATTCAATGCAGAGTTACTACAGCATGCCCCCATTCAATGCAGAGTTACTACAGCGTGTCCCCATTCAATGCAGAGTTACTACAGCATGCCCCCATCCAATGCAGAGTTACTACAGCGTGCCTCCATTCAATGCAGAGTTACTACAGTGTGCCCCAATTCGATGCAGAGTTACTACAGCGTGCCCCCATTCAATGCAGAGTTACTACAGCATGCCCCCATTCAATGCAGAGTTAGCAAAGCATGCCCCCATTCAATGCAGAGTTAGCACAGCATGCCCCCTTTCAATGTAGTGACCAGCATGCTCCCCATCAATGCAGTGACCAGCGTGCCCCCCATCAATGCAGTGACCAGCGTGCCCCCATCAATGCAGTGACCAGCGTGCCCCTCATCAATGCAGTGACCAGCGTGCCATGTCCCCTTCAATGCAGTGGCCAGCGTGCCATGCCCCCTTCAATGCAGTGACCAGCGTGCCATGCCCCCTTCAATGCAGAGAGACTTACCTACAGCGGCGGCTTCTCCTCAGTCCCCCGGCGTCTCCTCAAGTCCTCCCGCCTCCTCTTCGGCCAATGGCATGCGTTCACCTTTCGGCCAATCAGGAAGCGGGTCTGGGACCCGCTTCCTGATTGGCCAGGAGGAGGATCTGTGTGACAATAGCGAATTTTCATTTGCTATTGTCACACAATGGGTGGGCTTGGGGGGCACTGCTCTGTGCCCCGGGTCCACCCTTTTCTGAAGCCTATTGGAGTCTCTGGCTCTAATCAGGTGATTAAAAAAAAAAAACCCATTGAACTTCATGCGTCCAGCGCTCCACATGTAGATTAGGGGGCCAGACGCATGGATAGGGGGGCAGGGCGCCCCTGCGCTCCCAACGCACCAGTCGCCACTGGTGATTTCTCTACATGCTGCCCCTCCTATCCAGGTGTACAGGGGGAGCTGATAAATTACATGACCCCTTCCTGGTTCTCTATTGTGACACATCCCCTGCAGCAGCCGGCAGGAGTGGGGAGGGAGCACAGTGGAGGGGTGGGGACAGCACAGTGGGGGGGGGGAACCAGAGGAGCACACAGGGCCCTAGAGACAGCAGAACACAAGTGAAGTGAACAAGTGATTTCTCTACATGCTGCCCCTGCTGCCCCTCCTATTCAGGTGTACAGGGGGAGCCGCACAGGCCCCCTAGAGCATGGGGCCAGGTTGCAATTGCAACCCCTGCAACCCCTGTAGTTACACCTCTGCCACTGATGTCATTCCGATTCCCACTGCCACTAATGTCATCCCTATCCCCACCACCACCGCCACTGATGTCATCCCTATCTCTCCATCACCACCGCCACTGATTTCATCCCTATCCCCACTACCACCACTGCTACTGATGTCATCCCTATCCCACCACCACCATACAAAACTAAATACACATTTTTGGGGTGCCTGTGAACAAAAACCTTGATTTTACTACACGTGTAATATATGACCCTGCACACTGGAATGAGAGCAATAATTATAGGATCATTATTCATGGTTTACTCTGAACTGATGACCTCTATGATCTTTAATAGCTTTGCCTATGGAAAATACAGGGTACTGAAATGTGTTGCTATTTTCGGGCATGAATAGTTTTAAGGTTTGACATGTTATGTATTTATTTACTTGACACAAACTCATCGTTTATATTTTACTCAAAAATTGGGTAATATATTTTTAATGTGCCCTAAATTTAACTGCTAACTGCCTGGTTTCACACTAAATGTGGTGCAAACTCACAGCGAGTTTCCTGCAGATTCGGCACCGCATCTAAATAGCAACCCGTCCATGCGAACCGATTGCGCAGTGTATGTTAAGTTAATGACACCCCGCAATCGGTTTTCAAAACGCAGCGCGATTTGCAGAATCGGATTGCATGGGTGTGTTGGCTAAATATAACTAAAAAACATAGAGTCATTTGTCATTTTGTTTAACCACTTGCCTACAGTGCACTTTCACCCCCTTCCTGCCCAGACCGATTTTCAGCTTTCAGCGCTCTCACACTTTGACTGAGAATTACTCAGTCATGCAACACTGTACCCATACAAAAATTGTGTCCTTTTTTTCACACAAATAGAGCTTTCTTTTGATGGTATTTGATCAATACTGGGTTTTTTATTTTTTGTGCTATAAATAAAAAAAGACTGAAAATATCGTGAAAAAACAAATTTTTCTTTGTTTCTGTCATAAAATTTTGCAAATTAGTCATTTTTCTTGACAAATTTTGGCCAAAATTTATACTGCTACTTATCTTTGGTAAAAATAACCTAAGTAAGTGTACATTATTTGGTCTTTGTGAAAGTTATAGAGTCCACAAGCTATGGTGCGAATCATTGAAAATTGATCACACTTGCTCACACCTGATGTACTGAAGGCCTATCTCATTTCTTGAGACACTAAAAAGTCAGGAAAGTACAAATACCCCCCAAATGACCCCTTTTTGGAAAGTAGACATTCCAAGGTATTTAATAAGGGGCTTGGAGAGTTTTTTGAAGTTGTCATTTTTTCCCACAACTCTTTGCAAAATGAAGATTTTTTTTTTTTTTTTTTTTTACAAATTGCCATATTAACAGGTTATTTCTCTCACACAGCACATGTATACTTGCAACTACACCCCAAAACACATTCTACTACTCCTCCTGAGTATGGCGATACCACATGTGTGAGACTTTTTCACAGCCTGGCCACATACAGAGGCCTAACATTCAAGTAGCCCCGTCCGGCATTCTAGGAGCACAAATTACACATATAATTTCCTGACAACCTATCACACTTTTGAAGGCCCTGGAGCACCAGGACAATGGAAACCCCCATAAAATGACCCCATTTTGGAAAGCAAACAGCCCAACGTATAATTTTTGAGGCATAATGAGTCTTTTGAATATGTCATTTTTTTCCACAAGTTTTTGGAAAATGTGGAAAGAAAATGAAAACACATTTTTTTTTACACAAAGCTGTCCATTTATGCAATATTTCTAACACATAGCATGTACATAGCAAAAATTGCACCCCAAAATACATTCTGCTATTCCTCCTGAGTATGGCGATACCACATGTGTAACACTTTTTCACAGCCTGGCCACATACATAGGCCTCACATCCAAGTAGCGCTTTACACAAAGTTGTCCATTTATCCACTTTAAGACTGGGCCTATTTTTGACACTTGGTGTTTACAAGCTAAAATCATTTTTTTTGCTAGAAAATTACTTGGAACCCCCAAACATTATATATTTTTTTTTAGCAGAGACCCTAGAGAATAAAATGGAGATCGTTGCAATATTTTTTATCACACCATATTTGCGCAGCAGTCTTCCAGATGCGATTTTTTTGAAAAAAATTCACTTTTTTGAACTAAAAAATAAGAAAACAGTAAATTTAGCACAATTTTTTTCCATAATGTGAAAGATAATATTACGCCGAGTAATTAGATACCCAACATGTCATGCTTCAAAATTGCGCATGCTCACAGAATGGCGCCAAACATTGGTACTTAAAAATCCCCATAGGCAACATTTTAAAAATTTCTGCAGGTTACTAGCTTAGAGTTACAGAGGAGGTCTAGGGCTCAAATTATTGCTCTCGCTCTAACGATCGCGGCGATACCTCACATGTATGGTTTGAACATCGTTTACATATGTGGGCGGGAATTGCGTATGCGTTTGCTTCTGCGCGCGAGCTAACGGGGACAGGGCGCTTTAATTTTTTTTTTTTTTTTTTTTTTCCTATTTATTTTATTTATTATTTTTTTATTTTTACACAGTTTAAAAAAAAAAAATGTTTTGATCATTTTTATTCCTATTACAAGGAATGTAAACATCCCTTGTAATAGAAATAGGCATGACAGGTCCTCTTTATTGTGAGATCTGGGGTCAAAAAGACCTCACACCTCACAACTACACTAAAAAAGAAAAGAAAAAAAAAAAATTGTTGAAAGAGGAAAAAAAAAAAAAGAAAAAAAAAAGCGGCCCTTTAAACCGGTTGCTAGGCAACGTCTTTTGACGTAGCTCCGGTCCTCCAAGACCATAGAGTTGAGTGAGGGCCATCTTGCCCTCACTCGACTTCCTGTCTCTGAGGATCCGGGACCGTATAGTTTTCCCCGCTGCCGGCGGGTCCGGTAAGCTGGGAAAACGTCTGGGACGCGGCAGGAGGGGGGGGGGGCACCTCTTCCCCTGCACCGTAAGGGTAATTGCGCGGCGAATCCGCCACTGGGACCACCCTTATCTGAAAGCCGACCGCCCGCCGTTTCAAAAAATACCGGGGTTATGGGGGCTATCTGCTGCCATAACCCCAGTATTTAGCTTTTAATGGCCGACACATATAGTTGTTAGGCGGTCAGTAAGTGATTGCATGTATATGGCAAACAGGTGACGATGACTGATGGGGTGACAGGTGACGATGACTGATGGGGTGACAGGTGACAATGACTGATGGGGTGACAGGTGACAATGACTGATGGGGTGACAGGTGACAATGACTGATGGGGTGACAGGTGACGATGACTGATGAGGTGACAGGTGACGATGATTGATGAGGTGACAAGTGACGATGATTGATGGGGTGACAGATGACAATCACTGACGGGGTGACATGTGACGATGATTGATGGGGTGACAAGTGAGGATCACTGATGGGGTGTCAAGTGACGATGATTGATAGGGTGACAGATGACGGTGACTGATGGGGTGACAGGTGACGATGACTGATGGGGTGACAGGTGACGGTGATTGATGGGGTGACAGGTGACGGGCGATGGTCACTGATGGGTGACAGGTGACGGGCGATGGTGCACGGCGGTACTGATGGCAGTCTCTGGTGACCGGTGAATTTTAGGCTACGTTCACATGTGAGCGTAGCGATCACGGGCAGAATCACTGCGATTCTGCCCGCGATCCAGAAATCATTGCAAATTGCGGGACGCCTGTGCGTTGCCCGTGATTTGCAATAGCACCCCAAACGCTGTGCGATGTTGCTGCGATTTCCGCCTGCCGAATTGAGGTAACATCACGCAAACAACGCATGACGCCCCAAAGAAGCTCTTGTACCTTTTTTGGGCGTCATGCGTTGTTTGCGCGATGTTACCGCGATTCGGCAGGCGGAAATGGTGGCAACATCGCACAGCGTTTGGGGTGCTATTGCAAAAAACGGGCAACGCACAGGCGTCCCGCAATTTGCAATGATTTCCGGATTGCGGGCAGAATCGCGGTGATTCTGCCTGCGATCGCTGCGCTCACATGTGAACGTTATGGGTGTCAATTTCTGGGCACTGATGAGGTGACTGTTGGGTGACAGGTGACATTGGGGGGGGCTGAGGACTGTGTGGGGGGACCTTTATTTGTGTGATTTTACTTTTACAGGTACACAGAGCAGTAACTCACTATTTCTAGCTCTTCTCCCCTCATACTGGAAGCTGTATGAGGAGAGAAGAGCTAGTAACACTGAGTTACTGCTCTTTGTTTACATTTTCTGATCGGCTGTGAATGGATTCACAGCCGATCACATAGTAAATAGGGATGATCGAACTTTTGAAAAGTTCGGTTCGACCAGAACACCCGAACTTCACGAAAGTTCGGTTCGGATTTCAGAACCCCATTGAAATCAATGGGACCCGAACTTCTGTAATCAAAAAACACCATTTTTAAGCCCTAAAACCCAATAAATGCCCCTAAAAAGTGCCTAGGGTTCTGGGTCATGCCCCAGGGACTATTAATCACACAAAAAAAAGTTCTTAAAAATTGTCATTTTTGATAAAAAAGCCAATTATTGAAAAATTAAAAAAAAAAAAAAAAAAGAGATTTTTTTGATTTTTACTTTGGATTTAGTATCTGGGGGGTCTAAAAGGTGTGCATGTGAAGTTTCAGCTCTGTAGCATGTCCAGAACCATGAAAAAAAAAAAGATAATTTTTCAGTAGAACAGGGATGTGGTTCGGGAGCCTCCTTTAACTTTAACACCTATATGATCTTTTTTTCTGGTTCTGGACATGCTACAGAGCTGAAACTTCACAGGTACACCTTTTAGACCCCCCAGACACAAAATCACACAAAAAAAGTTCTTAAAAATTGTCATTTTTGATAAAAAAGCCAATTATTGAAAAATTAAAAAAAAAAAAAAAAAAAGAGATTTTTTGATTTTTACTTTGGATTTAGTATCTGGGGGGTCTAAAAAGTGTTCCTGTGAAGTTTCAGGTCTGTAGCATGTCCAGAACCCCCCAAAAATTAGCATTTTCTTATAATTTTTATTAGAACAGGAATACGGCTTCTCTACGGCGCTTTTTCTTGCATTTATCGGGCATTTTTGGAGGCAGGCATGACTTTTTTTGGATTTAGTGTCTGGGGGGTCTAAAAAGTGTACCTGTGAAGTTTCAGCTCTGTAGCATGTCCAGAACCAGAAAAAAATATAATTTTTCAGTAGAGCAGGGATGGTGGGACCCCTCTTTTACACTTATATGATCTTTTTTTGGGGTTCTGGACATGCTACAGAGCTGAAACTTCACAGGTACACCTTTTAGACCCCCCAGACACAAAATCACACAAAAAAAGTTCTTAAAAATTGTCATTTTTGATAAAAAAGCCAATTATTGAAAAATTAAAAAAAAAAAAAAAAAAAAAAAAAAAAAGAGATTTTTTGATTTTTACTTTGGATTTAGTATCTGGGGGGGGTCTAAAAGGTGTGCATGTGAAGTTTCAGCTCTGTAGCATGTCCAGAACCAGAAAAAAAAGATCGTTTGTATTAGAAAACTTTAAGCACAGGAATATGGCTTCTCTGCTGTAACACCTTGCCGGTTTAATAGCAGGCATTTTTTTGGGTTCTTTGCAGTCAGGAAAAACATCTGAACTTGTGTATAGTAGTACTGTGCACAAGTTCTGATGTTTTGCCTGCCTCCAAAATTCCCCAAAAAATGCCAGCAAAAACACACCTGGGCATTTTTTTTTTTGACGCTAGCGTTTTTTTTTGGCATTTTTTGGGGTTCTTTTGAGGCAGGCAAAACATCTGAACATGTGTATAGGGGGGATATATAGACATATATGTCTGAATATATACCCCTAGACATATATAGGTGTGATAGTAGCAGAAATAAATGCTTGCGCTAATGAAATCATTTACAGTAATATATTTCTGCTACTATCACACCTATATATGTCTCGGGGTATATATTCAGACATATATGCCTATATATACACCCTATACACATGTTCAGATGTTTTGCCTGCCTCAAAAGAACCCCAAAAAATGCCAAAAAAAACGCTAGTGTCAAAAAAAAAATGCCCAGGTGTGTTTTTGCTGGCATTTTTTGGGGGGTTTTGGAGGCAGGCAAAACATCAGAACTTGTGCACAGTACCACTATACACAAGTTCAGATGTTTTTCCTGACTGCAAAGAACCCAAAAAAATGCCTGCTATTAAACCGGCAAGGTGTTACAGCAGAGAAGCCATATTCCTGTGCTTAAAGTTTTCTAATACAAACGATCTTTTTTTTTCTGGTTCTGGACATGCTACAGACCTGAAACTTCACATGCACACCTTTTAGACCCCCCAGATACTAAATCCAAAGTAAAAATCAAAAAATCTCTTTTTTTTTTTTTTTTTTTTTTTTTTTTTAATTTTTCAATAATTGGCTTTTTTATCAAAAATGACAATTTTTAAGAACTTTTTTTGTGTGATTTTGTGTCTGGGGGGTCTAAAAGGTGTACCTGTGAAGTTTCAGCTCTGTAGCATGTCCAGAACCATAAAAAAAAAAGATCGTTTGTATTAGAAAACTTTAAGCACAGGAATATGGCTTCTCTGCTGTAACACCTTGCCGGTTTAATAGCAGGCATTTTTTTGGGTTCTTTGCAGTCAGGAAAAACATCTGAACTTGTGTATAGTGGTACTGTGCACAAGTTCTGATGTTTTGCCTGCCTCCAAAACCCCCCAAAAAATGCCAGCAAAAACACACCTGGGCATTTTTTTTTTAACGCTAGCGTTTTTTTTGGCATTTTTTGGGGTTCTTTTGAGGCAGGCAAAACATCTGAACTTGTGTATAGTGGTACTGTGCACAAGTTCTGATGTTTTGCCTGCCTCCAAAACCCCCCAAAAAATGCCAGCAAAAACACACCTGGGCATTTTTTTTTTTGACACTAGCGTTTTTTTGGCATTTTTTGGGGTTCTTTTGAGGCAGGCAAAACATCTGAACTTGTGTATAGTGGTACTGTGCACAAGTTCTGATGTTTTGCCTGCCTCCAAAACCCCCCAAAAAATGCCAGCAAAAACACACCTGGGCATTTTTTTTTTTGACACTAGCGTTTTTTTGGCATTTTTTGGGGTTCTTTTGAGGCAGGCAAAACATCTGAACATGTGTATAGGGGGTATATATAGGCATATATGTCTGAATATATACCCCTAGACATATATAGGTGTGATAGTAGCAGAAATATATTACTGTAAATGATTTCATTAGCGCAAGCATTTATTTCTGCTACTATCACACCTATATATGTCTAGGGGTATATATTCAGACATATATGTCTATATATCCCCCCTATACACATATTCAGATGTCATGTCTGACATCAAACATGTCCTCAAAAAAGCACTGGCAGTGGCAGCCCCTGCAGCATTAAAAAATGCTTGCTGGTGAGAAGCCACATTCCTGTCCCGAAGCAGAGAAATGATCATTTCTCTATAGCGGTCACCCTGCTATGGAAGGGTTTTGTCACCCTGCCATAGCAGTCACTGTCAGTTAACCCTACACTACACTACGGTCCCCTGACACTTAACACTTTCCCTACAGAAACTAAATTTTTGAAGCTAACTTAAGTGTAAAGGAGCACTCTAACTACACTAGATATCCCTTTCCTCACACTAAAAATAGCTAAATGACACTTTTAAAGTAAAATTAACAGAACTGCTTCCACTCTCTTCCATGTCCATTATAACAATGCTGGGAATATGGCGGGGGCGATCTTATATACTGGGGGGCGTATTCACTAATGATTGGTCTAGGGACCCCCTAGTCACTCCAATCACATTCCTAGCATTCTCCTGCCCCCTCAATTGGCTTTTGCTAATGGTTCTGGTCCAATCACGGGCTTTTAAAGCCCATTTCCTGAAGCATTGCATTTTGGGCGGTTCTGGTTGCCGAATTCCGAACTTTTTGGGCAAAAAGTTCTAAATTCGGCCGAACCTCGAACACCCAATGTTCGGGCCGAACCGATGGTGGACCCGAACCGTTCGATCATCCCTAATAGTAAACAGTCACTGTCAGTGACTGTTTACTACTGCCGGTGACAGCTGTGTTCCTACGGAACACAGTGCCACCGACATGACCGCGCTGCGCGCTCTCGATCGCGCATGCGCGGTCATCTCCCGGCCGCCTCCATTGTGATCGGCTGTGTCATTGGAACACAGCCGATCACGTGGGAAACAGCCACGCCCAGTGGCTGTTTCCCCCCTGCCGGTGACGGGGGGTGTCCCGGGGACACCCCGACACCGGCAGTGCACGGCGGCGCGCCCGCGATCGCGCGCCTGCCGTGCATTTCCTGGGTCACGTCATATGACGTCCGCCCAGGATAATAGCCGCACCGTCCCGCCGTCATATGACGGCGGGCGGGCGGTAAGTGGTTAAATTAAAAAAAATGGGCTGCTCAGCCTAAAATGCCCGGGCCTATTTTTTGTCCCAGTCCGGGCCTAGTTGGGTGTGGTTTTTTTCATCATGCCAGAATTCTTTGATATGTGTTTTGTGATTTTAATGAGTTTTTAATGAGTTTTTTCTTTTTTCAATAAATGAATCATTTCTATTCCAGTGAATTTTTTATTTGGATTGGGTGGTTGTAGTATACAAAACCAGTTTGCTTTTATTCAGTTTTCTTCAGCCCAGCTGCCTGCAGCAGCCACTTTCTCCAGCCCTCTTGGCTAAACTTCCACAGTCCTCCCAGACTAATGCCTCGTACACACGTACCGATCGTCAGCCGAACGATCGGCCGTCTTTTATCCAGGGCTGTCCTGTCTGTTGAAAACTGCAAAAGACTCCACACAAATTTTGTCGGCCAACAACAGCCGAATGCAGAAGTGATGTCATGTGATGGTTAACTTTCCGTGTGTTTTTTCTTTTCTGAGCATGCCCAGTCTTGCTAATCTGCTGATTGTCGGCTGAATTCTGTACTGACTGGCGAACAATCGGCCGTTCTGGTGTTGGCCAACAAAAATTTTAATGCCTACGCGACAGATTCTTTTCGGCCGAAAGTGCGCTGTCGGCTGTCGGAAGCATCATACTAACAAGCCTACAATCGGCCGATCGGTCGCCGGCCGAATATTAACGGCCGACAATCGGTACGTGTGTACGAGGCATTAGTCTACATCCATCTCAGACTGATCTCTCCCAGTCCTCCCAGGCGGCCGTGCCACCATGAGTATCAGTGCTTTTATCTCTACGACTTTGTAAGTGTATTTCTTTTGAATTAAACACTACTTTTTAGCAACAATGCGCTATTAGTCCTCCTTTCATTCCCTATATCCATCTGTGATCCCGGGGACAGAGTCCATTCGCAGTATCATGGATCGATCCCTAACCTGAGAACAGCTTCCATGCCTATTGACCCTTTTGGGTCTGGTAAGCAGACAGTTCATTATTAGAGCACGGTGGTGATGCCTGAAGTACTTTGAAGGATAAGAATTAAGCACCATTGAAATCTTCCACAATCACGTTATGCGGACTGTTGTTGGATCACAGATATTTTTTGGCATCCACCTGGAACTTTTTCTATTATGTTTTAAGTTTTGTATATTTGATTTTACCTGTTTGCATCTTATGCACTTTGGTTATATTATGTTGCTATACACCAGAATCTGATATGTATTTGGTTTTGTGAACATTATTTCTTGATATTATGCACTACATATTCCATATCTCCCAACTGTCCCTGATTTGGAGGGACTGTCCCTTATTTGGAGGGACTGTCTCGGATTTGGAGGGACTGTCCCTTATTTGGAGGGACTGTCCCTGATTTGGAACAAAGTAAAGTCCCTCTTTCGTCCTCATTTGTCCCTCATTTTAATCTGATCTATATAGTTGTATATAAAATGCACTGTTTTTTCTTTCAAAAAGTGTTTCCCAGTGCTAAAACTTTCCTCCAAATTCTAAATAACTGCATTTGTAAATTTTAAAACCCAGAATAAAGGAATAGCAGAGGTAAAATAAAGCACTTGTGGGTTAAACTAATTTTTTTTTGTATAATTCTCCTTTAACCACTTAAGCCCCGGAAGATTTTACCCCCTTCCTGACCAGGGGGTATTGTGGGGGTGTGGTAGGGGGTGTGTTCTACGACTACACACCTTTGCTAATAGATGTCCCTCGTTCCCATCTCAAAAAGGTGGGAGGTATGCATATTCTTATAAACATTTTTCCTTTGGGATTTTTGCTTTTATGGCAGTGCACTCTATCTATCTATCTATCTATCTATCTATCTATCTATCTATCTATCTATCTATCTATCTATCTATCTATCTATCTATCTATCTATCTATCTATCTATCTATATATTTTTTTATATATATACATTTTATACTATACAATGAGGGAGAAATGGGGTGGAGGAGGGGATGTCTGTTCTGCACTCTGTATTTTGTACAATGAGGGAGACAGAGGGGTGCACATGAAGTCCTCGTGTATACAGGGGATGCCGGTTCTGTACAATGTATACTACCCAATGATAGAGGCAATGGAGTGCTGGGGCTACTATACAGTATTTAACACTATGTACCAAAACATGGAAAAAACAAAACA
Organism: Pelophylax lessonae; assembly: GCF_965119305.1. Taxonomy (NCBI): domain Eukaryota; kingdom Metazoa; phylum Chordata; class Amphibia; order Anura; family Ranidae; genus Pelophylax; species Pelophylax lessonae. The sequence continues at coordinate 648,257,077 of NC_138771.1, forward strand.
AAAGCAAAAATCTACTTTTACTATACTGTACAATTGAGCATTTTTGAACACCTCAATACCAAGCACTTTGACCCCCTTCCAGCCCAGGCCAATTTTCAGCTTTCAGTGCTGTTGCACTTTGAATGAATATAATGCAACACTGTAACCATATAACATTTTTATCATTTTTTTTCACAGAAATAGAGCTTTCTTTTGGTCAAATGTAATCACCACTGGGTTTTCATTTTTTTTTTTGCGCTACAAATGAAAAAAGATCAAAAAATTTGAAAAAAAAAAAAAAAAAACGGTTTTAAAAAGGTTATAAAATTTTACAAATAGGTACTTTTTCTTGACCAAAATTTATACTGCTACATTCCCTTGGTAAAAAATAAGCCAAATCAGTGTATAATATTTGGTCTGTGTGAAAGTTAAAGAGTCTACAAGGTATGGTGTCAATCAATAAAAACTGATGTACTGATGGCCTATCTCATTTCTTAAGGGCCCTAACATGCCAAGACAGTACAAAATATCCCCCAAAATATCCCCCAAAATTACCCCAAAATTACCCCTTTTTGAGAACTAGACAGTCCAAGGTATATAGTAAAAGGCATGTCAAGTTTTTTTAAAGTTGTAATTTTTTCCTACAATTCTTTTGAAAATTTAGAAAATACATTTTTATTTCACAAAAATGTCATATTAACAAGTTATTTCTCACATACGGTATAGGCATACTTGCAACTACACTCCAAAACACATTCTGCTATTCCTCCTGAGTATGGGGATACCACATGTGTAAGACTTTTACACAGCCTAGCCACATAGAGAGGCCCAACATCCAATGAGCACCTTCAGGCATTTTCCAACTTTAAGATTAGGCCTTCTTTTGACACTTTTTGTTTACAAGAAAAAATAAGCAAATGACTTAGTGCCCATTCACACTACCGTGACTTGTCAGGCGACTGGTCAGCCTGACAAGTCGCGGTCCATGCAGTGCTACGGGAACCGTTCTAATAGGAGTGACTCAAGTCACTCCGACTTAGAAAATAGTTCATGAACTACTTCGGGGCAACATCGGAGCGACTTGCATTGACATTCATTATATGAAGTGCGTGCAAGTCGCGCCGAAGTCGCGGTGCACACGACTTCACAGGTCGCTCCCGAAGTCGTGCCGTGGTAGTGTGAACCGGCACTTAAATCCCCAAACATTATATATTTTTGTAGCAGAGGCCCTAATGAATAAAATGGTGGGTTTCGCAAATTTTTATGTCACAAGGTATTTGCACTGCAATTTTTCAAACGCAATTTTGCACACTAATGCATAAATACATTTTAATGAATTTCAAAGACAATATAATAGCCAAGTTTTTAGTAAAATATGAAAAAAAGGTGTCGCGTCGGGTAAATTGATACCAAACATGTCACTCTTTAAAATTGTGCATGCTTGTGAAAATGTCAAATGCCAAACTTCAGTATTTAAAAATCTACATAGGCAACTTTTTCTAAGTCTTCATTGGTTACCAGTTTAGAGTAACAGAGAAGGGTCTGGTGCTAGAATTATTGCTCTCGCTCTCATACCTCACATGTGTGGTGCGATCTCCATTTAGGTATGCATACGGGACCAATGTGTGTGCTCGCCTTTGCATGCAAGCATGGGGGGGGGGGGCGTGGGGCACATTACATTTTTTATTTATATATTGGTGGGACACTGGTACACTGACAGATGTTTTGTGCGCTTGTACACTGACAGATGTTGATCGTCCACTTGCGGACACTGACAGATGTTTATGTTGCATTGGAACACTATTGCAGATGTTTTTGTGCACTGGTACAGATATTTATGGGGACACTTGGACAGATGTTCATGGGACAGGGACAGTGGTGACACTGGTGCCTGGTGTCCTATGTGTGGGGATGGCTGCAGTCTGTGTGATCTGTGACAGCCAATTGTGTAAAAGTATCCCTTACACACAGAGCTGTCAGCACAGGTTTTTTTTGCACTGGTACAGATATTCATGGGGACACTTGGACAGATGTTCATGGGACAGGGACAGTGGTGACAGTGGTGCCTGGTGTACTATGTGTGGGGATGGCTGCAGTCTGTGTGATCTGTGACAGCCAATTGTGTAAAATCATCCCTTAAGCCCCGTACACACGTCCCGAATGTCGGCCGAACGATCGGCCGTCTTTTGTCCGGTGCTGTCCTGTCGGCTGAAAACTGCAAAAGACTGCACATGAATTTTGTCGGCCAACAACAACCGACTGCAGAAGTGATGTCATGTGATGGTTCACTTTCCGTGTGTTTTTTCTTTTCTGAGCATGCCCAGTCTTGCTAATCGGCTGTTTGTCGGCCGAATTCTGTACTGACTGGCGAACAATCGGCCGTTCTGGTGTTGGCCAACAAAAATTTTAACGCCTGCACAACAGGTTCTGTTCGGCCGAAAAGTCGCTGTCGGTTGTCGGAAGCATCATACTAACAAGCCGACAATCGGCCGATCGTTCGGCGGCCGAATATTTACGGCCGACAATCGCTACGTGTGTACGGGGCTTTTCACACAGAGCTGTCAGCTCAGGTTTTTGAGCACTGGTACAGATATTCATGGGGACACTTGGACAGATGTTCATGGGACAGGGACAGTGGTGACAGTGGTGCCTGGTGTACTATGTGTGGGGATGGCGGCAGTCTGTGTGATCTGTGACAGCCATCTGTATAAAATCATCCCTTACACACAGAGCTGTCAGCACAGGTTTTTGTGCACTGGTACAGATATTTATGGGGACACTTGGACAGATGTTCATGGGACAGGGACATTGGTGACAGTGGTGCCTGGTGTACTATGTGTGGGGGTGGCTGCAGTCTGTGTGATCTGTGAAAGCCATCTGTATAAAATCATCCCTTACACACAGAACTGTCAGCACAGGTTTTTGTGCACTGGTACAGATATTTATGGGGACACTTGGACAGATGTTCATGGGACAGTGGTGACAGTGGTGCCTGGTGTACTATGTGCACCCCCTCCCACACTGAGCTCTCATTGAACTCAGTGGGGAGAACTGAAACAGAGACACATGACTCTGTGTACACTGTGAAGGCTGTGATTAGACACAGCCGTCACATGATTTGGAGAGCCAATCACAGCAGCAATATCCTGATCTGTGTTTAGCTGTATCCGAAAATCACAGCCATCACAGGATTGCGTCGGTGCGCAGCCTCGGTGCACCCGTTCTGAGGAACGTACATGTACATCGACTCAGAACAGTGGAGCTCCCATCCAGCCAATGTACATAAACGGCTGGGTGGGAGCTCCACAGTTAGTGGTTAAGCAATGGGCTCAATGGATCCTTACATGTCTAACAAAAGTTCAGGCACGACCTGTATTCCTTCGAATTATCTCTTTTATTAAAGAAGATGAATAAGTTGAGGACCTGAAAATCATAAATAAAAAATAAATAAAAAATGCTACATGAAATAAATAAATATATAATTCTTTTGCACCTTCCCTTAGCTCTGTGGTCACTTACCTGCAGCAGTGGAACCTTCTAGAGCTGTTTAATTATTTGCTAGAAATCTTTAGAAGACTTCAGCAATAGCACAGAGCACATTTCACCCCCTCACATCTCTTTATATAACAGAGAGCTGCTGATTTAGGATGAGAATTTATGTGTTTCATTCATTGCTACAATATGAAAGTGGAGCCCTCCAGGGAGCTGAGCCACCCGAGCTTTGGATATCGCTTTGAGACAATTACATTTATTAAATATAATTATCTGATGAAAATAACAATTCTTATTATTGAACTTAACTTCACCTGAAACTTCTTTTACAGTCAAGTAAAGCATGCAGTTATCAATTTTTATATTAAAACAGCCCTTCGGCCATTAATACCAATAAAGAGGAACAGCCAAAAAAAGATAAAAAAGACCTAACTTTTGGTGCAATATTCAGAATTACTCAATACGTGACCCCATTATTTTTTTTCTGCCACTAGATGTCCTTAGTCTGCGAGCCAGCATCCTTCTACTCACTTCCTCTGAGCCCAGGTCATTCTGGGACTAGGTAGTAAAATGAAAAGCAGAAAATGGATGAGTTCATTAACTAGTTCCTGACTGCTCGCCGCCTTTTTACTGCGGCAGTGCGGCCCTCCTGCGCAAAACAACGTAGACCTACGTCGGTCGCGCGTCTGTAGATAGGGGGCGAGTGCGTGACGGCGGCGGCATGCTCCCACCCCCACTTGGCAGCGGGGACTCCGATGCATGGGGCAGGCAGCTCCGATCGCCACCAGACACCCGCGATTGTTCCCAGCTGAGAGAGAAGAACGGTCAGATGTTGTAAACACAGCTGACCGTTCTTCTCCCTGGAATGATCACAGAGCGCCTGTGATCCTTCTATATACGGTAGGATCACAGGTCTCTATGATCATTTCACAAGCCACGCCCCCCCCCCCCCCACAGTTATAATCCTTCCCCTAGGATCACATTTAACCCCTTCATCACCCACAATGTTAACCCCTGCCAGTGTCATTATTACAGTAACAGTGCATATTTTTAGCACTGATTACTGTAGTAATGTCACTGGTCCCCCCAAAAGTGTAAAAAATGTCAATTAGGGGTCCGATCTATCTGCCACAATGTCGCAGTCCCTTTAAAAATTGCAGATCGCCGCCATTACTAGTAAAAAAAACAATAAAAATGACATAAATCTTTCCCCTAGTTAGTAGACGTGATACCTTTTGCGCAAACCAATCAATATACGCTTATTGCGATTTTTTTTTTTTTACCAAAAATATGTAGCAGAAAACAAATTGGCCAAAAATGTTAAAAAATTTTGATTTATAATTTTTTTTTTGAGATTGTTATATATCAGAATGTGAAAAATATTGTTTTTTTTTTTCCCAGAATTGTCGCTCTTTTTTTTATTTATAGCGCAAAAAGTAAAAATCGCACAGGTGATCAAATATCACCAAAAGAAAGCTCTGTTTGTGAGAAAATGTATTTAGGAACAGCATCGCTTTGACCACGCAATTGTCAGTTAAAGTAACGAAGTGTCGAATCGCAAAATATGGCCTGGTCATTAAGGGGGAAAATCCTTCCGGTCCAGAAGTGGTTAATTATTCATGCTGCTCTCTCCTCCTATCAACATGCTCCTCGTCAGCACATGAACTTCCCGGTCGTTTTCTCTGCTTACCAGACCCGCCGGCAAAACAGTCCGGTTCATGCTCCTCACAGACAGGAAGTGGAGCGAGGGCAAGATGGCCCCCCACTCGACTCTATGGCCTTGGAGGACCAGAGCAACGCATTTAAAGAGCCAATTTTTTTTTCATCATAAAAAAAAATTACTCTTTTTTTTTTCTTTTTTATTATAGATGTGAGATGTGAGGTCTTTTTCACCACAGATCTCAAATTAAAGAGGTCCTGTCATGCTTATTTCCATTACAAGGGATGTAAGAAATAAAAGTGATCAAAACATTTTTTTGTAAAAATAAAAAATAATAGATAAAATAAATAGGAAAAAAAAAATTAGTGCCCTGTCCCCTTTAGCTCGGGCGTAGAAGCGAATACATACGCAAGTCCCGCCCACATATGTAAATGGTGTTCAAGCCACACATGTGAGGTATCGCCGCGATCGTTAGAGCGAGAGCAATAATTTGAGCCCTCTGTAACTCTAAGCTGGTAACCTGTAGAAATTTGTAAATTGCTGCCTATGGGGATTTTTAAGTACCAATGTTTGTCGCGATTCCATGAGCGTGCGCAATTTTGAAGCATGACACCTTGGGTATCTATTTACTCCGCGTAACATTATCTTTCACATTATAGAAAAAAATGGGGCTAACTTAACTGTTTTCTTCATTTTTAATTCAAAAAAGTGAATTTTTTCCAAAGCAATTGCGTTTGGAAGACCGCTGCGCAAATACAGTGTGATATATTCTCTACGGTTTCTGCTAAAATATATATATATATATAATGTTAGGGGGTTCTAAGTAATTTTCTAGCAAAATAAAATGATGGAGCACACATGGGCTTCCAAGATCATTAAAGGGTCCGTGTCTGGGGTTTCATTATGTCTAAAGAACTCAGTGAGTAGTTTGGTAGCAGAATGGGATCTGTCAAGAGAGAGGAGTTGTCTCCAAGTGGGTCGGAGATGTCACATTGACTGTCAATAAGATAGGGGCATGGTCTGACAAAGATTGAATTCCTATAAGTGTGTCTGTAATTGTAGGTAAGACTCTTTCGGTGATAAAGATATAATTCATGCGTGAGTATCTACAGTATCATGTGGGGTAGAGTAAAAGGTGTAGTCCTTTTCCTCTGGGTTTAAGAAATGCCATGAGTCTATTAAATGTTGTGAGTGTAGTCGTTTTTTTCAGAGATTTGAGGATTTTAAAGGAGATACAGGTCTTCCTGGAGGACGTGCCCACTGTGGGGTTTAGTGGGATATTAAAATCACCTCCCAGAATCACACATCCGGACATGAAACCTTCTAAATCCCTCATCAATTGTTTACAAGAGACGGCTCCCCCCTTAATAAAAGAAAAGGTCTCCATTGTGAGGTACCTTCCAGCAGTTTTATTCAATAGAATTAAAAGTTACACTTACATACAAGCGGTAGTAAAAACGCCTAGCATTAATTTCCTGGTGTTGGACGCCGCTTCCGCGTTCTGCGCTCCAAACACCAGATATGACGTTGGACATATGGGCAACGGCTTGACGCGTTTCGCTCCACCAATCAGAGCGTCCTCAAAAGCTTTTGATGGAAGGTACCTCACGATGGAGACTTTTTCAATTATTATGGGGGGAGCCATCTGAATAGCAAGGATAAGGATTCTCTAAGCCACATAAACCTGTTGAATTGGAAAAGTGAGTTGGAGTGATTATTGGAGTATATACAAGCCAGAGTACTCAGCGTGGGAGGCTGTGACAGGCATATTACTCTCATAAGTCCGGTGAGTGAGGGACTAAGAGGGGAGCACTGTGTGAGGTCACCTGGCACTTATGTGATGAAGACCCACTTATTTGAGCACAAGAGCACTTTTGAATGAGAAACTTGGCACATAATCACTAATTGAAAATACTTTTTGTTGAAGACTTTTATTTATTTATTTATTTATTTATTTGCTATATAAACAAGTCATTTTGCACAAGTACACTTTATAATTAGGCTCCTTTCACACGGCCGCTCCGTGTGTCCGCAAATCATCCAATCCGTTTGCGGATGATTTGCGGACATAATGTAAGTGAATGGCACTGCGGGTGTCAGCGGAATACCACCCGCTGACACCCGATTTTCCTCCATTCAGTTCTGTTCCGTTTTTACAAATGGAACAGAACCCATTTTTTCTTCCGTGTAAAACACGGAAAGGAAGGAAAATCGGGTGTCAGCGGTGTCATCCGCTGACACCCGCAGTGCCATAGACATACATTATGTCCGCATATCATCCGCAAACGGATGGGATGATATGCGGGCACACGGAGCGGATGACAGAAATGTCATCCGCTCCGTGGTAAAAAAAAAAAAAAAGTCCCGCAGCGGACCTTTCACACGGAGCGGCCGTGTGAAAGGAGCCTTACAGAATGGTCACGGATTGTGTCAGGAAAGGAATCAGCATTCAGCAACAATAGAATGCTGGATGCAGAGCAGGTGTGTCATCACGCCCATCTCCCCAGCCCTGGCCCTATATAAGACACTCTCTGGCTGTGCTTCAGTGCTGGTTTATCATCGGCTCCTGTACTTGTGACCTGTTCGAATGCCTGTTGTTCCTGTTTATCCCGGCTAGCTCCTTTGACTTACCTGCATCTCTCCTTCGTTTGACCTCGGCTTGCCTGACCACCCCTTACTCTAAAAGACACCTCTGCTGGATCTCCTGTGTACCGACCTTGGCTTGGATCCCACGGACTCTCTCTCTGGTGCGGCCCTCTGTACCTTCATCTCCTCGGACTGATTATCTGTGTATGACCCTCGGCCTGGCATTAACCTTTGTCTCTTTTCTCTGAGCATCTATAGATCTCCTGGAAGCGGTCCTGAATCACCATCCATCCATCCATCCGGGATCCATCCGCATCCAGTGCTCCTTGGGACGTGTAATCTCCTGTTTCACCACCAGGGGTGATCCGCACCGAGCTGCAAGGGAAGCCCTCTCAGCACTTCGGCCTCCACCAAGGTAACTGACAGCATAAACCAGCCATGTCAGAGACCGACAGAGGTGCTTCCCCGCTCGAGGCTCTGTGCCAACAGGTTTCAGCCCTGACCCAGACTACAAGATGGTTACTTCCAGCTGGAAGGTCGGGTACTTAACCTAGCCGGCTCCTCCTCCCCGACGGACCCTACTCAGCCTGCCACTAGCTCGCTACCGGCTCCGTCCCAACCGGATCAAGCTAGCTCCGCCCATTCAGTTTTAGCTCCGCCACCAGAGCCACGGGTGCCCACGCCAGAACGCTTCCGTGGGGAGCGAAGGAAGTTCAGGGCCTTCAAGAATGCCTGTTTGTTATATCTGGCTCTCCAGCCCAGGACCTTCTCCTCTGAATCCATTAAAGTAGGGTTTATAATTTCCCTATTGGCTGACGAACCTCAGACTTGGGCACACAACCTCCTGGAACAGAAGAGCCCGATCCTAAATTCCGTAAGCTCCTTCTTTGAGGCTATGGCCCAATTATATGAAGATCCCCAGCGCACGGTCACCGCAGAGTCTGCCTTACATGCCCTACAACAGAACAATTGCCCGGCCGAGGACTACACTGTAGATTTCTGTAGGTGGGCAGCCGACACGGACTGGAATGAGGCAGCATTGAAGTATCAGTACCGACATGGCCTCTCTGAAGCTCTAAAGGATGAGCTTGCTCGAGTAGAGACACCAGCATCCTTGGAAGATTTAATCTCCCTTGCCATCCAGATGGACAGGCGTCTCCGGGAAAGACGCTCAGAATGCCTCCAGGGGGCTCGAGCTACTTGCTACTGCCTCTCCTCTTCCTGGACCAGCTGTCAATGCCTCTGCAGATTGTGAACCCATGCAGATTGGGCTAATTCGTTCCTCCCTAACCCCCGAAGAGCGACAACGTCGCCGCCAGGCGAACCTCTGCCTATACCGTGGAGCTCCTGGCCATTTTCTCCGCAACTGTCCTGTGAGGCCTAGTAAGTGCTATTCACGGTCTGTTCTGAACTGTCAGGTCTCTGAGCCGTCCCCTGCTCACCTTACCCTTCCTGTCTCCCTACAGGTAGCCGAAGAGAGGATCCAGCTGACGGCAATTATTGACTCCGGAGCTTGTAGTTGTTTTCTGGACTGCACTCTAGCTAAGAAACTAGGAGTCCCCCTGCAAGTTAAGGAGCAATGGCTTCAAGTCTTTCTGGCCGACGGGTCCTTGCCTAGCTCCGGACCCGTGACCAAAGAGACCTATCCGGTTCTTACTATCACAACCCCGGGCCATCAAGAGTTCATCCGCTTCGATGTCTTGTCCTCTCCCTTATTCCCGGTAATCCTAGGCCTACCTTGGCTCCAGGCTCACAATCCCCAAATTGATTGGGTAAAGAAGAAGATCTCCTTCTCATCCAAATACTGCCAGGATCACTGCTTCCCTCCTGGACCCAATGCCCCTGCCGCTTGTCTAGCCGTCCAACCGGTCCCAGACCCCCTTGAAGACCTTCCTGAAGCTTATCGGGACTTTAGGGATGTATTTGACAAGAAAAAGGCTGATGTTTTACCCCCTCACAGGCCCTACGACTGCCCTATTGAACTTCTCCCAGGGGCAGAGATCCCTTTCGGAAGAATATTTCCCCCGTCTGAGAAGGAATTGGAAACTCTTCGAACCTATGTCAATGAAAACTTGGAAAAGGGGTTCATCAGGCCCTCATCCTCTCCAGCGGTTGCTGGAATCTTCTTTGTTGAGAAGAAAGATGGCACATTAAGACCCTGCGTTGATTACCGGGAGCTCAACAAGGTGACCATCAAGAACCGCTATCCTCTCCCTTTGATTCCAGAGTTGTTTCAGCGCTTCCGGACTGCCCGGGTCTTTACTAAATTAGACCTCCGAGGGGCATACAACCTTATCCGCATCCGAGAGGGGGACGAGTGGAAAACAGCATTCAGGACCCGGTTTGGCCACTTTGAATATATGGTCATGCCCTTCGGGCTGTGTAACGCCCCGGCCACTTTTCAACATTTGGTGAATGACATTTTTCGAGAGTTTCTGGACAACTTCCTAATTGTGTACCTAGATGACATCCTGGTCTTTTCTTCCACTCTGGAACTCCACCGGATCCACGTTAAGAAAGTACTAGCCACCCTGAGGAAACATGGGCTCTATGTGAAACTGGAGAAGTGTGAATTTGAGAGAGAGTCCATCCAGTTCCTAGGGCTCATTATCTCAACAGGGGGTGTATCTATGGATCCGCAGAAGGTGAAAGCAATTCTGGAGTGGCCAGCCCCCACAGACAAAAAAGGAGTTCAGCGATTTGTGGGTTTCGCTAACTTTTACAGAAGGTTTGTGAAGGGGTTTTCAACAATTATTACACCCATCACCCAACTTACGCGCCAGCAGATCCGCTTCCGCTGGTCACCGGAGGCTCAGTCAGCCTTCGATGAGTTAAAGAACCTGTTCGTGACCGCACCTATTCTCCAACATCCGGACCCAGCTTTACCCTACATCCTCGAAGTGGATGCCTCGGAAGTAGCCACAGGGGCTATCCTGTCCCAGCGACAAGGCCCAAAGGCCTTACTACATCTGGTAGCGTTCTTCTCTCTGAAAATGTCACCCCCAGAGAGGAATTACGATGTGGGGGACCGGGAACTCCTGGCCATTAAATGTGCCTTAGAAGAATGGAGGTACCTGCTGGAAGGTGCAATGCACCCTATTATGATATTCACGGATCACAAAAATCTAGAATATCTCAGGGCCGCTAGACGCCTAAGACCTCGGCAAGCCCGGTGGGCTTTATTTTTCTCACGCTTCAATTTCCATATCACCTACAGGCCAGGGTCGAAGAATGGAAAAGCGGATGCCCTGTCCCGGATGTTTCCAGACTCTCCCAGCACAACGGAGCCCAATACCATCTTGTCAGCTCAAAACTTTTTCCTGATCCACGCTGACCTACAAACCTCAATTCAACAAGCCTCTACCCAATGTACAGGACTTGAAGCCGAGTCTCTAAAGAAACGGGATGGACTCCTCTGGTACCAGGAAAACATTTTTGTTCCCGCACAAGTGAGATTGATGGTCCTCAAAACCTTTCATGACCACAAACTTGCCGGACATTTTGGGGTGAGAAAAACCTACGAACTTATTCAACGCCGCTTTTGGTGGCCTCAACTGCAGAATGTATGTGAATTCCTGCATTACGTGCCAACGGAGCAAAGGGGCAAAAGTCAAGTCATGGGGCCTGTTGAGGCCATTACCGATTCCAGAGCAGCCCTGGAAAGGTTTATCTATGGACTTTATAGTTGAACTACCGCCCTCAGAAGGGTTTACCACCATCCTAGTAGTCGTAGATCGACTTTCAAAAATGGCTCATTTCCTGCCCATGGTGGGCACTCCTTCTGCCTTGGAAACAGCCAACGCATTCATCAAAGAGGTGGTCAGGTTACACGGACTTCCGAATAATATAGTATCAGACCGAGGCGTTCAATTTACCTCTAGATTTTGGAAGGAGCTCTGCAAGGCCTTGGCGGTTGGAGTGTCCCTGTCCTCTGCCTACCATCCACAAAGCAACGGGCAGACGGAAAGAACAAATTAAACTCTATAACAGTACCTCCGATGCTTTTGCACCAGCTCTCAGGACAACTGGGTCTCCCTGCTCCCATGCGCAGAATTCGCTTACAATAATTCTGTACACTCCGCAACCAACCAAACCCCGTTTTGGGCTAATTATGGCTTCCATCCTTCTTTCTTGCCCAACTTGGACCAGGAAATCACGGTTCCCGCAGTCCTGGATCGTCTGGCTGCCATTAAAGCTAATTTTCAGTTACTACAGGACAATATTCAGAAAGCCCAACAGGATTATAAGAAATTCTTTGACCTCAAACGGAAGGTGAACCCTGCACACAAGGTGGGAGATAAGGTCTGGCTCTCGTCAACTAATTTAAAACTTTCTTGCCCATCCAAGAAGTTGGGGCCAAGATTCATTGGTCCTTTCGAGGTCAAGAGAGTGGTGAACCCTGTGGCCTTTGAATTAGTCTTGCCCGGTTCTTTCAAAATTCACCCGGTGTTTCATGCCTCGCTACTGAAGCCCGCAATACCGAGCCCATACCCGGAGAGAGAAGAGGTACCACCTCCTCCAGTTGCAGTGGAAGGGGAGCCTGAATTTGAGATTGAGACTATCTTAGATTGCCGACGGAGAGGCAATCGCACTCAATACTTAATTAAATGGAAAGGATATCCCCCGGAGGACAATTCCTGGGAACCATTGGGTAATATCCATGCTCCTAAGCTTCTGAGAGAATTTCATAGCAAATTTACGGAAAAACATGGTCAGAGGGCATCCAGAGGCTGCCCCTCGGGGGGGGGGGGGCACTGTCAGGAAAGGAATCAGCATTCAGCAACAATAGAATGCTGGATGCAGAGCACGTGTGTCACCACGCCCATCTCCCCAGCCCTGGCCCTATATAAGACACTCTCTGGCTGTGCTTCAGTGCTGGTTTATCATCGGCTCCTGTACCCGTGACCTGTTCGATTGCCTGTTGTTCCTGTTTATCCCGGCTAGCTCCTTTGACTTACCTGCATCTCTCCTTCGTTTGACCTCGGCTTGCCTGACCACCCCTTACTCTAAAAGACACCTCTGCTGGATCTCCTGTGTACCGACCTTGGCTTGGATCCCACGGACTCTCTCTCTTGTGCGGCCCTCTGTATCTTCATCTCTTTGGACTGATTATCTGTGTATGACCCTCGGCCTGGCATTAACCTTTGTCTCTGTTCTCTGAGCATCTATAGATCTCCTGGAAGCGGTCCTGAATCACCATCCATCCATCCATCCATCCGGGATCCATCCGCATCCAGTGCTCCTTGGGACGTGTCATCTCCTGTTTCACCACCAGGGGTGATCCGCACCGAGCTGCAAGGGGAGCCCTCTCAGCACTTCGGCCTCCACCAAGGTAACTGACACATTGGTTGTTTGATATATTTATTGTCAGGGTCCGGACTGGTAGCAGGAGCGGTGCAGGGAGTGGATCTGCTGTGTCAGTGAGGGATTGGCGTGGACCGTACCGGAGGATCGGTTCTAAGTAGTTACTGGTTTTCACCAGAGCCCGCCGCAAGGCGGGATGGGCTTGCTGCGGCGGGAACTACCAGGTCGTGTCCTCTGGTAGCGGTTCAACCTCACCGACTGCTGATATAGGCGTAGTATGAAAGGGACATGCAGAGGCGTAGTCAGACGTAGCAAAGGTCAGGGTAGGCAGCACAGGTTCAGAGGCGATAGTCGTTAGCAAAGGGTTCGGCAACAGGCAAAGGATTACACAAATAACGCTTTCACTAAGGCAACAAGGCAACAAAGATCCGGCAAGGGCTGGAAGGGGCAGGTCACCTATATAAGAAACAGGAAACATGAAACAGGTCACAGGAAACAGGAAACAGGAAACAGGAAACAGGAAGGGAGGTTTGGACCAGGCACCAATTACTGGTGCACAGGCCCCTTAAATTTCAAACAACCGGCGCGCGCGCCCTATGGTGCAGGGGCACGCGCGCCGGGAACCATGTGAGCGGGGAGCGGAGGAGGGAGCCGGAGCGGGCACAGGTGAGTGGATCTGGAACGAACGCCGCGAGCGCTCCGGTCCAGAAGCAGGGACCGGAGCGCTCAGCGTTACATTTATATTGCATATTATATGTAATATTATTTGGCACATGTACACTTTATATATTTAGCACTTTATATTCAAGAGAGTCATTGAGCACATATTAACTTGATTAATTTATTATATTTAACATAATTTTGAGTAGCGCTGACACATACATTTATTAATATGTAAAGAATGTCCAGGTTCATATAAAGAAATAGTCAGTCCCGGGATGAGATAAATGTTGTAAAAGTAGTAGACAAGACATCGCTGATGGATTAAGATGTATAGGTAGGTCAGCCATCTTCAGGGTTCCTAGAGGAATGGTACCTAGGCTTAGGCGTCCCTGCAGTTGAACCACCAGCTCTGGAATTTTTCATTTTCTTCGGCTGACGCTTCTCTGGGGAGGTGAGAGGGGAATGTGGGGGGCTTCTCCACAGGGGTGGAAGGTCGATTGGAGCCAATTGCAAGGGCTTGCAGAAATCGGGGGGGGGGGGGGGTTTAAGCCAGAGTGCACAGGACATGCTGTTTTCTATTGTGGTTGACTGTTAAGGCAAACGGAAAGCGCCACATGAATTTCAAGTCATTTTCTTGTAGCTTATCGAGAAGGGGGCGCAATGCTCTTTGGTTTTTCAATGTGATCTGTGATAGATCGTGGAAGAGCATGATGTTTTCACCATTAAAAAAATAATTTGATCATTGCGCCTGGCTTTATGCATTATTCTTTCTTTTAAGGGAAATTTCTGTAAGCAGCAAATAATGTCCTGGAGTGGTGCTGTATGAGAGCCTCAAGCACATAGGGCTCTGTGGGCAAGGACAAATTATATCTTCATGTCCTCAGGCCTTTCCAGAAGGCTGTTGAAAACTCTTTGTATGGCAGGGATGATTTGGTCTTTCTCCACAGACTCAGGGACACCCCTATCTTTGATGTTATTTCTCCTTCTTCTGATATCCAAATCCTCCAGATGAGTATTCATTTCTATGAAATGAAGGGAGTGTGCAACAGTCCCTTCCTCTAGTCTATTTATTGCTTTGTATTTGTGTTTCCCAGTTGCTTCAGCCAAAGCTAGCTTCTCTGTGAGAACTAATAGATTTGTTTTTAGGTCAGTTATGGCTGCAGAAAATAATACCAATAAAGTGCAGCGCTAAAAAAATAGTGAAATATAAACAAAATACTGAAAAGTATTAATAGTCCATAAACAGAACTAATTATAAAAAGAATTCCAAGGGAAATTATAGTGAGTAAAGTCCCAAAAATATAGTGCAAATCCAAATAAATCTAGGTGCAAGAGATGCTGAAAGAGCTCCTATCTGTGACACCCAGGGAAAGTGTAGGATGGGGACACCTCTGTGCATAGGTATTAAGAGCAGCTTACCAGAACGCCATTCTGGGTTAGGTGTATACATATACATATACATATATATATATATATATATATATATATATATATATCAAAAACTACAATTTTTAAGAACTTTTTTTAGCCTGATTCATAGTCCCTGGGGCATGACCCAGAACCCTAGGCACTTTTTAGGGGCATTTATTGGGTTTTAGGGCTTCAAGATGGTGTTCTTTGATTCCAGAAGTTTGGGTCCCATTGATTTCAATGGGGTTCTGGAATCCAAACCGAACTTTTGGGAAATTCGGGTGTTCTGGTTGAACCGAACTTTTCAAAAATGTGATCATCCCTAGCCACAAGCATTTCCAGTTCCACCACAGAAGTATCTGAGCAAGATAATCTAAGCAGCGGGGGCAGGTCACAAAAGAAATGGTCGATGATGTTTTGCCTGCAAAACTCTAAGCTGCTAACTGAGTTGACCGTCATCAGTGGGATAGTGAACCCTAAAAACCAAGGCCACAGAATGAGATGGGTTTGAAGTCTATTATCCATCATTGATTGATAACGGAGAGGGTTACATACTGCTATTTTTTTTTTTTTTTTTAATTGGGAATGTTATATAGCAGAAAGTAAAAAATATTGTTGTTTTTTTTTTTTTTTCAGAATTCTCACTCTTATTTTGTTTATAGGGCAAAAAATAAAAATTGCAGAGGTGATCAAATACCACCAAAAAAAAGCTCTATTTGTGGGGAAAAAAAAAGGACATCAATTTTATTTAGGTACAGCGCCGCATGACCGCGCAATTGTCAGTTAAAAAAACACAGCGCTGTATTGCAAAAAATGGCCTGGTCATTAAGGCGGGTAAACCTTCCGGTCCAGAAGTGGTTAATGTCATAGATGGTTTTATTTGTAGTGTAGTCTTGATTTATTTTATTTGGTGCTAATGGCTGGTTTTGGTCATTTTGTTGTGTTTTTGTATCTTGTTCTGTTCATTGTTGTGAACGTGTGTGTGTGGTCTTTGTTAAGTGTGCCTTTGTCACAACAATTTCCCAATTTCCCTTTGGGATTAATCCAGTATTCTGTATGTCCCGTGTTCTTGCTCTTGGCTTCATATTGGAAAAACTGCCCTCCTGAACTTTATTCATCCCCCCCCCCCCCTTGATGTATTTAAAGGTTTCAGTTCTGTCACCCTTTATCCTTCTTTCCCCTATACCAGGGATCTCCAAACTCTCTATACCATGGGCCAGTTTACTATCCTTCAGATTTTAGGGAGGTCAGAACCATGGCCATGAGGAGTAGAAAATACCCAGCATCAGTAAACAATGCCCCATCTTTGGTGCCAGACAGAGGAATTGTGTCATTGGGAAAAATTATGCCCCATCGTTGGTGACTTTAGTAGGAATTGTGGCCCATCATTGGTGTTATTGTGCCCCATCATTAGTGTTATTGTGCCCCATCATTGGTGTCATTGTTTTACATCATTGGTGTTTTTGGGAAGTATAATGCCCCATCTTTGGTGTCAGTGAGAGGAATTGTGTCATTTGGGGGAACTTATGCCCCATTGTTGGTGTCTTTGGTACGAATTGTGCCCCATCATTGGTGTCATTGTTTGCAATCATTGGTGTCATTGTGCCCCATTGTTGATGCCATTGGGAGGAATAGTGCCCTATCTTTGATGTCATTGGGAGGAATTTTGCCCCATTGTTGGTGTCAGTGGGGGGAATTGTGTCCCATCTTTGGTGTCATTGGGAGAAATTGTGCCCCATTGTTGGTGTCAGTAGGAGGAATTGTGTACCATCATGGGTGTCATTGGGAGGAATAGTCCCCCATCATCAGTGTCATTGGGCCAAATTTTGGTGTCATTGGAAGGAATTGTGCCCCATTGTTGGTATCAGTAGGAGGAATTGTGTCCCATCATTGGTGTCATTGGAAGGTATGGTCCCCCATCAATGGTGTCATTGGGCCCCATTGTTGGTGTCTTTGGGAGGAACTGTGCCCCTTTGTTTGTCAGTGAATTAAATAGTGCCCCAAGAACCAGATAAAAGCAAGCAAAAGGCCGCAACCACCCTTGGGCCGCAGTTTGGAGACCACTGCCCTGGACTGTACATATTACGTTTCTGAGGCCTCTCCTGATATGTTTTATCCCTCAGACCTTTCAACATTTTTGCTACCCATCTCTGGACTTGTTCTATCTTATCAATACCTTTTCTAAATGAGATCTCCAGAACAAGTAAACAACATATTCTAAATGAGAGCCTATGCTTGCCATACATGGATTGAAATTCAGTGGAAATTCAGCTTTGATTAATGTATGGGCATTTTGGTTGAAGAGAAGCTTATCTACATCTGTACAACCGCCCTGCAGATTTTTAGCCACTTCATCAGCACTATAGACTGCAGCGCTGATCTGTGTAATCTGATGATGGAGAGGTCCCCCCGCCATCAGAATACAATAGCTCATCCAAGAGGATTGGGGGTCGGGGTGTGTTGGTTTGGGGCGCTACCACCTTGCACTACCCAGTAGTGCAAAAATTATTAGTTTTGTGTTGGTCCCATAAAACCGCCCCAGATGACGTTGCAGTGACGAAACGCGTAGAGCGGCAATACAGCGTCATTCGTCACTTCCGGTTAGGTTGTTTCGGCTGGTGGCACGTGGAAGGGCCGAACGGCCGAATGCCAGGGAACACCAGACGAGCTGACAGTGAACTTCCTAACAGTGAGTTGATACTAACTTCTTCCCCCGATATACTACTGTACTACGCAATGGAAGTCTTCTTGGTTTTTGTACACTGACTCCCTAGATGTTTTCACACTGAATACCTGCAAACGATCAAGTTCAATCCAGGAGCCCTGCAGGCATCAAAGGGAGAAGCAATAACCAAGCCGGCTTTGGAGTAAGGGAGAGCCTCTGGTAAGTGCACTCCCAGCACGTGACAAATGGGCGCAATTTACCCACTATTTTACTATTAATACTTTTATTTTATTTTATGTGATCACGGTTGCAAGTTTTCACTCCCCACGAGGGGACATCACAATAAATGGTTTATTACAATAACTGTTTATTCACTTATTAGCACTTTGGCACCTTTTACCAAGTAGTACTATGCATCTGGCAAATTGACACACAGATGGTCCAACCTATTCAGCACAAGTACACTTTGAATACCTTTGCACTTATTGCACTCAAAGTATTATTTACAGCATGCAGCCATTTATAATCCCTTTGCACATCATTGGCTTTTTTGGCCAATTTAAGTGAGCACAGTGCACTTTTATGGGACCAACACAAAACTAATAATTTTTGCACAACTGGGTAGTGCAAGGTGGTAGCGCCCCAAACCAACACACCCCGACCCCCAATATCTTTCTACCCTAGTGGTAAATTGGAGGCAGCATAACCACCTGGTCCTTTTTAAGGTTCAGTATAAGTGTCTAAACACACATTCCGTAGCGCAGGTGCATCCCATCTCTTTTTAACCCTCTAAGAGGATTCCCCCATCCATCTCAATGTGCGGATGGGGAATCAAGTCAGTTTTTTTTTTTTCGTTCAATCTGCTTCTTTCATAGTGTTGTAAATTTTGGGTTCACTCACCAGTTCTGCAAGGAAGACGCTCATTGAGTACAGAAAAAAACAGTGATGAAAACTTGTACAACGGATGCAGTAGAGTTGGGGAAGAGTCACAGTACTCTCTACTAACAGCTCACATATCCTTTTCCTGGACCATCCATAGAACATCTATGCCAATGTTAGAGGTCTTTTATAGAACTACGTTTGTGCTTCTAAAATAATTTGTCTCCTTGGAGGTGAACAAGGGAATGAGGATTTCCTACAGGAGTCTGAGATGTTTTACAATTTGTATTCTGGGAAAACAACCTGTTAGAATTAAAAATATGCTCTTATAAACTAAAGAAATAATGTTCTGTTATATTCAGTTATCTTCACCTGGATCCCTAAAATTCCCCAGAATGGTACTTCTAAGTATGAAGAATAGGGACACACCCTCTTTTCCCCCTACAAGTCACTACTTGGTGTTAAAGGCCCGTACATACACGATAAGAAAATCTGTAGGGAAAATTCGTCCGACGACCGATCTGCCGATTTTCAGATTGTTAGTATGGTGCTTTCGACAGCCAACTCCGACTTTTCGGCTGACAAAATCCTGATGTACAGGCTATATAATTTTTGTAGTCCGTAATACAACGTCCGATTTTCGTCTGATTAGTACAGATTTAGACCAAAAAAAATCTTAAGAGCAAGACTAGGCATGCTCAGAGACAAAAGAACACATACAAAGCAATCCAACACATGACATCACTTCTGAAGTAGAATTCTGTCGTACGGGAAAATTCGTATGAAAATAACCTCTTCACTTTCCACATCAGACTAGCATGCCACAAAAAACGGACGACAGATCGTTCGATAATCTGATCGTGTGTACGGGGCTTTAGAGCAGCCAATCATCAGACTTGGGTGCTGTCATATGCAGGGGGAGGTAGAAGGTTTCTTTGCGTTTCCTGTGTAAGTTTTGGTGAGAGGTCTTGTAGTAGGTAACATAGTTGAAGAAAGTTTTAGAGGCTTACGTTGTTTTTTTTTTTTTTTCCATACAAGTTCAGTTCTCAGAGAACGTAGACCTGTTTTAATATTCTTGTAACACTCCAAGAACACTAGGATGTTTTATACAAGATTCAAGAAATCTCAGATGATAATGTAAAAATAATGTGCAGCGCTAATAACAAGTTATATAAATCAGTACTATGACGAAAAATGAACAATTGAATAGTGCAAACAATCTCAAACCAAGTACAAGAGACACTGTCCTCAATGTATAAATAATAGTCTGTGGAAAAAGGAGTAAAAAAGGGTGAACCAAATAGTGGATAAAACAAGTTCTAATAATAAGGTGCTATACCCGGAGTGCACCACAAGTCCCAGCAGATATCAGATGTTCCGGACAGTTTTTCCCAACGTGAAGTAGGAGGAAATAAAACCCGTGAAGCAAGGGTTAAATGGGCTGCTTACCAGTGATCCGTGGCCATTCAAACTAATGAATTGGCCCCAAACGACAGTGTATTTAGTACTTATGCAGGGTCCCAAATACGCACTCCTCACATCCAGTAGGCGCCATAAGAGGTCAATCATAAATGGCATGTAGATGAAAGATAAGGGGAAGGAGACACATAGCGTAATCCAGAAAAATTATATAAAAGGCTTTATTAAAATTGCACTTACATATGGAGCATGTATGATCGCATAAAATCGTGTTCTTGGTGGTGGTAGGAGAACCGTGGCATCCCGCGTCCTCGTAGACACAAACAGAGCCGGCACGGATAGGGGGCGTGTTGATGTCACGTCTGGCATCTCCCGGCGCGTTTCGTCATAGGTTGACGTCGTCTGGGGCGTGCATATAATGGGCAGCATATAATGGGCTAACAGCAGGAAATTTGTAATAAGCAAGGGTAGGCCCAAATTTAGTAGAGAGAAAGAGCACAGGGTCTTTCCCTCTGTATGTGATGGCTGCAGGTTTCTGAGTCCTGATGGTGCCTTAGGCTATCACACAGGGGGTGCTGTATTAAAGAGCTAGTATGCCTGTTGTTTGGCAGTCAAGCAACATGTCCACACGGTAGCAGCTGGGCCCCTCATGATACTCAGCATCTCCTTCTATGATCCACGATACCTGCTCCAGTATGTTCCAAGTGATCCCCATTGTCATTTGCCTCAAGTTGTCTGTTATGCTCTTGTGTGCCCCTAGTGATCCCCAGTATTCACAGAATCCCTTCAACCTGTGTAGTGTTCCAGTGTTACCCCATGCATTCCAACCTGTATCCATCTCCAGTGACCCCATGCACTCCACCCAGTATTCTGTTTTAGTGACCCAATGCAAACCCCAGCCTGTATACTTCTCCAGGAGCTCTGTACATGAATCCCCTAGCTCTAGCTGGTGCTGGAACCCAGAATGGCTTCTTCTAAGCTACAGCTATCAGCCCAGAGGGCCTCAGCCCTCAGACTCTGTGTTCTCTAGGAACAAGGACCCTGTTGTTCCAGGCCCCATCCTATGTATACCCACCTCAGCCCCCTACCAGTCATCCTCCCAGCCAGGGATGTTGTGAGGTGGGGGGTCTGTCTCTCCCACTCACTAAATTCTGGAACCTTACAGAAATCAGGGGAAAGTAGTTGAACCTGCCACCAGCAGAACCCAGAACAGCCAAAAGCATATGAACACTGTTCCTCTGCTACAGGGGAGCCAGAAACTAAATTCTCCTCAACTGTTAGCAACCTAGCATAGAAAGTCATCATGGCTAGCATATTGTCAAAATGGCTTCTGGAAACCAAACCTTTTATAGTAAGGGGACTGGCTTATCTAAATTTTACCTTACTGGCTCCTCTAAGCTACCTAATCAAAGTTTAAAGACCAAAACGTTTACTATAAATTTTTGGTTGCTATGTCGTTGAATTTGTGAATTCGTTTAAGTCCAAGAACTTTTATTAGACTAGGTTTGCCTTGAACCCATGTGCCATAGTCATGGGTCAGGCATATAGACCAGTAGCTATAGCAGTAAAGAGGCTCCCACCAACCAGTGAGACAAGAAAATGAGCAGGTCAACATGGTGGATGATGCAGGCTCACCCAAGGTGCGGGGTTTAAGCCCTAAACAGTCTTCACCAGAGCTCCTGATGGTGAGGATGGGTTTTACTGCAAGCTAGTGCCAGGCCGCAGTCCTCAGGATCACCCCACAAGGAAGTGTGAAAGCTGAGGTCTAGTAACAGATGTAGCAGGTATCAAGTGGAGGCATATTCAGTACCCAAGCCAAAGAGGTCAGTAACAAGTGGATGCAGGTTGGGATCAAGCAAAATCATTGTAGAGGAACAGGCCAAAGGTCTGTACCAAATGGTAGCAAATATAGTTACATAGTTACATAGCAGTTGAGGTTGAATAAAGACAATAGTCCATCCAGTTCAACCTGTTGTAGGTGTGTTTGGCCGTAATCATTTCTCATACCCCTGAATTTTTTAATCCTTGAGATGTACGTCCAAGAGTCTTTTAAACGTAGCCATACTCCCCACAGTTACTACCATTTGTGGCAGAGAATTCCATAGTCTTGTAGCCATTACTGTAAAGAACCTCCTGCATAGCCTGAGGTTAAAATGCTTCTCCTCTAAGCGCATTGTATGCCCTCGAGTCCTCATGCCTTCCTTGTGACTGAATATTTTTTTTTCTATGCTGAGATCACCATTGAGGTATTTGTAAATTGCTATCATGTCCCCTCTCAGGCGTCTCTTCTCCAGGGAGAATAAATGAAGCACTTCTAAACGCTCTTTGTAATTAAGGTCCCCCAATCAACTAATACATTTAGTTGCCCTTCTCTGGACTCTCTCCAGCTCCAACACATCCCTTCTGAGGACTGGCGACCAGAACTGGACAGAATACTCCAGATGCGGTCGGACCAGTGTTTTTTAAAGTGGTAATGCTGCAGGTATGCAAGGATCAAGATATTGGCTGGAGAGAGCCCATCAATTTGTCAAGCAGGAAGTGCAGAGACATGGCTTAAATCAGGTAGTTCATGGAAGGAGCAAAGGGTTCAAGGTTCAAGAGAAACAAGATAGAAGGCAAGATTGTCCAAGGGATCAGGTTGGGCACTTTCAAGGATCTCAGATGGCCCAATAAAAAGAGCTACAGCCAGATACTGCCAGATTCAGATCCTGAGACCATGTTTGACCAAAATCCTAATCTCATCCCTAATTTAAAAAATTGTTCAGCTGTATCACAAAAATATTAGCATTGTCCCAGGTTTAGACTCAAAGACCCTTGCACATGCATTTTTAAGAACCAATAAAATTCATCCGGCATTGAGTGAAATCCAGGTTTCGGAAGGACATTGTCATAGTAGTGATGAGGGATCCAAACTCCATTAAGGTCCTCAGAAAAGGGCCAGAATCCATAAAGCGTCACTCTCTCACAAATTTCAGCCGCCACGCTTGCCATCATAAGACCTGAAGACAGTCGTCGAAATTTGAGTCCCATACTTTTCCAGTGAGCAGCTAGTTTCCGGAGGTAGTCCGGGTTGAAGAAGAGAACTTTGCTTCTCATGTCAAAGTCTTTGATGGTGTAGAGCATCCGAAAGGAGACCTCTGTGTTCATCAAAAATGAGAAAGCTGGTAGGAGAATCAAAGAGGAGCCATACTTCTTCACCATGGTGATAAATGGTTTCCTCTCCTCCCTGAGACTGCTGAACCTAATGAAGGAGAAATAAACAATTGCATGTAAAAGGAATATTCATCTTCACTCACTCCCTTGACAGGTGTATATTTTTTATGTAGATACCCTTCATGTAGAGAAAAATATAGTATCTCACAAAAGTGAGTACACCCCTCACATTTTTGTAAACATTTTATTCTATCTTTTCATGTGACAATACTGAAGAAATGACACTTTGCTACAATGTAAAGTAGTGAGTGTACAGCTTGTATAACAGTGCAAATTTGCTCGCCATTAATGTCTAAACTGCTGGCAACAAAAGTGAGAAAACCCCTAAGTGAAAATTTCCAAGTTGGTCCCAAGTAGCCATTTTCTCTCCCCGTTGTCATGTGACTTGTTAGTCTTACAAGGTCTCAGGTGTGAATGGGGAGCAGGTGTGTTAAATTTGGTGTTATCGCTCTCACTCTCTCATACTGGTCACTGGAAGTTCAACATGGCACCTCATGGCAAAGAACTCTCTGAGGATCTGAAAAAAAGAATTGTTGCTCTACATAAAGATGGCCTAGGCCAGTGATGGCGAACCTATGGCAAGCGTGCCACAGCTGGCATGCATGGCCCTCTCTGTGGGCATCCCAGCTATACTGGGAAGCTGCCATTGCTGATGCCTGGGCTCTCTAATTCTCCCTCCCCCCGCACGACAGTGGCACTGTGACAAGGGGGGAAGCGAGCTTGGACTGTCAGTGTATTTCCCCGCTTGCCTCCCTTCTGCCAAGCAGCGCTGGACAGGGACAGAGCAGCGCTTGCAGAGAACGCCGCCCGCTCTGATTCCTCCTGCCTCCCCATTGGCTGCAGCCAAGCACCAATGAGGAGGTTGACAAGTGCACCATGGGATGACTATGGGGAGAGAGTGAGAGATCAAGATCATGAGAGAGATCATGAGAGAGACTGGAACAGCACACTGTGAGTCAGGGACAGAGGCTGCAAGGATACCCCCCTGCAGTGCCAGTTGCTGGCCTTGCCAAGGGCAACCGAGAGTGAGTGGACATTTGTTCGGAGGAAGTGTTGCTGTGTCGCTGGGATTGGGGAGAGGCCCTTGCGGCCATTATCTGTGGCTGTTATTAATTGCAGTGCTGGCACTTTAAAAAAAAAAAAAGTTGGTTTTGTGTCGCAGTTTGAATCAGTTAATACAGTGTGAAGATTCAATGGACATCTTGCTGGCTGCCTACGTCTTTTCTCCCATACAGACTGTATGTATGTGCCCTCTCTCCAGGATCTCAGAGAGTGCTTGGGATCGGGCCCTCGTTCTTTTATAGCACACAGGACCGGAGGGACGAACCCTGGGAGTTTGAGTAACCCCTAATTTCCCCACCGGGGCAACAGTAACCTCTACCTGCCTATAGGCGGTTGTACTGAAGTCGATCCATGGACAACCAGCCTACCAATAGATGGTTCCTACTGAACCAGCTGAAATTTGAACCATCTATGGCTGGCTTAAAGTGGTTGTTACCATAAAAAATGCTCCTGTTCCTTTGAAGCATGATCAGTAGCATAGTGCTTTTGCATTGTAAATTTTGATCCATGTATGGCTGCCTTTATAGCTGTATATCTGCAGTGTGAGATCATCTAAGGATCTGCTGCCTCACCAGATCTGGAGGGAGATTTGGTGATGCCACTATTGAGAGAGAAAGAGAGAGAGAGCGATAGAGAGAGAGAGAGGAGAAAGAGAAAGGATAGAGTGACTGATAATGAAAGAGAGAGAATATAGAGATAGAGGGAGAAAGAGAGAAAGAGAGGAAAGCAAGAAAAAGAGGGAGAGACCGACAGAGAAAGAAAGAGAGGAGAGAGAGGGAGAGAGCGAGAGCGACAGAGAAAGAAAGAGAGGAGAGAGAGGGAAAGAGCAACAGAGAAAGAGAGAGAGGAAAGAGAGTGAGAAAGCGATCGAGAAAGAATGAGAGGAGAGAGAGGGAGAGAGCGACATAGAAAGAGAGAGAGGAAAGAGAGAGGGGGAGAGAGCGACAGGGGAAGAAAGAGAGAAGAGAAAAAGGGAGAGAGTGACAGAGAAAGAGGGAGAGGGAGAGAGCGACAGACAAAGAGAGAGAGATAGAGAGCAACAGAGAGAGAGAGAGAGAAGAAAGAGAGAGGGAGAGAGCGACAGAGAAAAAAGAGAGAGAGAGGGAGAGAGTGACAGAGAAAGTAAGAGAGAGAAGAAAAAAAAGAGACAGAGAAAGAAAGAGGGAGAGAACGTGGGAGAGAGCAACAGAGAAAGAAAGAGACGGAGGGAGAGAGAGAAAGAAAGAGAAGAAAGAGAGAGACAGAAAAAGAGCGACAGAGAAAGAGAGAGAGGCAATGAGAGAATACAAAGAGAGAGGGAGAGAACGACAGAGAAAGAGAGAGAGGGCGAAAGATAGAGAGCAACAGAGAAAAAA
Source organism: Pelophylax lessonae (assembly GCF_965119305.1). Classification (NCBI taxonomy): domain Eukaryota; kingdom Metazoa; phylum Chordata; class Amphibia; order Anura; family Ranidae; genus Pelophylax; species Pelophylax lessonae. The sequence goes on from NC_138771.1 coordinate 648,282,764, forward strand.
AGAGAGAGAAGAAAGAGAGAGAGAGGGAGAGAGAGCGACAGAGAAAGAAAGAGAGAGAGAAGATAGAGAGAGAGGGAGAGAGATAGAGAAAGAGGGAGAGAGATAGAGAGCGACAGAAAAGAAAGAGAGAGAAGAAAGAGAGCAAGATAGAGAGAGGGAGACAGATAGAGAGCGACAGAGAAAGAGAGAGGGAGAAGAAAGAGAGAGGGAGAGAGCAACAAAGAAAGAGAGAGAGGGAGAGAGAGAGAGAAAGAGAGCAACAGAGAAAGAAAAAAAGAGAGAGGGAAAGAGGGACAGAGAACGAAAGAGAGCGAGGGAGAGAGAGAAAGAAAGAGAGAGACCCTAAAGATGTCAGATCCTGAACAAGTTAAGATGTAGACAATGCAGTCTGGAAATCTAATCAAGGAGGCACAGAAAGCCTTACTAGTCCAAGGAGAGTAGATTATGTCTGTGGGGTGACCAGGAGGTCCTGGAAGATGAAGTCCTTTTTCTGCTATGGTGTCCTTTAGGTTAATCAGCAGTGAAAGACACTCACTTTTAGAGACTCTCAGCACTAAAGCCCCTTTCACACTTGTGCAACCTAAAAGTCGTGAGATTTTGCCACAATTTTACCGCAATTTTTGTTGCCGCAATTTTGACAGGACTTGAATCAATGCCTATGTTTATGGACCTAAAAACACATTGAAATCGGACCAAAGTAGTGCCGGGACTACTTTGAAGTCGTTGCAGCTTGAAGTCACACAGATATGAACGGTACTCATTGGAAATCATGGAGTATGACTTGTCATGCCACTTTGCAGCCCCAAATCGCAGGACAAGTCGCACAAGTGTGAAAGGGGCCTTACCCGGACTTCACTTCTATAAAGGAGAGGAGGAAATTCCACATTCTACTGGGAGAAGAGGATTTAATAGTAAAAGTAGTTGATCAATATGTTACAGCATATTACAGACTAAGAGGAACATGAGAAAACTTGGAGTTATATATTCCCTACATGGACTAACCCCCTATCCCCTTTGTATTACCCCTTAACCTGACAACAATCCTGGACTCCCCCTATTTCCAGATATTCTCCTTGACTGCCTTCTCCCACCTCCCCCATATCCAATCTATAATAATTTATCAATTGCTTTGGCAATGCTGAAATTAATTGGGGCCAATGATAGCTTACCGCTGTGATTTACAAATATTGTATATGTATGTTTAAATGTAAGATATGCTAAGGACTGAGAAAGCATTTTGGGATTTGGAAAGCCAACAAATATGAAAAAAAAAAAATCTGATTATTAAAAGGTCCTTGTCTCTACTTCAGTTTATTCCATATTGTGAGGACGCCGCCACTTACTTATTAATTAGGATGCTCGGGTTTACAGTGACAAGATCAGTCTTTGTCCCCACATCCTTCGTCCAATTCAGGGGAGGTACATTTAACCTAAAAAAGATATAATGGGAAGAGATGAGGACTAATTTGGTATAAAAGGTAAATCACTCAACTAGTAACCACGTCTCATAAGCTGTCCCTTCAATATTTTTATTCTTACCGGAAAACAAAGTCGGCCCCATCAATCTCATTGCCACAAAAGCTATTATTTAAAATTCCACCATTACCCACCACCGCACAGCTTAGGTATGTCTTCTGGAAAGGAGACCTCTACAATGGGAGAGAGAAAAATAATAGTTTTAAGTGATACTAAATGTAGCACCCTCCTAGAATAGGTTGCTAGAAAGAGGTTGTGGGAAATGTAGTTCTTTTTTATTTTTATTTTTTTTTGGGGGGGGGGGGCTGCTCTGTAAACAGTGGAGCACATTTGATTAGTTTGGCTGCTCTGGGTCTCAAAGGCTGCAGGCTCAGACACGCTATTCTAGTAGGTTTTGGAATATAGGGCTAGAAGGGGGTCTGAACATTTATGACCTCTGAGCCAATCCCTGGGGGGTGGGGAGTGCCCAGCAGGAGGCTAAGAGGAGATAAATAGTCTAAAGCAGAGAGCAGCAGGGTTCTTTTCCCTAGAGATTCCAGGCTGATAGGACTGCTGGCCCTTCTAGGCCAGTCAGCAGAAGCCTGAAGAAAGATGCAGGGAAAAGAAGATGAGCCTACACCAGCAGAACTCAGAATGGGCAAAAGCAAACGATCACTGCTCGCCTACAGGGAGGCCAAAAACTAAATTTAGCTAAACACTACCAGCTTATTAGGAGGGCGCTACAAAAGTATATAATGCTGATAACATCATTCTGTGCTCTGCTTTGCTGTGTTCCCTGTTCTGAGGTTCAACCTCCCCCTGGTAGTCGTTTGTGGATTCTGCATTTGATGTATGGCTATTCTCGGCTAATGCATATTAGCATATAGATCCCAACCGTTTTACTTGCTAAATCATGCTGTAGGACTTTATTATCCCCAGCTGGACACTTGCTTTGGCGCCTCTGAACATTGTATTTGACTTCACCAGTACATACTGTACAAACTATATGCTTTTGTTTCTATTCTGCACCAGTTCACTTTTTAGCGTTACAGTTTATTATTTAGTTTTTTCTCCACGAGATAGGAGGACTAATTTTCCTACATCTCCTCTGTGGGAAACCATCCTGACCGCTTACTGCAGTCCCAGGTTGCCTGGTGGAATGGGACAGCCTGGGAATTCAGGGGGTGGGGGCTCTGCAGTGCTGTAAAAGTGATTGGGTGTAAAACATCCCATATCACGTTTACAGGAAAGATGATAGCTGACTCAAAATAAAATGGTACCTGGATCCTGGCTGCAGCTATGATTCTGGTATAACACTTTGCTGCCCAAGATGTTTATTTACTGTATGTACGCTGGTTTAACCAAACGGTTAAAGTGACCCATACTATTCCTCTTGTTGTCCCATTTAACCGTACCGGTGTGGAAGCTGTTGTAAGATCTTTTTTGCTCTCTCTGTCTCTCATGCGAAATCTCTCTCACAAATCCTGGATAGCAGCTGTGAAAACTGTACGTAAAAATTAGGTTTCCCTTCAGAAAATTTCCCTCCCACACTCACCTTTGGAAAGAGATTATAAAGTCTCTCAGTGATATTTTTGGTTCGTTTTTCTGCCTCGTAATGAATAATATGTCCAATCGGAGTGTTCTCCTGTGTCACAATCATTGAGTAGGAGGCATTGCAACATTTTTGGAACTTTGACCTGAACAAGATGTGAAAGTAAGCATTAAATCCTGGGAGCTACAATCATCAAACCTACTGATTCAGCTGCCTTTATTTTAAGTGTATATTTTAAAGGGGAACTTGTCAGGGCAACATAATGGCTGCCATTGCCAAACTGTTTTTCTTAACTAGCTTCTTTCTTAACTAGCTAACGAAATTGAGGAATTGGAGCTGCTGATACACAAAGTTTTGACTTTGTGGGTATATCAGAAACTTGGTTTAACAGCTCACATAATTGGTCAGCATCTATCCAGAGTTAGTCATTGTATTGGAGGGACAGGGAGAGTAGATGAGGAGGAGGGGTTTGTATGTATATAAAAAATAATTTGTTAGTGAACAAGAGGGACGACATTGCAAATAGGGAAAGGGGGCGGTTGAATCCTTGTATGTGGAGCTTCAAAGGGAAGAGACAAGCGGGAAATTCATAGTGGGGGTATGCTACAAACCCCCTAATCCGAAGGATGAGGAGGAGTTGGCCCTCCTATCACAGTTAAAATGCAAAAAACAAATGATTATGATGCTCTATAGTGGACCATGAAAGGCATTAATTGAGTATCCACCCACAGCTGAGAGGAACACCTGGGTACCTTAACGGTCCCAATACTCAGAACAAACAACAAAAGAACCTCTATGTGGAGCACTAGGGGATGTGAGTATGTCCAGCCCAATCATAGTACATGTGTTCACACTTTCTGGCTGTTAAAAGTGGGCTGTTGATTGTAGTTCCACAAAATGGAAACAGTCACCATGGATGATGATGATAAATCTAAAAGATTTATTGTAAGTCAGATAGAAATAAGAGTTCCAAAAGAAGCTGTAATTGGCTGTAGACAATGTACCATGACCCTGAACAATGATCCCGTAGGACTACACCAGGTGAGGACTGGCAGCCTTAGGCCTGGGGGCAAGACCAGTAAAGTGGCCCATTGAACCATCGACTCAACTCACCATCCATGCCCACCTGTTTTTATAATGGATATTGATGTTATGAAGCAAGACAAACATGATGCAATGGGGTAACATAATTTAACCGGGAACCTAATTGGATCAGTAGTCCTCTTATGAACGCCTTGTGCGTGTTCCAAAGGGTGGAGGGGGAAACTTCTGGTGTGTGGTTTAGGTGGAAAAACTCTTGTAAGTTTTTCCGTAGATGTTTTAGGGTGTCAGGGTCCGAGAGTAAGGAGTTGTTGCATTTCCAAATAAAGGTGGAGGTGGCAGGTGGGCTGGTGGATAGGGTCATGTGGACAGCGGCGTGATCTGACCAGGTGATGGTGGAGATGGAAGAATCAACAAGGAGTGGTAGTGTGGCAGAGTCGACCAAAAACATGTCGATCCTGGAGTACGTGTTATGGCTTGCAGAGAAGAAAGAGTAGTCTCTCTCCTCCGCGTGCTGATATCTCATAACATCGTGGAGCCCTTCTGAGTGTAGTAGAGCGGCTAGAGAGGGAAGTTTAGAGTGTGGCCTAGCCGAGGAGTCCAAGGCATGATTGGCTACGAGATTAAAATCCCCACAAATTATCAATTTACCTGACCTCAGTTTCATAGCTTTTGAACACAGTTTGCGCAGAAAGGATAGCTGACGTACATTGGGGGCATATACGTTAACTATGGTATATACACGGTTATCAATAGTGCAATTAACAATCAAATAACGGGCTTCCTTGTCCTCCACCACTCTGGAAAGGGAGAAGGACAAGGAATTGCTAAAAGCTAACATCACACACCTTTTTTTTTGCAGTAAACGAAGCATAAAACACATGTGGGTAATCCGGGTGGGTGCCCCGGGGAGCGTTTCCCAGGAGAAAGTGGGTTTCCTGTATTGCTAAAACGTCTGCTTTAGCTGAGCATGCCTCTTTCCACATCGAGTGGCTTTTCGCGGGGTGGTTCAACCCCTTAACGTTCATGGACAAAAAGTTAATAGGCATCGGAGGTTATAAAAGGATCCAGGATAATCATGGATGTCCCAGCAGCAGAGGGGTGTAAGGAGCATGCGAAGAAGTGGGGGGGGGGGGGGTCTGAGCCGGTCCGTGCAGGGCCCAAGGTGTGTAGAAGGGGGTAACAAAAGTGTACCTGAGGCGTTCTTCCCGGGTGGCGGAAGGTAGGGCCCGCTCGAGGCCATAGGATAGGTAGTCCTGGATGTTCTGCGTTGACAGTGCTTGGGGTGGTAGATGGAGGAAGGCTCAGTACGGCTAGTTGTTCGGAAGCTGCGGAGGAGGGTGAAACTGCATGCATATAAAAAGTAAGGCACAATCACTTGCACGGTATGGTTAGCGATGAGGGACTCATCCAAACAATAGAACAAATGGGACGAACAGACAAACAAACATTTAACAGGTAAAAAAGACAAATGGGTAGCAGGGGCTACAAAATTTTCAGAGGGGTAAAAGAGCACGGTGTAGAGTGCTACTTTAAGGCAAGCAAGGAGGGCTTGGCACGCCCGTTAATGTTGGACTGTGAGTGTCACTTTTGGCGACTGCAGGATCTTGAATTTCTTGACGCCACTTGCCATTCAGGTTTCACGCGGGGTGGTAGCGGAGGCATAACACGGGCAGATGAGGATTCTGGGGCATCGGGTACAATACCCCATTGGCGAAGAACCCGTAGTCCTTGGTCTATGGTGGTGACCTGCGTGTTCGAGCCTTGGTGAGTTATACATAATTTTGCAGGATATTTCCATTTGTAAATTATTTTATGGTTGCGAAGCGCCTTGGTGATAGTATTGAGGTTGCGGCGTTGCTGCAGTGTATACTGGGAATAGTCTGGCAACACTTGGATCGTCGCCGCTTGCTCCGGAAGATGATCTCTACGTCGGAAAGCTTCCAATATCTTTTCCTTAGCTTGGAAAAAATGTATGCGGAGCAGAACGTCTCTAGGGACATCCTGCGGAAGAAAGGAGGGCTTTGGGATTCTGTGAATACTGTCTATGGTTAGATCCGCATTGGTTAAGGCAGGAACGACCAGTTGAAAAAGGTCACGTACAAAGTTCGGGAGCTGGTTGGGGAGGACAGTTTCTGGAATGCCACGAAGCTTTAAATTGTTATGCCGGGACCTGTCCTCCAGGTCGGCAAGTTTGGCTTGGATGCGGTCAATGTCAGTCTGTTGGGCTGTATGAGAATCCACTAGGGCATTGTATGAGACAGCAAATTCATCCATCTTGCATTCCACATTATTAACCCTTTCGCCCAATCCATGTAACTCCTTTTGGCAGTAAGCTATGGAGGATGATACAGTGGCTTGCATTGATTTATGCATCATGGACAGCATGTCTCTTAAGGCAGTGTCAGAAATAGGCTGTCCTGTGGTAGGGATGGAGGCAAAGGGGTCTGGTGCAGGTACATAGGCCCATGCAGAGGCTATAGCAGGGTCTTGGTCACTCACCTCCATGGATGTAGAGCGGGCTGTGTGGTGGCTGTCTTCCCACCGAGGCTTCGATTTGGCCGGGCTGTGAGTAGATGGCGTGGAGGGTGAGGAGTCTGCAGAACGCTCCGGTCTCGATTGCTTGTTCGCATCTGCTGTGTCTGAGCGCGCCGGTGACGTCACGGCTGCGACATGGCTGGGAGACACTAGAGGGCGGGTGTCGCTAGCTTGCTGCGGGGCTCCGGCGCCATTTTTCAGTAGTCCCGAGTCCGCCGGGTGAAAAAAATTCGGACAATTTGCGGACTGCTGGCGAGTCTAACTTCCTCCGCGACATGATGCGAGGGTGCCTCGGGTGTTCCCCCAGAGATCTCTGTAGGTTAGGCAGTCAGACACTCACATGGATGGGCCGTAGATGCGGTTGTTAGCGGGCATGCGGCGGAGCTCCCTCTTCAAGCGGCCATACTGTCCAGCGGTCGCCACGCCCCCCAATGGGGTAACATAATTTAAAGTTAATAGCAACAAAGGAGGTTTAACAAAAATACATGACATCACGCCAGGCAGGCCTAGGAAGCTCCTGTCGGGTGGAGATCACTCTGCCTGATAGAGAAGTGACTGTGTTAGTATTGTGCCAGCTGGGTGCAGGAGCGTACTCTGCACACCGATACCAATCCGCTGCAGCTCTGCAAATATAACATTGTGTAGTGGCGACTGGCAGCTGTATACAGTGTCTGGCCCCTACATTAATTCAGCCCTGAGGGTGGCCTTTCTACCTGGCTTTAGAGCAGCCTGGGGGGCAATTGCCACCCTGCCCCCCTTCCCAGTCCTCCCCTAGACTACACATATCAGAAACCCAAACACTGTATGAAAGGCAGGAAGTAATCTGCCCGGGAAGAAACTGACCTGTCTCCACAGTGTGATGAGCTGTCTTTCCATGGTTTGTCACAGTGAGCTGGAAATGATGTTAAAAAAACAGAAAGGGGAGAGCAGCTGTATCACAGGGAAAAGTCGTCATAATGGGGGACTTCAACTTTCCAGATATTGACTGGTTAGAGGGAACGTGTGACGGTATCACTATATCTCACCGCCTTGTAATTCATTAATCCCCAATAGTTGAAGAATTCCCAATTCGCCAAATAAGAAATCGCTGGTATCGCTGAATAACTCCACACATGAGCCAAAGCTGAATGCTGGAACCACTTTAGTGGAAGCAACCACAGGCATTCAAAACTACAATTTCTTTTATACCCTGCTCCCATACAAGGGAGACACCCACAACAAATATACATTAACCAATAACACCAAGGTTACAACCCACAAAAAATCCTCCCCTCTGTCTGTGATGTAATTATGGTACACAATGGTTAACATAATTATCACAGGCAGGAAAAATGCAGTTTTACCCGCATGCTGTAACTATACTATACATCCAATCTTTATACAAATACATATTCACAATCAATCAATTCAGGGGAACAACATATTAAAAAATGGCAGGAATCAGACCAGGGGTTCAAAAGTTATTAAAAGTCTCTTTGGCCTTGCTGTATACATGGCTTTTCTGTCCAAAACCGGTTCTACACAGTCTTTTGTCCTGGAGACAATTGAGAAGTGATCTCCCAAGGACAGAGGCAAGACTCCATTAGCCACATGGTAGCAAAAGACAGCAAAATACATGAAACTATATAACTATGCGGCTATTGCATAAAACAGGTACATTCAACATATCCCCAGAGAGCTTAGATCTGAGCACACATCATTAAAGCGGTAGTATACCGCTTTTTTTGACTTTTAACTACAGGTAAGCCTATAATAAGGCTTACCTGTAGGTACAATTAATATCTCCTAAACCTACATGGTTTAGGAGATATTTGCTTTGCACGCAGCCACTGATGCGTGCGGCACATGCGCTCTGAAGGTACGGCGGACCTTCAGAGTTCCTTGCTGGAAAAATGACTCCCGCACGCATGCGCGAGAGTGGCGTCATCGCGGCTCTGGCCAATCAAAGTGCCAGAGCCGCCGAACCTGAAAGAGACGCCTAAGGGATCATGTCAGCTCCCACAGCGGTGTCCTGGGGTCCGTGTCGGGGCTTCATTCTAAGGTAAGTGTTTCATAATGAGCTAGTATACTAGCTCATTATGCCTTTGTCTTGCAGGTTTTTTTTTTTTTCTTTGAGTTTACTACCGCTTTAATGGTTGGCGCTCAGATCACATACATACAGATTAAACAGCAGGGGAAAAACAAGTGTTTCAACATGGGACCATAATCACATGGTAAGAGGCTGGCAAGTAGTCCTCTCCAAGTACTCGTGGCCAACTCAAAAGAGGGGAGTTTGTCACAGACATATAAACGAATACTCAATATAGTCTTTTAAGCAGGGAGAGGAAAACATGCGAACAGACATAGAAGGGCATCCTTCACAGAACGGCTAACTCTTTAAAGATGCGGAGATACGGGACAACTTGGGAACCAGCGATCACATTATAATTTCATTCAGCATAAATCATAGGAAAAGAACACAAGAGCCAACTTTTCTAAACTGCGCTCAATACTACAAGATAATAAATGGTACTAAATCCTAGAAACATTGAACACTGAGGAAAAATGTGAGTGCTTTAGGAACATATTAAGTAATGGTATCATCCAATGTATTCCAATGAGTAATAAATATAAAAGAGCGAAGGGTAAACCTGGGTGGCCAAACTTTAATGTAAAAAGACATATTAAAGAGAAAAAAAAAATGGCCTTCAAGAAATACTGTATAAGGCCGAGGGGTCATTGTCAGCAATCCAACACTCCAGGAAATGCAATAAAAAATGTAGCAATGCACTCAGGGGAGCTTAAATATAACATAAAAATCACATAGCGTAGGAGAGTAAAAAAAAAAAAAAAAAATCCCAAGAATTTGTTTTAATTATATCAACAGCAAAAAAGGGAAGTCAGAGCATATTGGCCCCATAAAGGATGATGATTAACAGGCAGGAAGTTGGTTACAAATGATAAGGAGAAGGCAACTGTACTAAATGCTTTCTTCTCATTTTTTTAAACAGGAAAAGAAGGGATATAACAACCATGACTGTATTGTTAGTACCATGCCACAGGATGTAACTAGAAAAAGACTAGAAAAGCTTAACATAGATAAATCACTAGGAACTAAAGGATTACACCCGAGAGTCCTCAAAGAGCTCAGTCAGGTTATAGCCAGACAATTATACTATTTTTATGGACAGCATACTGACAGGAATGGTACCAGCTGATTGGTGAAAAGCCCACATGGTACCAATAATCAAAAAAGGGCAGAGATATATTCCCAGAAACTACAGGTCTGTCAGTCTAACATCAATAGTATGTAAACCGTTGGAGGGGATGTTAAGGCACTATATCCAAGAATTTTCTGATGAAAACAGTATCATTAGGAGTAATCAGCATGGGTTGATGAAAGGTCATTCTTGCCAAACTATTAACATTCTACGAGGAATGAGCTGCCGTCTTGATATGGGAAGGCCAGTGGATGTGGTGTATCTGGATTTTGCAAAAGTATTTCATACAGTCCCCCATAGATGCTTAATTCACAAACTGAGGCCTGTAGATATGGACCAAATGATTTGTACATAGATAGAAAACTGATTACAGGGCCATGTCAAAAGGGTGATACATACCATATACTCAGACTGGTCTAGAGTGGTAAGTGGGGTACCCCAAGGCTCTGTCCTGAGACCAATTCTGTTTAATTTATTAATAAATTATATAGAGGATGACATAAATACCCCATCTCAGTGTTTGTTGATTACACAGAGCTAAGTAGGGAAATAACTTCACAACAGCAAAACAGGGGATTTACTCCAGAGATAAAGTGATAATCCTGTCACTTTATAAAACTCTGGTTTGGCCACATCTGGAGTATTCTGTCCATTTCGGGTCACCAATCCTCAGGAGGGAGGTGCTGGAACTGGAGAGAGTCCAGAGAAGGGCAACAAAGTTAGTAAGGAGACTGAAGGACCTCAGTTACACAGAAAATCTACAAGCACTAAACCTATTCTTTCTGGAGAAGAGACTTTTGAGAGGAGATATGATAGCAATATACAAATACCTCAATGGCAATTCTGGCATAGGGAAAATACTATTTAGTCTCAGGGGGTGTAAGAAGACACAAGGCCACTCAATGAAACTGGAGGAGAAGCAGTTTAACCTTAAACTGCATAGGGGGTTTTTCACTGTCAGGGCGGTAAGGATGTAGAACTCTCTTCCACAATTGGATGTTGTGACGGTACTAACCATCACTATGAGTGAAAGACAGATAATTAATGGTTTGGATTGCTTCAAATGGCACAGTAATATTTTTCAACCATATCTTCATATAGAAATATGAAGATTTAATACCACCTTACACAGTTTATTCCATGTGCTTGTCTGTGAGAGAGACACACAGACTGTCATTGGCAGACTTCCCTATTGTTTGTGTATTGGGAGGGAATGTGGATTGTGCCTGTCTCATTGTTAAATGTTAATGACCTCACATTGTTCTGTCTGCCTTAAGATAGGCTTATTATGGGATGTATGTGTGTGTATGTGGATTTGCTGCTAAGGGGAGGGAGGATTGTCCCACAGTGTATATCTTTGTATACACTGTATTGGAGTGTAAAACTCTGTTTTCATTGGATTGTGAATGTCAGGGCCTGTTTTAAACACGGTCCACCTGGGCGGTAACCTTGTGGGGGAAAATTGTATACAAGTCTGTTTCTTGTTCAATAAAGTTGAGTTATACTTCACACTAAATTTAAAGTCCTGTCTCTCATTGGGAGAATATGTTACAAGGGATTGCTATGTCCTTCATACTCCCTTGGATAATCACTAAGCTCTTGTAAGAGCTTGTGTAAGAGCTTGTTCCTGTTCCTGCTGCACTCTCTGGGGAAAGAGAGGTTCACCCACGGGAACCTGGAGCCTTGTCGTAGGTCCAGAGTGGGTAGGAGACGGCGAGACCCTAACCAAGCTGCGGCGGTTCGTGGGGTCTGAAGTGGTTACGGTGTCTGGTGGAGTGCTTGGAGCCCTCGGGAAGCACTAGGAGCATCCGTCAACAGAGGTGCCCGGTCGGGGTGTAGGTCGATCCATTACATTGGTGGCAGCAATGGGATTCAAACCCACGCCTCCAGAGAGATTGGCGGTTGATCCGTTACAGATGTATCAGCAGGAAGTATTGATAGTTTAAAAAAAAACTCTTGGACGTACATCTTAGCGAACACAGTAGGCAGGGATACAGGAAATAATTATCAACATTCACACCTACACAGGTTGAACTGGATGGACAGGCGTCTTTATTCAACTTTACAAACAATGTAACTATTGAGACCGTTGCAATCATACAAGTATGTCACCATACTTTCACTTTCTCTCTCTACAGTATCTCTTCTTCTTTCTCTCCTGCTCTTCCTCTCTTTATTTTATCTCTATGTCTGTGTTTACCCTCTCTCATTCTCTTTCTCTGCCAAAGCAAATGAGGAATACCTACTGTATGTGGGTGGATAGGAAGTAGGTCCACGGACATTTTTACGGGTAAGGGATAATATAAAGTGTGCATGAGATGAGTCCAGGTAGAGAATATTTAGATCCATAATTTCATACATCCCTCTCAGACATACTGTAACATATGGTGAGAGCAGAGAATCTTTTGAGATGAGTGTTTTTCTCTCTGTCCTCTAACCTTTTCTGTGTCCATCTATCATTTAATTTTCTCGCTCTCTCTCTTCTCAGAGTCAGACTGGGACACTGGGTCAGATCAGAGGAAATGAGAGTGGGGACCCAACTTTATAGTGGTGCACAAAGAAATCCATTGCAAATAGTGGGTGTGGATTAATGTGAGTAGCTAGGGAAAAAAATGCTCTTTTCATGGTCATTGTTTGATGGTGACAGTCCAACACTTTATACAATGCCACCATAGTACATTATATCCTGATTCATAATACATTATATCTAGGGAAGAGCAAAACATACCTGGGTTTGGGTCATGGGAGGTTCTGTGCTAACGTTTGAACATTTATTCGAACCCTGTTAAAATCAAGGGCAGGGGAATCTTTAAAATAAGTTCTGGACATGTTCAAGGCTACTAGGCAATGAAATTGTCTATCACAGGTCATAGGGGTCTGGACATTGCATTGGTGGATATGTATCATAGCAAAAAAAAAAATCAAATATTCTGTTCAATGGAGATTAGCAATTTTTTAAAATGAAACAGATTTTTTTTTTTACAAAACTCCTTTAAATTAGATGCTGGGAGATGCCCTAAACCTCCATAGGAAGTGGCACACCTGTAAAATACATGCACTGTATTATCAAAAGTACTGGGACGCCTGCCTTTACACACACAAGCTTTAATGGCATCCCAGTCTTAGTCCGTAGGGTTCAATATTGAATTGGCCAACCCTTCACAGCTATAACTCTTCTGGGAAGGCTGTCCACAAGGTTTAGGAGTGTCTATGGGAATGTTTGACCATTCTTCCAGAAGCGTATTTGTGAGGTCAGGCACTGATGTTAGATGAGAAGGCCACATCAGTGCTTAGAACTATATACACTCCAGTATATAAACACACTTTCCTCTTCTACCTCCAGTGCCATCTTGATTGCAGAACAACTCCCAGGACCAGCTAGCACAGGTTTCAGATCCAGTACTGTCTCAGCTACATCTGGGTAAATGCCCTTTGTAGACAGGGATCGCGGGCCCCTATGGTGTAGAAAAAAGATAGGAGTCTTTGTTGCTAGCTGTCCTATCTGTGGCTACTGATCCCAGCACCACCTCTTCAGGCACTGCTAACCCTCCGGGCTGTAGCTGCCTCTTTCTCCTGCTCGTGCCACCACAGTCCTCCTGACTGGCTCTACATCCATCCCAGATGGCACCTTCCCAGTCCTTTCAGGTGTGCCTCCCGGTTCTCCTGACTGTGTGTCACTCACCAGACCTCTAGGCTGTTCTTGTTCCTTCTGGAGACTTGCCTGGCAGTGTTCTCCCACTGTCCTCTGCTTGCTCCCGTGCCTCCTGGCCAGGACACCTCCGTGTGTCTTAAAGAAGTTCCTGTCTGCATCCAAGCCCAGGCCCAAGATCACCCCCTCCCAGACTGGGGAGCTCCCTCAAAGTCCACCGACAGCCTAGCACTCCATCTTCAGCTTCCACCCAAACAACTCCTACCTAGCTGGGCTGACCCAGAGTATTTGAGGGGGCCTGCCCCCTGCCAACTCAAGTTGAGGATTGGCCAGGGCCTTCAGAATACTGCAGGCAGCTCCACCTTACCTCCCCTCCCATTCTTCTGGAAGTTTCCAGAACGTTCGAGAAGTAGAGGGGAGGTCTCAGGGATGCTGCCTGTGAGTCATCTACCTCTATGTGGATCTCTGCCCAACGCTGGAAAAACACAGACAAGCTTGGTTGCGAGCCAAGCCTGCACAAATTTACCTAAACTTAACAGAAGAAAAGCTATCTACAAATCTAGCACACTAGAGGGTGCTACACCAAAATAAAGTGCAATGTGTTTGAGCTGTAAACCTATTCAAAACAAATGTGCAATGTAGTAAAAATCAATCCATCAAAAATTGGCAATAAGTGAAAAGTCCTTCTTGAAAATTCAGTTCATGACTTCTTCTATATCATTAAGACCAATCTTCAATATGGTACGTTATCACCATCCTCAATGTATTAAAAACACCCAGAAGTGCTCAGTTGGATGTCTAATCACCAGAGGACCATAACCCATTTCGCTAAAAAGAGGGTCAAATATCACCTGTGTTAGTATATCTCTTTTAGTTCCTTCCTGCCCCTCTCAGGAGTTTTGTATATCTCTCCTCCTCTCCACCATAGCACCACATAAATGCAAAAAAAAAAAGGGGGAACCAATAGCTTGATACCATTTACTAAAACATGGTATGCCTACATTTTGAAGTGCCTATACCCGCCACTAAGAAACACCCGCATGGAATATTCTGGAGACACCATCGCCGCCGAGCTCACGCTAAAGAGCTGGCGTGCGTTCCACCTGGAACATGGAAGTGACGTGACCAGAATACTACACCTCAACGTACATTTCGTCGTCTGATGTCTGAACTTTACTGTATATGTGACATTAGTTTAGCATTTAGTATATACATTTTAGCTACCCCTCATAAATACACCTGCTGCCTGCTGTCTGCCCAACCTGGGGTCTGCTGTCTCTGCTGCCCTCTGCTGTTCCAGAAGATCGGATCCTTCTCTGGCGATACACCTGCTACCTACTGCCACCGCTGATGGAACATCTTACAGGCACTCATAGCTCGCTGTGCTCTCACGACCATAATCGCAACTTCAGTGGTCTCAGAGTTGGGGCTGTATGAGGGACCTCTGCACGTCAGGCTCCACTGTAAAGTACGTGACATCCGCTATGTGTCTCTCATAGAATTTTTTAGCTGCCCTGACTGTGTTCTTACACTTCTTGTTGCATTCCTTGTAGTGTTGGGATGCTGACAATGCCCCCTCCGCTTTATACTTTTTAAAGGCCATTTTTTTCTCTTTAACTACTTCAATACAGTGCACTTTCACCCCCTTCCTGCCCAGGCTAAAGCCCCGTACACACGATCAGATTATCAAACGATCTGTCGTCCATTTTTTGTGGCATGCTAGTCTGATGTGGAAAGTGAAGAGGTTATTTTCATATGAATTTTCCCATACGACAGAATTCTACTTCAGAAGTGATGTCATGTGCTGGATTGTTTTGTATGTGTTCTTTCGTCTCTGAGCATGCCTAGTCTTGCTCTTAAGATTTTTTTTCATCGAAATCTGTATTAATATGACAAAAATCAGACGTTGTTTGACGGATGACAAAAATTATATAGCCTGCACATCAGGATTTTGTCAGCCGAAAAGTCAGAGTCGGCTGTCGAAAGCACCATACTAACAATCCAAAAATCGACAGATCGGTCGTCGGATGAATTTTCCCTACAGATTTTCTTATCGTGTGCTTTCAGCACTGTCACACTTTGAATGACAATTGCGCGGTCATGCTACACTGTACCCATATGACATTTTTATCACTTTTTTCACACAAATAGAGATTTATTTTGGTGGTATTTAATCATCGCTGGGTTTTTTATTTCTTACAAAAAAAAAAAAAGGTAAGACAGAAAATTTTGAAAAAAAAAAAATTATTATTTTCTGCGAGTATGCAGTATTTTGAAAATAAATCATTTTTCTCCTTCACTGATAGGCTGCACTGATGGGCACTGATAAAGTGGCACTTATTAGCACTGATGAGGTGGCACTTATGGGCACTGATGAGGAGGTACTAATATGCCGCACTGATTGGCACTGATAGGTGGCACTGATAGGCGGCAGTGATGAGCACTGATAGGTGGCACTGATGGGCACTGAGAGGTGGCACTGATGGGCACTGATGGACGGAACTGATCAACGGCACTGATGGGCACTGACGGACGGCACTGATGAACACTAATGGGCAGCACCATCAGTGCCCATAGTGCTGCCAGTCGGTGCCTAGATGAGCAGGCACTGATGGGCACTGACTGGCAGCACTATGGGAACTGATTGTGGGCACTGTGGGCACTGATTGGCACTGTTTTTCACTTTTTTGTAATCAGGGCACTGATGATCAGTGCCCTGATTACCTGTCCTGGTCTCCCCTGTGAGGAGGATCACATGGGTAAAGAGCCATGTCATTGGCTCTTTACAAAGATTGGGGTCGCACCGTGTCCTAGTAACACGGCGCGCCCATGATCGACGCACTGCATGCCCCCGGGGGCACGCGAGAGAGTCTGTTCTGGTGCGCCATCATATGACGGCGTCCCAGAACAATGGTTGCACCACTCCACTGTCATTTGACGGTGGGTGGGCAGCAAGTGGTTAAACTCTTGCCGACCGCCCAACCTACATTTACTGTGGCTTGAAGGCTCCTCTGCGCAGAATCACGTACAGGTAAGTGCAGCCGGCGACCTGCTCCAACTGTGATTGGACACAGGGGGAGCCAATCAGCAGGTCTTGCGGACCCGATGTTGACTGGAATCCACCAGTCATTCCCGAGAGAGGCAGAACAGCCGTTCTGTAAGTAGGGAAGATAGAGATCCTGTGTTTCTGCTAAGCATCCCCACATTTAACCCTTTAATCGCCCCAATGTCAAAAACCTTCCCTGCCAGTGTCATTAGTACAGTGACAGTGCATATTTTTAGCACTGATCACTGTATTAGTATCACTGGTCCCAAAAAAATGTGTCACTGTGTGTCCAATTTATCTGCCGAAATGCCGCAGTCGCACTTTAAGTCGCTGATCGCCACCATTACTAGTAAAAAAAAATACATAAATAAAAATTTAATTAAAAAATTCCATAGTTTGTAGATGCTCTAACTTTGCGCAAGCGAATCAATATACACTTATTGAGATTTTATTTTACCAAAAACATGAAGCAAAATAAATATTGGCTTAAATTGATGAAGAAATTAGATTTTTTACATTTTGTTATCGGATGTGTTTTATAGCAGAAAGTAAAAAATATTGTTTTTTTTTTTTTTTCAAAATTGGCAGTCTTTTTTGCCTATAGCGCAAAAAAAAAAAAAAACGCAGAGGTGATCAAATACCACCAAAAGAAAGCATCAATGTTATTTGGGTACAGCATCCCATGACCACCCAATTGTCAGTTAAAGTAATGCAGTGCTGTATTGCAAAAAATGGCCTGGTCATGAAGGGGCATAAATCTTCTGGAGCTAAAGTGGTTAATATCTTTTTACGTTATAGTTTAGCCACCCAGGTTTAACCTTCGCTCTTCTATATTTATTGACCATTGGAATGCACTGTGTAATACCTTTTTTTATGTTTCTAAAGCACTCACATGTTTTCTCTCTGTTCAATGTTTCCAGGATTTGGTCCCATTTAATGTCTTGTAGTATTGGGCGCAGTTTGGAAAAGTTGGCTATTTTGAAATTTAGTGTTCCTGTATAGTGATGGACGAACATCGGACGGGGCGGTTCCCGAACGCGATCCGCAAACTTTCTCAAATGGTCGCGAACCGCAAGTTCGCGGCGGACCCCATGCACTTTAATGGCAGGCGAACATTAAAAACATCCAGGTCATATTTGCAGCCACAAAATACTTACTAGCTGTGCACACATAGTCCCATAACATGGACACTGACATACCAGAAGTATTGCTATTGGAAAAGTTGCCATAAAAAAAATATATATTTTTTTTCAGCCAAAAAGTGTATTTATTTTTTTTCCAAATCAGCCAGAACTGACAGCAGCCGGTAAATACCTGTCAAATGCATATAGGGTCCATTTACACGTCTGTAAAATGGGTCCGCATCCGTTCCACAATTTGGCGGAACGTTTACAGACCCATTGATTTTCAATTCCAGTCTGAAAAATTAGGCATTCACAGAATAAAGAAGTAAGTGTCGGCCAGTACAGGCCCCAAAAATTAGCAAACAGGCATTCACCTGACAGCAAAGAACTTTGTATTCTGTGGCTGGAGGTACATTAGGCATTCACAGGATACAGAAGTAAGTGTCGGCCATTACAGGCCCCAAAAATTAGCCCACAGGCGTTCACCTGACAACAAAGAACTTTGTATTCTGTGGCTGGAGGTACAACAGGATACAGAAGTAAGCGTCGGCCATTACAGCCCCCAGAAATTAGCCCACAGGCGTTCACCTGACAGCAAAGAACTTTGTATTCTGTGGCTGGAGGTACATTAGGCATTCACAGGATACAGAAGAAAGTGTCGGCCAGTACATGCCCCAAAAATTAGCCCACAGGCGTTCACCTGACAGCAAAGAATTTTGTTTTCTGTGGCTGGAGGTTGCTGTGTGGAGCAGGGACAGACTGTAGCAATTAGGCTTTCAACGAACATAAAAGGCCTTTTATGCCGCTGTATTTACTTAAGACAGGGACCATGAATTGTTATGGGTGGTGGCAGATATTTGTGGCCTGTCATGAGGAATTTGAATCAAACATGGTCTACTGGTCACATGTGTTGAATTCCTTTCGAGATCCATGCCTCATTCATTTTTAGAAATGTGAGGTAGTCAACACTGTCATGATCTAGGCGAGTGAACTTATCGGTCCCGATCCCCCCTGCTGCACTGAACGTCCTTTCGGACACTACATTGGACGAGGGGCAAGCCAAAATTTCCATTGCAAATTGTGTAAGCTCTGGCCAGAGGTCAAACCTGCTCACCCAGTAGTCAAGGGGTTCATAACTTCTCAGAGCGTCCACATCAGCCGTTAACCCGATGTAATCGGACACCTTTCGGTCTATGCGTTCCCTGATGCTGGAGCCTTTGCAGTCAACGCATAAGTTGCGTTAAGCCCAACACTCACCTTGGGGCGATCCGCTGGACGGATGGAAAATAGGGTTTACATCCGTCCAGATTTGACGGATCAGATCGGATGTCAGTGGACATGTCTCCGCTGACATCCGATGCCCCATAGACATGCATGGGGAGACCGTTCAGATCCGCAAAAAAACGGACAGTCGGATCTGAACGGTCATTGGAACACCACTATGGAAGGTCCTAGGAAGAACATTTTTCTCACAGAAGAGCATCCCAGAGCTGTATGGCCATGTTCAGTGGCAAGTGAATGTATCTCTGGCACACAGTGTCGGTACAAAGATACATCTGACCACAGACACATGGTCTAGCAAACACTGGCAGGGAAGGTATAACTTTTACTGCCCACTGGGTGAACCTTCTGACGGCCGTCAAGCATGTAACCTGTGGCACCCGTGTAGATTTGGTTTTACCGCCATGGATTGCATGCAGGCCTGCCTCTTCTTCTCCTCCTCCTTCTCCATCCTCCCTCTCCTCCTCGGCTGACTCCTCATTTTCCTCTGCTACAGTCTATTCTGCTGCGCCACCCAAGATCCCCAAAACCTATTCGGCATGCCAGGTGAGACGTTGCCATGCTGTGCTGTGTCTGTTGTGCCTGGAAGCCAAGAGCCACACTGGTCCTGCACTCCTTTCAGCTTTGCTTTCACAGGCAGATCAGTGGCTGAGACCACTCAATTTGACAGTTGGTAAAGTGGTGTGTGACAACGGTGTCAATCTGCTGAGCGCGCTGAAACAGGGCAAAATTACACATGTGCCATGCATGGCACACGTCCTGAACTTGGTCGTGCTGCAATTCATTGTCAAATACCCTGGGGTCCAGGACGTCTTGCGGCAGGCTAGGAAAATCTCAGCCCCGAAGATCTCAGAAGATCTTACACAGCCATGGCTCGCCTTGCTGACATTCAGCGGCGACACAACCTGCCCGTCAGACGTCTTATTTGTGACTGCCCGACGCAATGGAACTCAACCTTGTATATGTTTGATAGGCTGTTCCAGCAGAAACGTGCAGTTAACGACTACCTGTACGAACTCTGAGGCAGGACAGGTTCTGGGGACCTTGGGTTTTTTTTCACCACGCCAGTGGCTGCTAATGCGCGACGCATGCAGACTTCTGCGGCCATTTGATAGGATCACCAAACTGGTCAGTTGCAGCCAGGGCACCATCAGTGACATCGTACCTTACGCCTTCTTTCTGGAGCGTGCATTGCGTCGTGTCATTGATCAAGCCGTCGAGGAGCAGGAAGATGAGGAAGTCGCGATGCTGGATGAATATAGAAAGCATATTTTAGTGGATTTGTATTGTGCAGCATTGTGACTGGTGGGCGGTTCTGCAGCGATACTACAACTACAAAGAGTGACAAACGCAATAAGAAAAAAGTATTTTAACTGTTGTGATAGACCAGTGGCCCCCAAAACGACAGATTGAAGCGGGGGTGTAATATAACAATATGCTTTCATAATTGTGTATTTGGATACTGCAGAAATTTTGCCTCTGCATCATCAACGTCAGCTTCCCCACCACTAACATTAGAGATCTCGGAGTAGGCAGCAACAGCGGGGACCAACCTCCTTCGGCTGATCTGGGTACTGTCGTCAGAGTGCTGAGTGGAGGCTTTTGCTACCTTCTCTACCTGATCCGATGCCAAGAATGGCTGCGCATCGTAAATATCTTGTGATGGATCAGAAAATAATTCCTGTGACTCAAGCGGAGGGTATATGGTGGTGGTGGTGGTGGTGTCTTTGGGGGTGCACACAGCAGAGAGTGAAGAGGGTGCAGATAGAGAGAATGAGGAGGGTTCAGAAGAGGAAGGCCGTTTGAGCCATTCAACCAAGTCTGGTGCGTCCTTTGACGTAATCGAATGCACCTTCTGCAACTTCCCACTTTGGCTCCGGCCTGGTGCTCCTGCCCTAACCCTACCACCCCTGTGGAAGGGCCTACCTCTTCCTCTGCCTGTCATTTTTTAAATGACCCTGTGACAAAAGTCTCTAGAGAAGCGCCGTATATGTGGTAGAAGGTAAATAACACCCGCTTCAATCTGTCGTTTTGGGGGGCCACTGGTTTATCACACCAGTTATGAAAAATATTTTCTAGTATCTTTTGTTACTGTGTGTAGCAGAGTTAACGCAGCAAAAGAGGCAAAATTTCTGCAGTACCCAAATACACTATAATATGCTTTCTATATTAGAAAGTATATTATAAGTGTATTACACCCCTATATACTGCACACCAAACAATAGTACACCTATACCAGTCCTTTAAAGGACTTTTGTGGACCTATTACCGAGCGATTTTTGTCACTCAGTGCCAGTTCACACTGATGCGATGCAGGAACACTGCCAATATATCTGCAGCACAGGCAGTTCATACTGCCATATGCGATACGATGGGGGTGTCAATTCAAAGTTAACGACACCCCCAGCTCAGATCGAATATCACAGTGCAATCTGACAGATTGCACAGAATCGGATCCCACTGGTGTGAACCACCATGCGATCTGATTCTGCTGCGGACCAAAAAAAGGGTCCTGTGTGTGTTCAGTGCGATTGCGGTGCGAATTCAGCCATACAAACTGTATGGCTGAATTTGCACCGCACAGACATCGCATGTAATTTTAGGAGCAGTGCACTCAGAGTTACATGCGATCTCTGTGATTGCATCAGTGTGAACCAGAACTGACAGTCTGTCCCTGCTCCCCACAGCAAACCTCTTCTTACACTGACAAAAGACAGAATATAGACAGTACACCTGTACCAGTCCTTAAAAGGACTTGTGTGGACCTATTACCAAGCGATCTGTGTCACTGACAGTCTGTCCCTGCTCCACACAGCAACCTCTCCCTACACTGACAAAAGACAGAATATAGACAGTACACCTTTACCAGTCTTTAAAAGGACTTTTGTGGACCTATTACCGAGCAATCTGTGTCACTGACAGTCTGTCCCTGCTCCACACAACAAACCTCACCCTACACTGACAAAATACAGAATGTAAAATGGCAGCCAGGTCAGGTCTATTTATAAGGTAGTGGGTATATCCATGTAATGAAATGTCTCATTTGGCTGTCCTGTTCCACCTGATGGATGTGTCATGGGTCAAAGTTCTTCACAATGTAAAAGAATATGGCGGCGGACAGCGAACGAGCAAAGTTCGCCGCGAACTGACCGCCGGGCGAATCGCGAGGCCATCTCTATTCCTGTACTACCTTTGTGCCTTCTTTTACTATGATTTATGCTGAATTTAATTATCCTGTGATCACTAGGTTCCAAGTTGTCCCGTATCTCCACATCTATGACCAGATCTGATTCATTGTTTAAATATTAGGTCTAGCAATCCATTCTTTCAAGTCGACATTTAAGAAATGACAAACCTTTAAAAAGTGAGCTGTCCCTTCTGCCCAATTGATATCTGGATAGTTGAAGTCTCCCATTATGATGTCATTTCCCTTCCTCGCCATCATTTCTAACTGTGATAGCAGTCTACGCCCACCCGGACGTAACGCGTACGGGGGATGGTCACATGATCCACGGCCGTAATTATCCAGGAATCAACACAGCACAGCACGCTGCACGCTCTGCATTTCTTTATGTTTTTACTCTTTGGATACAATATTGCATTTGCAATATCTGAGGAGTGAGCGTTTGAATCTGTGTTCCCTGTGAATTTGGTTTAATAAGCGTATTGACCCTGCAGGGTCGTATCATTAAGGTGAGAGGCAGATATTGCTTGGTGGTGGGAAGCTGTGAGCACCAAAGTCACACTGATCTCAAGCCATGGACTGTCTCTCTTACTTCTGACTCTGCAATTTGGGTCATTTTTTTTTGGAAAATTATTTTTATTCAGTTTTCAAGAACATACAAAAAGAAAACAGTAACAACGGTTACAATAAGACAAGGCAGACATCAAACAAAAACATCTACCCAACCCCAGAAACCCCCCCCCCCCCAAAACAGACACCAGCACCCCAACATCATCCCGGATGACCGAGGCCAGCAGGGTCAGCACCGGCCCACGCCAGAAACAAACGCAGGCCGGCTCCGACCCAGAGAGAAGAGCACCCCTCAGTAGCACCCAATCAAACCCCCCTCAGTGCACACCCAAAACACAGCTGTCATGCAGTATAGTTCAGGCTAGGCAGCAATATAAAATAAAGTACATAAATCCAGCAAATCAACATGCAAATGGCATAACATAATAACAGGACGCAGGGCCAGCGTCAAGCCTCCTCCCCCAAAAAGTGCAAAGTTAACCAATTGATGAAGATGAGTCAACCCACGCCCTCCAGACCTTTTCAAATTTTTTGGGACAACCCCTAGATAAGTATGTCGCCTTATAGAGCGGCAAGCCAGCATTGACCAAGCCCCTCCAGAAAGAAAGCGAGGGAGGAGCCTCCTTCTTCCAATGGAGCAGGATCGCCTTCCTGGCATAAAACAGCAGTATACTGAGCAACGTTCTGTGGGCCACCGAAGGGACCACCTCCTCCACCAAACCCAAGAGACAGACCCTCGAGGTCAGTGGAATAGGGGTCAGCAACACCTCGTTAATACAGTCAGTCACAGCCCCCCAAAACATCTGGATCTGGCTGCAGTCCCAAAAGACGTGAGTCGCGTCTGCCGGAGAAGTAGAACAACGCCAGCATTCAGCGGACGAGGTCGGATAAATCCTGGCCAGGCGGGCCGGAGTGTAATAGATCTGGTGCAGGAATTTGAATTGTATGAGCCGGTCCCTAGCGGACACCAGATATTTAAAGGGTTCAGTCCAGACCTCATCCCAGTCGTCACCTTGCAGGTCGGGCACCTCCAACGTCCATCTGTCTCTACATTTAGTAATGCTAGGGGGGGTCAGTCTAAACATATCCTTATACACAGTCGAAAGGATCTTGAGCGAGGTGTCACAAGTTAACACACACTCAAGATCCGAACAGCACATTTCCACGTGAGACGTGGCAAACTGGCTTCGGAAAGCATGTCGCAGTTGGAGATATCTAAAGTAATAATGATTGGGCAGGGCAAAGTTGTCTTTCAAACGGTCAAAAGGAAGAAGATCCCCCGCTGCTGTAATGTCCCCCAAGGTCTTAACCCCTTTCACCGCCCATACCACCGGGTCAAGAAACTTATGGAAGTGGGGGAGGGTAGGATTCATCCACAGGGGGGTAGACGGAGAGAAGCCAACATAGCTAGGACAGGTCAAGCGCAATGACTGCGCCCAAGCTCTCACCGTGGCTTTCATGGTCAACGTTAACGGGAGATCCGAGCCAAGTCCCCTAAACAGGGCCAACCGGAGAGTCTCAAATGAGCCCAGATGAGCTGCCTCCAGGATCGTGGCCGAATCCCCTTCATCCGCCCGCAGCCATCGTCTTGCAAATTTGGGTCATTTTTTAAATGTTATTTCATCCCATCTGTAGGAGGTTCTTTATTAGACTGCGCTGCACTATGTTTTATGTTATATGTTGAAGGTGTCCAGATTGCCCTTGAGTGTTAGCTGCTGGTCTACAGACTATTTATATATTCAGCGCTGAATCTTTCTCCTTTTTATATTAATAAATAATATCAATATTAATAATCCATGCCCCCACTTCTCACCGTTCTTTTTAGGGGTAGGTTGGCAATGAAACACACAACACACACTGTAGGCAAAAATAATATATTGTACAAATAATTAACTTGAACAACTTTGTCACAAATAAGGGAATACATAAATTATTATACTTTGGAGGTATAAATGTTACTGACCCAGATTAACCGCAACATTCAATGCTGGCTAATACAGCCCCGGCACCTAAGAAGACCAATACCTATGAAACCCACGACAACATTCAAGCACTCATCAATTGGAATTCTAGCTACCGTGTTTCCCCCGAAAACAAGACCGGGTCTTATATTAATTTTGGCTACAAAAAACGCACTAGGGCTTATTTTCAGGGGATGTCTTATTTATTTATGGTATGTAAAAAGACGAACTTAAAGGGATTGTAACCCTAAAATAAATAAATATCCTGATCCTTTAAAGCATGGTAGACAGCACAGTGCTTGTGTTGTGTCATTTAGCCCTCTTCCAAAAAAGCTGGAATAAAATAATAAAATGTTAAAAAAAGTTCTCTCCCTGTCAGCTCAGGAGTCAGCATTATGGCATTCTGTAATCCCAAAAATAAACCTTGGATAAAGTCATTGTAAAAATATGTAATGGGTTTTGTAAAAAGATTATGTAATGTGCAGCGTGTCTCCTTTTGTAACTTTATTGTGGAAAATACCATATTTACAGCACCGCTGGGCACTCACGTGACCCTCCGGAGCTCTACTTTCCCTCTCTCCGAATACTGCAGAAGGAGGGGCTGAGATCAAGGATTTTACTAGGGCTTATTTTTGGGGTAGGGCTTATATTGCAGCCATCCCTGAAAATCATGCTAGGTCTTAATTTCAGGGTAGGGCTTATTTTCAGGGAAACAGGGTAGCAAGCACATGGAATATACCACTCCTCAGTCAGGCCAGCCCTTCAAGTCTGCAGTCAAGGTCCCCCTCAGCAAGGTCTCCCAATTAAGTCTCCAGTCCAGCTTCCAGTCCAGCACCCCAGTCAGGTTACCAGTTCAGCTCACAGTCAGGTTACCTTCCATCCAATCTGGCTTTTTTAGTCAGGGACGGTTTTCTCCTTCGCCCAGCCTACTTTCCAAGTCCAGTCTTTGCTCTTCTTATATAAGTTCCCTCCATTCACCCTCATTGAGTAAACTTTGATTGGCCCAAAGTTATAATCAAATCTTTCTCAAGAACTTGACTGGCTGGAACTCAAGTTTGCTTTGCTATCTTGATTATCACACAATAATTAAGATCTCTGGTGACCAGATGTCTACAACATGTTTATGTTTGTTAAAGGCCCGTACACACTCGATGGAAATCGGACGAAATATCCTCCGATTTTTCTCTCTCTTGCTCAGCGTTCGTAACCGTTTTTAGTTGACGGTGCATAATGTTCACAAAATTTCTCGTCCGATTTTTTTTTTTTTTTTGGGACATTTGTTTATAGACTTCTGGGTTGTCAGCAACTTCAGATCATGCACAGTTTTTCGTATTCGATATTTCACGGACGTACTGCATACACATTAAACGAAAATTGGTCATCTGGGGACGGACGATAAAAATTTTGGTGATTGTCCCTGGTTTTTTTTGTTGAAAATGTCAGCATCGGCTGCTGAAAGTTGTGCACACACTAGCCGAAAATCGTACGATTTTACCTCGGACGGGAATTTTCGGCAGATTTTCTACTAGTGTGTACCCCACTTTAGTCTGCCATCACCCTAGACTTTATGATAAACAGTCCCTATAATAGCATGTTAAGGTCCTATACCCAAATGTAGACACAATGTCTAGTCAGCAGCCCTAAAAACAAAAGAGGCAATCCTAATTACAATGCCCAACATTTAGCTTTGAAGGCACCAAGCCAAAGCTTTTGTCTACTGAGAGACAGGAGACAGTCTTGTAAGTACAAACCAGGCCCATGTCTCATCATAATACCATAAAATATATTAGGTACATAATTTTCCAGGAAATATCTATTTTAGTGGGCATGGTAATTTCTTACAGTGTAAACTGTCAAACCAACTTTCTGTTAATCCCACCAAGTCTAAACCCCCCTCATGTAATAGTAGCTCCAGTTTCTCTATTTTGTTAGCTAGACTCCTGGAATTTGAGTACGTGCCCCTGAGTTTTGTACGAGTGCAAATTATTTTCTCCTTAGGTATTCTGAGGCTGTGGTTTTGATTTGTCAACTCGTTTACACCAGGATTAGATGTTATGGATATATTATCACTAGTGCCTCCATTAGTAACCTTTGACCTCCCCCACCACCTAGTTTAACCACTTAAGCCCCGCCTGACTTTAACGGACTGCCTGACTTTAACGGACAATTGCGCGGTCTTGCGATGCTGTACCTAAATGAATTTGGTGTCCTTTTTTTCCCACAAACTGAGCTTTCTTTTGGTGGTATTTTATCACCTGTGTGATTTTTTGATCATGCGCTATAAACAAAAAAAGAGCATCAATTTTGCAAAAATAACAATATTTTTCACATTTTTTATATGAATTCCCCCCCACCCCCAAAAAAATGTAAAAATCATTTTTTTTTAACATTTTTGGCCAATTTTTTTTTTTTTTTACCATATGTTTGGTAAAATAAAAAGCAAAAAGCGTATGTTGATTGGATTGCACAAAAGTTATTGCGTTTACTAACAAAGGGAAAGATTTTTGTCATTTTTGTTGTTTTTTTTAACGCGTAATGGCGGCGATCTGCGATTTTTTTTGCGGGACTGCGACATTGGGGCGGACAGATCGGACCCTTGACTGACATTTTTGACACTTTTGGGGTTACCAGTGACATTACTACAGTAATCAGTGCTATATATATGCACTGTTACTGTAAAAATGACACTGGCAGTGAAGGAATTAACTGTATTGGAGAGGGAGGGGTTAAGTGTGTCCTAGGGGGCGTGATTCTAACTGTGATTGGCTGTGGCTGTGTGTGTAAGAACAGTGATCAATGGTCCTACATAGTAGAACCGTTTGATCATCATTCTTACACAGAGAGAACTGACAGGCGGCTTTGTTTACACTAGCCGCCTGCCTTTCTCCCGCTGTCACGGACGATCGCGAGTGCCCGGCGGACATCGGGTCTGCTGGGCACACGCGCGGGGGGGTCCGTGACCGCACGAGAGCCAGAGCGAGCCTCCGGCGGCGTGCACTCGCTCCCCACACCCTTACCGGCTAGCGATGTAGCCCTACGTCGCTCTGCCTGTGAGGGGCTGACTGCCGACGTAAATAGTCGTGCGGCAGTCGGCAAGTGGTTAAAAGCATATTTGCTATCCTTTCTCTCAGCAGAGCTGCACCCTCTCCATTAAGTTGTAGCCCATCCCTACTAAAGAGCTGGTAACCAAGTAAGAAGTCAGCCCAGTTTTCCAGGAAACCAAAACCCTCCTTCCTACACCAGCTCCTCAGCCACTTGTTAATTTCCCTAAGCTCCTGCTTCCCTTCTGATTTGGCTCGAGGTACAGGTAGAATATCTGAGAAAACCACTTTGGAGGTTCTTCTCCTCAATCTATTCCCTAAGTCCCTGAAATCAATTTTTAGGACTCTCTAGCTTCCAATCACTTTGTCATTGGTGCCAACATGTACCATGACAGCTGGGTCCTCCCCAGCTCCACCCAATAATCTGTCCATCCGATGTGCCGAACCCGAGGGCCCAGTATATAACATACTGTTCGGCAATCATGGATCATGGACTGCCCTCTCTATCCTTCTAATAATTGAGTCCCCCTACCCCCAATACCTGTCTAACCTTGCCTGTATCCTTGCCCTGGCAGCTAGGGGAGGGTGCATGCTCCAGCGATGCCACCCCTGAGCTGATATCCCCAACATAACGCAACTTGGCATATTTGTTGGGGTGTACCAATTTAGGACTGGCCTCCCTGGGGCTCTTCCCTTTACCCCTCTTTCTAATTGTCACCCAGCTACCTACCTATGGTTCCTGTATCTCCATATCTTCACCCCCTCTAGTCTAGCGCCTTCCAGAAACGATTGGGTAATGTCCATGCTCCTTTCCAGGTTGTTGATACTTCTCAGTGTTGCCAGCTGATTCTCTAGATCCAGGATCTGGGCTTCCAGAAAAACAAATAGCTCACATCACGCACAGCAGTATTCACCCCTCGAAGGGCTCTTCAAGGAACGCATACATGGAGCAAGATGTGCACTCCGTTGCATTACTAATCCTGTTGGACATTTTACTCGCTAGTCTAATGGGAAAAAGAAGAAAGAAATAGAAAAACAAATGATACTCCTGGTACTCTACACTACCCCCAGTTACTCCAGGTGCTACAGCCACTCCAAGTTCCTCAGAGTCATTCCCAGTACTTAAGTTACTTCAAGTTACTCCAGGTCACTCCCAGTACTCCAAGTCGCTCCTTGTAGCAAAGTTATCACTCCATACTCCAAGTCACTACCCAATACTCAAAGTCACTACCCAGTACTGCAAGTCACTACTCAATACTATAAGTTGCTCCAAGTAACTCCCAGCACTCTGCCAATATTACTCCCAGTACTCCAATGTTGTTCTAAATTACTTATGGTTGCTCTCAGTACACCAAGTCACCACTCAGTACTCCAAGTTACTCACAGTTACTACCAATACTATAAGTTACTTCTAGTTACTCTAACTATTCCAAGTCACCCTCAGTACTCTGAAGGTCTCCCAGTACTCAAAGCTACTACCAACTTACTACAAAGTCACTCCAAGACCCTGTAAGGTCTCTGCAAAGATACTCCAAATTCCTATAAAGTTACTCCAAAGTCACTCCAAGTCACTACAAGGTATTTACAAAGTTACTCCCAATTCCTATAAAGTGCCTCTAAGTCACTTAAGCCACTCCAAGTCACTGCCGGATGCTACAATATTTTACTGAATTTTCTCCCAGTGCTCAAAGGTATTACAACTATTACTCTCAGTACACCAAGGTATTACAACTATTACTCCCAGTACACCACGTTATTACAACTGTTACTCCTAGTAATTCATGTTATTACAACTTTTGCTCCCTGTACACCACATTATTACAACTGTTTCTCCCAGTACTCCAAGCTATTACAACTATTACTCCTAGTACTCCCAGTTATTAAAATATTACTCCCAGTACTCCAAGTTACTACAAATACTACACCTTACTACAAATACTACACCTAAAACTCCAAGTCAGTACAAATACTACCACCAGTATTCCAAGTTGCTACAAATATTGCTCCCAGTGCTCCAAATATTACTCCCAGTACTCCAAATATTATACCCAGTACAGCAAATTACTACAAATAATACTCCCAGTACATCAAGTTACTACATATAATACTTCAGTACACAAAGTTACTATAAATAATACTCCCAGTCCTCCAAGTTATTACAAATAATACTCCCAGCACTCCAAATTATTACACATAATACTCCCAGTACTCCAAGTTACTGCAAATAATACTCCCAGTTCTACATGTTACTATAAAAATACTCCCAGTACTCCAAGTTACTACAGATAATACTGCCAGCACTCCAAGCTACTAGAAATAATACTCCCAGTACTCCAAATTACTACAGATAATATTCTCAGCACGCCAAGTTACTACAAATATTACTCCCAGTACTCCAAGTTACTAAAAATATGCTCCTGGGCTATCAGTCATTAATTAATTGTGTCCTGCTCCCTCACTCACAATGTGTCCGCTGCTCCCCGTTAGTGTGTCCCTTGTTCTCCTGTCGGGTTCCGGCTGCTCCCCGCGCTCACCTGCCAGTGTGTCTCTCGTTCTCCTGTCAGGTTCTGGTTGCTCCTCAGTTCCCATCCCCGCGCTCACCTGTCAGTGTGTTCCTCTGTCTCCTGTCACGTGCCAGCTGCTCCTCAATCCCTATCTCCGTGCTCACCTGTCAGTGTGTCCCTCGTTCTCCTGTCAGGTGCTGGATGCTCTTCATTTCCCATCTCTGCGCTCATCTGTCAGTGTGTCCCTCATTCTCCTGTCAGGTGCTGGATGCTCTTCAGTTCCCATCTCTGCGCTCACCTGTCAGTGTGTCCCTCGTTCTCCTATCAGGTGTCAGCTGCTCCTCAGTCCCTATCTCCGTGCTCACCTGTCAGTGTGTCCCTCGTTCTCCTGTCAGGTGTCGGCTGCTCCTCAGTCCCTATCTCCGTGCTCACCTGTCAGTGTGTCCCTCGTTCTCCTATCAGGTGTCGGCTGCTCCTCAGTCCCTATCCCCGCGCTCATCTGTCAGTGTTTCCCTCGTTCTCCTATCAGGTGTCGGCTGCTCCTCAGTCCCCATCTCCACGCTCACCTGTCAGTGTGTCCCTCGTTCTCCTGTCAGGCGTTGGCTACTCTTCAGTCCCTATCCCCGAGCTCACCTGTCAATGTGTCCCTCGTTCTCCTGTCAGGTGTCGGCTGCTCCTCAGTCCCTATCCCCGCGCTCACCTGTCAGTGTGTCCCTCATTTTCCTATCAGGTGTTGGCTGCTCCTCAGTCCTTTTCCCCGCGCTCACCTGTCAGTGTGTCCCTCGTTCTCCTATCAGTTGCTGGCTGCTCCTCAGTCTCTATCTCTGAGCTTACCTGTCAGTGTGTCCTTCGTTCTATATCTGAACACAAGCATAGGTAAAAAGGAAATATTATCGTTACAAAATTCATTAGAAGTGTATTAGGCATACGTATCCCTTAAAACCAAAGAAACCTAAATCAGATCCTTATATTAGCTCATTTTTTTCAAACACCCCTGAAGGTCGTGATTCCTTCCACTATGTGTATATAGTGTTATCAAAAATGTTTCACAACCAAAGTAACAAAAGATAATCAGCATTGAGATATCACACTGGGGAGGGTAACCACAAAGCTGGCGCCTTTTGCCTTTTTGGCTTCTTCAAGGGTTTAGAGGAGTGCAGTAAGAAGAGGGTTGCTAGAGAAAAAAGAAACATATACATAATATACATACAAAGCATATTGTTCATCAAATATTTCAATAATATTTGTTTAATTATAAAGACTTAGGCCCCGTTTACACTGGGGCGACGCTACTTTGCCGGGCAACCTCATAGGTCGCGGCGCGCTGCTCGCACCACGACCTCAGAGCGGCCGGCACGGACTTCATAACATTGAAGTCTATGCAGGTCGCTCCGTGTCGCCCCAAAGAAGCTCCGGACCCTTTTTCTAAGTCGGAGCGACTTGTGTCGCTCCTATTAGAACGGGTCCGCAGCTTCTCTATGGAAGGCGACCTACGTCGACCTGTCAGGCGACCAGGTCGCCTGACAGGTCGCCCCAATGTGAACGGGGGCTTACAATGAAAATTAGATAATTGGGCATAGGGTGGTATACACCAGATGAATGCACAAAGCATGCATGTTGGGGAGGGTGTCCTCCTAGCTTTCTGCATTCATCTGGTGTATACCATCCTATCCCCATCCTGTGCATGACTGCAATGGGAGAGATCTTTCTGGCTCTTCCAGGGATACATTCTATCTAATTTTTATTGCAAGTCTTTTATAACTAAACAAATGATATTGAAATATTTTAAGAACAATATGCTTTGGATATGAATTATGTTTTTTTTTTTCTCTAGCAACCCTTTTCTTACTGCAACCCTTGAAGAAGCCGACAAGGCGAAACACGTCGGGATTGTGATTACCCTCCCCAGTGGGATATCTCAAAGTTGATTGCCTTTTGTTACTTTGGTTGTGAAACATTTTTGTTAACACTATATCACTATATTCACATTGTGGGAGGAATCATGACCTTCAGGGGTGTTGGGGTTTGAAAAATTAGCTTATATATATAAGGGATATTAAGGGATATGTATCCCGAAAACATTTTTAATGAATTTTGTAACAATAAATTTACCTTTTTAACCAATGCTTGTGTTCGGATATTTATTCTGAGAGAAGGTTCTCACTTCTTTAAAGTCCCACCTCCTTTTTTCTTTATTGTTTGTATCTACATTGGGATTTGGTGTTGAGTATCTCTATTGAGCTCATTTTCTTTTTTGTCTCTTTTTTTTCTTTTTTGTGCATAGAGCCTTAGTGGACGGACAATGGTACATTTAATCCAGGTCCTACGACCAATTATTTGTTGTATCCATTTAAATAGTGCAAACACTTGTATTTATGTCTTTAAAGCAAAATGTATCTGGGCTACACATACTTACTGCAGCAGCTTGTGTTCTGTTGTGTTCTCCATCCAAGGACACCCTTGTAGTGCTTTAACTGTCTTAAAAAATTCTTCTTTTTTTAATCTGCAGAAAAAAAAAATCAACAACCTGAATTCTCCTTCTGTCCACAGATCAGAAGGGGAGTTAGGAAAAGAGTGCATTAGTTGCTATGCAAACCTCTAATACAGAACTTTTCTTATGTGTTCTCCTTATGTCTGATAAATACAGTGCCTTGAGAAAGTATTCATACCCCTTGAAATTTTTGTACATTTTGTCACGTTACAACCTGTGACGGTATTCACCGTCACTGGAGGTGAGGAGCAGATATTTAATGGTTTGAATTGCTTCAGATGGGACAGTAATATTTGTCAACCATATCTTCATATAGAAATATGAAGATTTAATACCACCTTACACAGTGTATTCCATGTGCTTGAGAGAGACACACATAGACTGTCATTGGCAAACTTCCCTATTGTTTGTGTATTGGGAGGGAATGTGGATTGTGCATGTCTCATTGTTAAATGTTAATAACCTCACATTGTTCTGTCTGCCTTAAGATAAGCTTATTATGGGATTAATATGTGTTTGTGGATTGGCTGCTAAGGGGGAGGGGGGATTGTCCCACAGTGTATATCTTTGTGTATACTGTATGGGAGTGTAAAATTCTGTTTTCATTGGATTGTGAATGTCAGGGCCTGTTTTCAACAAGGTCCATCTGGGCGGAAACCTTGTCAGGGAAAACTGTATAAAAGTCTGTTTCTTGTTTAATAAAGAGCTATACTTCACCCTCAATCTAGAGTCCTGTCTCTCATTGGTGGAATATATTACAAGGGATTGCTATGTACTTCATATTCCTTGGATAATCACTAAGCTCTATTAAGAGCTTGTGTAAGAGCTTGTTCCTGCTGCACTCTCTGGGGAAAGAGAGGTTCACCCACTGGAACCTGGAGCCTTGTCGTAGGTCCAGGGTGGGTAGGAGACGGCAAGACCCTAACCAAGCTGTGGCAGTTTGTGGGGTCTGAGGTGTTTATGGTGTCTGGTGGAGTGCTTGGAGCCCTCGGGAAGCACTAGGAGCATCCGTCAACAGAGGTACCCAGTCCGGGGTGCCGGTTGATCCGTTACACAACCAAAAACATAGATGTATTTTATTGGGATTTTATGTGATAGACCGACACAAAGTGGCACATAATTGTGAAGTGGAAGGAAAATGATAAATGGTTTTCTAAATATTTTACAAATAAATATCTAAAAAGTGTGGCGTGCATTTGTTTTCAGCCTCCTTTACTCTGATACCCCAAACTAAAATCTGGTGGAATCAATTGCCTTCAAAAGTCACCTAATTAGTAAATATAGTCCGCCTGTGTGTAATTTAATTTCAGTATAAATACAGCTGTTCTGTGAAGCCCTCAGAGGTTTGTTAGAGAACCTTAGTGAACAAACAGCATCATGAAGGAACACACCAGACAGGCCAGAGATAAAGTTGTAGAGAATTTGAAAACAGGGTTAGGTTATAAAAAATATTCAAATTTCTGAACAATTCATGGAGCACTGTTCAATCCTTCATCCGAAAATGGAAAGAGTATCGCAAAACTGCAAACCTACCAAGACATGGCCTTCCACCTAAACTGACAGGCCAGGCAAGGAGAGCATTCATCAGAGAAGCAGTCAAGAGGCCCATGCTAACTCTGGGGGAGCTGCAGAGATCACAACATCCCCACAATGAATCATGGTGGTGGCAGCATCATGTTGAGGGGATGCTTTTCTTCAGCAGGTACTGAGAAGCTGGTCAGAGTTGATGGGAAGATGGATGGAGCCAAATACAGGGCAATCTTAGAAGAAAACCTGTTAGAGTCTGCCAAAGACTTGAGATTGGGGCAGAGGTTCACCTTCCAGCAGGACAATGACCAGAAATATACAGCCAGAGCTACAATGAAATAGTTTACATCAGTGGTCCTCAGGGCCCACTAATAGGCCAGGTTTGCAAGATAACTGAAATATATCCCAGGTGATATAATTTGCTGCTCAGTGATTGCAGTACTCTAGTCTGCATCTCCCCAAGGTAATACTTAAAATCTGGCCTGTTAGTGGGCCCTGAGGACCGGAGTTGAGGACCACTGGTTTACATCAAAGCATATTCATGCGTTAGAATGGCCCAGTCAAAGCTCAGACCTAAATCCAATTGAGAATCTGTGGCAAGACTTGAAAATTGCTGTTCACAGATGCTCTCCATCCAATCTGACAGAGCTTGAGTTATTTTGCAAAGAAGAATGGGCAAAAATGTCCCTCTCTAGATGTGCAATGCTGGTAGAGACATCCCCAAAAAGAATTGTAGCTGTAATTGCAGCAAAAGGCGGTTCTACAAAGTATTGACTCAATTGATCATTTTCCTTCCACTGCACAATTATGTCCCACTTTATGTTTGTCTATCACATAAAATCCCAATAAAATAACATTTATGTTTTTGGTTGTAACATGTGGACAAAATGTGGACAATTTCAAGGGATATAAATACTTTTTCAAGGCACTTGTATGCCATTGATGGCATTTTGTTATATCTGTTTGATTAGTGTAAAAAATACCCGTTTGATTCTTTGGGAAATTTTGTGAGCTGATACTGTCAGGGGGTAGAGGGACAAAGAAGATCAGGTGATGCTCAAGGTATGCTGTCCACCACTCCCTCAATAAAAGGGACCAAGGTTCAGGGTTGTCAACCGTCAGTAAATTTATGGACAGTTTGTAAAAATCAGTGATTTTACAACTGTCTGTAAAGATCAGGGGCTGATAATTTGCCAGGCTGTGACTTTTTAAGTGTACACCAGGCAAATTATTTGATACGGGTATTGTCAGAGTTTCCATATTGTGTATCAAAAGTCTAAGTTTTTTTTTTTTTTTACAGCATCACAGCTACTGGATGGGGCTGATGGTTATAGGAAAAATATATTACAGATAATACGGAGATAATTTGGGAGGGCTGTGTGAATTCTTGTGGTGTTTTAAAAATAGACTGCATAATGTTCTCACACCTTTATACTGAAAAATAAGGCAAACAGATGATTTATGGAACTCACGTTTTCATTGTAGAATGCAATATAAGGGTTTGAAGATGTGAACATTCAGCAGCTGATAGTGTGGCTTCTTTTTTTCTTGACCTGCGAAAACAAACTGGATATTATAATGTTTTTTCTTCCTTCCTTCTTTCTTTCCTTCCTTCCTTCCTTATCTTTACCTACCTTCCTTCCTCTCTTTTCTTGTTATTCCTTCCTTCCATCCAGTGTTAATTTTGTCTACAAAAATATTTTCAGCAATGAAATTAACACTGGTTCCTTCATTCCTTTCTCTTCCTTCTTCCTACTTCCTCTTCCTTTCACTGTATTTTTTCCTTCCTTCCTTTCTTTGTCTTCTTTTCTTTTCCTTCCTTCCCCTTCATTCTTCCTTATTTCCTTCTTCCCTCTTTCTTTTTACCTTCCTTCCCCTGCCTTTCTCTTCATTCCTCCTTATCTCTTCCTTTCTTTAATCCTTTCTTGTTTTTACCCTCCTTCTCTTTCCTTACCTTTATTTTCCTTCCTCTTTACCTTTCCTTTCCTTTTGCTTATTTGTACCTACCTTACTTCCTTCCTCTTCACCTCTACTTTCCTTCTTTTTTATCTGTACCTACCTTCCTTTCCCTTCTTTCATTCTTAACTCTACTTTCCTTCCTCCCTTTTTTTTTACCTTGCTTCCTTCCTCCTTACCTTTACTTTCCTTCCTCCCTTATTTTTACCTTGCTTCCTTCCGTTTCCTTCCTCCTTACCTTTACTGTCCTTCCTCCCTTATTTTTACTTTGCTTCCTTCCCCTTCCTTCCTCCTTACCTTTACTTTCCTTCCTCCCTTATTTTTACCTTCTTTCCTTCCTTACTCTTCACCTTTACTTTCCTTCTTTCTTATTTGTACCTACCTTCCTTCCCCTTCCTTAATTCTTAACTCTTCTTTCTTTCCTCCCTTATGTTTACCTTGCTTTCTTCCCATTCCTTCCTCCTTACCTTTACTTTCCTTCCTTCCTCCTTACCTTTACTTTCCTTCCTCATTTTGTTTTTTACCTTCCTTCCTACCTTCCTCCTCACCCTTACTTTCCTTCCTCCTTATTTTTATCTACCTTTCTTCCTTCCCTTTCCTTTATTTCCCTTCCTCCCCCTTCCTTACAGTGTTAATTTTCAACAAAAATATATTCTTTAATAAAATTAACAGTGGTATGGGAGATTTTAGTCAACTAAAATACGTCTATACCTAAAAAAAAAATTCAGATGTCCAAAATATGACTAAAACTAAAATGCCATTTTAGTCAAAAGACTATGACTAAAACTAAATTGAAACTTGACGTAAAAATTAAAACTGTTTCCTTCCTTCTCCTTCCTTCCCTCCTCTTCTTCCATCCTTATCTTTACCTTTCTTCCATCCCTTTCCTCCCCCTTCCTTCCCTTTACCATCCTTCCTTTTTCTTTCCTTCCTTTATTTTTTCCTTTTTCTTCCTTCATAATTAAAAGACTATGACTAAAACTAAATTAAAATTTCACGTAGAAATTAACACTGTTGCCAAAAACACAAGGGTACTTCAATAGGATCATTTTACAACATAAGAAATCATGGATTTATAGGCTTAACATGCTAATATCTAATTGGTTAAACACTGAACTGAATCTGCAGGTGTTTTTGGATACTGATCTGTCATTTCTCTTCTGCTGTGTAATCAGGATAAAGAGGTTGAAGATATGTTACTTTGTAGAGAATTAGGTTAAAATACTTAGTATAAGAAGTGCCACTCCAAGCAATATATACCTTTAAGAATCTTCAAAACCGTGCTTGCTAAGGGAAGGTCTAATTCCTACTTTGACCAATGAAAAGAGATTTACTAAAACTGGTACACACCGAATCTGGTGCAACTATACATGTGTAAAAGGTTGGTGAGCCTTCCTTTCAGTGTCCTGAAGAAGCCCAATGATTGGGTGAAACATGTTGATGTCACAGTGACACCTCTGAGCCCCGCCCACACCCATCATCTGTCATATTGGCAAACTGTCACCTGAGTCAACCAAAATATGAGCAGCAGTGGCAGTAGTCCTTAGATACACAGACCGGCTATGTTAGCCCGGGAGCGAGCCCGATACAGGGAATACACAGGGGTTTATTTACTAAAACTGGAGAGTGCAACATCTAGTGCAGCACTGCAGAGAAACCAATCAGCTTCCAGGTTTGTTTTTGTTTTTTGTCAAAGCTTAATTGAACAAGCTGAAGCTAGAAGCTGATTGGCTACCAAGCACAGCTGCACTAGATTTTTGCACTCTCCACTTTAGAAAGGCTCCATGCACACTAGCGTTTTTTAGAGCTCCTAGAAGCTGTTATTTGCATTTTTGTTTCTGCTTCTAGAAGCTAAACAGTGTTATCTTATGTTTCCATGTACACAACTTTAGGCTACAAAACCAGAAAAATTCCCTCTGATTGGGACTTTGGAGGGCAGTAACATGAGGTAGAGAGGCACTTTGGAGGGCAGTAACATGAAGTAGAGAGGGACTTTGGAGGGCAGTAACATGAAGTAGACAGGTAGCTACCTGTCTACTACATGTTACTGCCCTCCAAAGTCCGAATTAGGGGGAATTTTTCTGGTTTTGTTTCTAGTTCGTGATGTGGGCACTTATTTTGTTTAATTGTTCTACCCATTGACCCAATATCTTCAACTACTTTAGGTTATTAGCATTTTTTGAGCTTCAGCATCTAGGAGCAGAAAATAAAAATTGTAGAGTTTTTTGGAGCTTTTTTCCAGCAGAAAAAAAAATGAATGCTTCTAAATGCCCCCGAACTGCTTCTAAAGGCTACTACATTGCTACTAAAACAGCTTTTTTGATTTTATTTTTTCTTCGTGTTTTAATGGCAAAAAAAACGCTAACAAAATGCTAATGCTCGTAAAAGCTTCTAAAAGCTACTAAAATGCTACTAGAAGCAGGGACAAAAATGCTATCATCAGCAATTTTCATCCAGCATTTTTTTTCTAGCTTTTCTTGAAAACCACTTATGTGCATGGAGCCTAAATCATCCCCACAGTGACTTTGTAGAAGTGGTAAGAACCTAGAAATTAGCTCCTGGATTCAAGGAAAGTGTACAGCCGTGGCCAAAAGTTTTGAGAACACCACAAATATTCATTTTCACAAAACAATGCTGCCTCGGTTTTTATGATGGCAATTTGCATCTACTCCAGAATGTTTTGAAGAGTGATCAGATGAAATGCAATTAATTGCAAAGTCCCTCTTTGCCATGAAAATAAACTTAATCCTATGAAAAACATTTCCACTGCATTTGTGAAGAAGGCTTCAGGGGATCCACAGTGCCAGGACCGTCTCCTGCAGTTGATTCAGCTGCAAGATCGGGGCACCACCAGTGCAGAGCTTGCCCAGGAATGGCGACAGGCAGGTGTGAGGTCATCTGCACGCACAGTGAGGAGAAGACTTTTGGAGGGTGGCCTGGTGTCAAGAAGAGCAGCAAAGAAGCCACTTCTCTCCAGGAAAACACCAGGGACAGACTGATATTCTGCAAAAGGTTCAGGGATTGGACTGCTGAGGACTGGGGTAAAGTCATTTTCTCTGATGAATCCCCAATTGTTTGGGGAATCCGGAAAAAAACCTTGTCCAGAGAAGAAAAGTTGAGTGCTGCCATCAGTCCTGTGTCATTCCAACAGTAAAGCATCCTGAGACCAGCGATGCTGATAAGGCAGTACAACCAGTCCTATTGTACTGGGCCTAGAACCCATTAAGTGAACAGGGGGACCCAGAGTAACTTTATTGTTTCTGCCTAAATCCATTTTACTAGACCACATCATTGCTCTTACTCACTTTCCAGGGTTTAATTTGCATTTCCCTGGGCCCCAGGTAGGAGCAGTAGAGGGACTTCTTTTTATTTCATTTTTGAGGCGTAGGCGGATCAAGTCAGTGCCGCTGTTTCACTGCACCCTGGGGGTGGGTGGTGTTGGGGGGCCCCTTTAGGAAGGCTGCATGGGGCCCCATAATTTCTAACAGAGGCCCTGCTTGAGACCATTCATGTGTGGAGCTGCTTCTCAGCCAAGGGACTGGGCTCACTCACAATTTTGCCTAAGAACACGGCCATGGTACAAAAACATCCTCCGAGAGTAACTTCTCCCAACCATCCAAGAATAGTTTGGTGAGGAACAATGCCTTCTCCAACATGATGGAGCACCTTGACATAAGGCAAAAGTGATAACTAAGTGGCTTGGGGAAAAAATATCAAAATTTTGGGTCCATGGCCAGAAAGCTCCCCAGACCTAATCCCATTGAGAACTTGTGGGCAATCCTCAAGAGGTGGGTCAACAAAAAAAATCCCACAAATTCTTACAAACTCCACACATTGATTATGAAGGAATGGACTGCCATTAGTGAGGATGTGGCACAGAAGTTGATTGACAGCATGCCAGGGCGAATTGGACAGGTCTTGAAAAAGTAGGGTCAACACTGCAAATATTGACTCTTTGTATAAACTCAGTGTCATTGTCAATAAAAGCCTTTGTCATTCTCAAAACTTTTGGCCATGGCTGTATATGCTGATTGCAGCACAGACATCCCAAGTCTCCCGTGACTTGTGGGAATCTCCCGCCTTTGGTCGGTGGCTCACGGACCCCCGCAAGTGCCCTGCGATCTCCCGGCTGCCGCGGAAGACTAAGGATGTCAGTGACAGAGCCGCTGCTTCCTGTATAGTTCCACCTCTGTCACAGGAGGAGTGATATGAAATGCAGTCCGCCTGTGACAGGAGCCACACAATTACAAAGCACGCTGGGCTATGCGCATGCGCAGTAGGGAACCATCAGTGAAGCTGAAAGGTACCCTTTCCCACTTCCTGGGAGACAGCGCGGCAATGTCCCTCGGAAGTTCGGCCCCCTCCTCCCTCCTCCACCGCTCGGGCAATTACAAAGCGTGCTGCGCTATGCGCATGCGCTGTAGGAAACCTATGGCTTCACTGCTGGGTTCCCTTATCCTGGATGGCGGCGGCGGCACCCGAGAGCTGATACGTAAATCGGCTTCCAGTGCCGACATCGCAGGCTCCCTGGACAGATAAGTTCTACTATTTAAAAGTCAGCAGTTACAGTATTTGTAGCTGCTGACTTTTGATTTTTTTTAAGGGGGGGGGGGGGGGGGCGGAACTCCGCTTTATCCCTTTACTTCCCTGCATTTGTTTGGTTGGCTTCTTTTTATGCAAGCTGGAGGTATAGGAGAAGGATCACCTCCTAAAACCAGGGCCAGTGCTTTGTAGATTAGAAGCACCGACCATTTTAGAATTTGGCTTTTAGTTAGGTCCCTTATTTTTACAATACTTTATAAGTGCTAAGGAATTTGTCTGTTTGGTGATCTTTTGATTGGCCTTCTTATGTGGACTTGACTGATGGACTGAAACAGAGGCGTAACTAGAACCTTCAGGGCACCGGTGCAAGAAATCATGAAGGGCCCTTCCCTTCAAGTCTGGGGCTCTTCCCACTGATCCTGGGGCCCTTTACTCTCATTGTGGGACCCTTTCACAAGTTTTGAAGTGGGCTCCCTTCCTGCCATCCTGGGGCCGCCCCAAGATGGTGGAATGCCAGGGCCCGGTTGCAAGTGTGACATTTGCGATCCTGGAAGTTCACCCACTGGTATCAGTAGTTTTTATTTTTTGGTATTTTAATTGTATTATTATTTTATCATTTTATTTTCATTTTTTTCCAATGTCACTGACTATGACTCTGTCCATTCAGAAAAGGAAGGAGCATATTTACAGAACCCTTACTGGTTCTCTATTGTGGGGGGGGGGGGGCAGCACAGTAGAGGGGCAGGGGAGCACACAGGGGCCCAGAGACAGCAGAACACAAGTGAACTGGATTGGAGGAGGGGCGGGGGCAGCATACAGAGGAACCAATCTTCTCCATTTTCCACCTGCAGCTACAGGAGGAAAAAGTAGGACAGTGTTTCTCTACATGCTGCCCCCCCCCCCTCCTATCCAGGTGTACAGGGGAGCCACACAGGCTCCCTGGAGCATGGGGCCCAGTTGCAATTGCAACCCCTGCTTTATAGTGGGGGGGGGGGGGTTTGAGGGGTTAAGTGAACAGCTTTATACCAGGGAATAGGGGGTAGAGCTTTGTGGTGGTGTTTCTTTCACCACTGATCTTTTTTCATTCCGGTCACACCACCGACTGGGGTACATTTTTTTATTTCAGTGACACCGCTAATGCTGACAATTTTTTTCCCATAGAGCCCATTCACACTAGCGCGACTTGTGAGGCGACTTGTGTGCCCTCAAGTCAGCGCAAGTTGCTTGACATAACAAAAGCAATGTTAATCAATCAGTGCCGTCTTAATTGGCACTACTGAAGTCGCTCCGACTTCAGAAAAGGGTCCTGTACTACTTTGAGGCGACCTGTGATCCGACTGTCCCATATACTTCAATGGGAGTCGCCTCCTTATCGTAATTGAAGTGACTTGTTATCAGACTTTTCAGGAAGAAGAAAGAGATTAGCCAGGCATTCCCCACATTGCAGTCATGCCTATATGGTATATGGTATATATATATATATAGTGGACACTGATACGTGGCACTGGTGGGCAATGAGGAAATGAGTAAAAAAAAAACAGAAAAGGGGAATTAGGTCACAACACATCATATTCTGATTGGCCAAATACAAAGTCGTCTGTCATATGAGTCGCGCAAAATAATTCACAAGTCGCGCTAAAGTGGCGGTAAAGAGATCTCAATCTGCGACGCTTTAAATTTATTTAACGGTTACCAGTTTTGAGTTAGAGTGTAGCTCTTTTTTTTAATTATTGCTCACGCTCTGGCGATCGCGGCGATACCTCACATGTGTGGTTTGAACAGCGATTTCATTTGCGGCTCGACTTCCGTATACGTTTTTTTTTGTGCGCGAGCTAACGGTGACGGGGGGCGGCTAAATTTTTTTTTTCCCATTTATTTTATTTATTTTTTTAACTTTATTAAAGTTTTAAAAAAAAATAAAAATCTGATCACTTTTATTGCTGTC
Organism: Pelophylax lessonae; assembly: GCF_965119305.1. Lineage (NCBI taxonomy): Eukaryota > Metazoa > Chordata > Amphibia > Anura > Ranidae > Pelophylax > Pelophylax lessonae. The sequence continues at coordinate 648,325,371 of NC_138771.1, forward strand.
ACAAGCAATGTAAACATCCCTTGTGACACCAATATGTAGTGACAGGTACACTTTATGGAGGGATCGAGGGTCTAAAAGACCCTAGACCCCTCCACTACACTTCCCTGTATGCAAAACGCCGAAAACGGCATTTTTGCATACAGCCGTTTTTCAAATTTGCCGCCTTTTGCAGCACAGTAACCCGGACGTGACGTCATGGACACTGCCTCCGGGTTACGTCATCGGAGACCCGATCAATGCCGTTTCAGGCATTCATCGGGACTCCATCCAGCCGGCGGACGCGCCGGCTGGGTGCTCGGGGCTCCCGGTGGGACGGGAGCCCCGAGCAAAGCCACGGAAGGCGGCGGGAGGGGGGGGGACGTCCCCTCCCCCCCCGGGTAACGATCGAGTGGCTCCCGAGCCGCATCGGTCGGTACCGACGGAAAGTCGACCGTCGGCTTCAAACCACGGTACCGGGATGATGCCTCTAGCTAGTGTGGCTCCCCTGTACACCTAGATAGGAGGGGGGGGGGGGGGGCATCATCCCGGTACACTACCGCAAAGTTCACTGACGTAAACCTCTATATACTGATTCCATTTAATTTCATCATCCTCTAGTTGTGTTAAATTAGTGCGGGGGGGGGGGGGGGTGCTTTGGCGATGCGGATTGCCACCTCCCTGAAATGAGTTTTCCACCTCCCTGAAATGAGTTTTTGCAGGTTGGGATGCCTGGCAGCGGCACAAGTGAGTTTCTAGGCAGCTGCCTTGCTATGTCAGCACGTACTTCTACAATCAAGCTGAACTTGCACCTGTTGCTATCTACTTTGATTTACTATCTGGGCCTTTTGTAAGCTAAACTGTGGATTTAATTATATAAGATAAAATTGCGCTAGGATACCAAGAATACTAGTTATGATATATAAGCAGTGAAGTCCAGCTGCTAACACGTATGCAGGAATAACGGCATAAGAACATACAATATCACAAAAAAGTGCTGATGTTAAAGGTCCAACAGATCTAAAAAGATTGAATAATAAACAAAGAATCAAGTGCGAATGGAGCTCAAGTAGAAAGTCCAAGAAGAGCCACCACCAACACCAAACACACTACCTCCAGGATGTGGACCCCCTAAACAGAAGGTCAAAAGGGCTTGTCACTATCCTTTGGCATTTAGGACACAGGCACCTTTCCATTCCCAAAGATCCTCAAAATATGGCTTTAAATCCACTCCGAACTTCTCCAGAGGCTCATGAGGCTCATAAATACAAAGGGGACATCTCATTGGGTAGTACGTTCAAATAAAATAGTTTTTATTCCAATAGTTAAAACTCACATTTAACAGGTTTTGAAGTCGTAGTTGTCTCCTGGAAACCGATTGTTTCCAACCTAAACACTGAGGATCTACCAGTTTGCAATACATCTGAGCAATATCGCTTACATCTGACAACCAGTAGCCTGACGAATATCGCCAATGCTGACACCTACATATGTGTCAACTTTATTACAGCACTTTGAATCATACTGCTGATGTGTAGACTATTGTGGCACAGTATCTGTTAAAGAGTAACTCTACTTTCATGGGGAAAAAAATCAGCAAATAAAGAAAAAACACTGTGATCCTCTGTAATCATTGGAGCAGCTATCGATTCCTTTTGGCTGTTCTAAATTGGCATATTTGGCACGGGCACTAGATTACCTTTTCCCAGCATTGCCCATGACTCACCAGTGACAACATCGCTAAGTGCCCATTTACCTCTCGCAGCAAAATTGCCCCCTATCTGGCTGGACCAGGAATTTGCCAGAGATGTATAGTAACTAAGTAGAACTACTTCACTACTGTACTTAAGTACCGAAAGGCGGTATCTGTATTTTCCTAGAGTAGAATTTTTTTCTCCTACTTCCACTTTTACTTCACTACATTTTTTCAATGATTTCAATACTTCTACTCCGATATTTTTTTTTTTGTGCTGCATAGTTACTCGTTACAATTATAAAAATTACCACTGCCAGAACAGTAGATGGCAGTTTTCATGAAGCTCAAAACATGTGTATTATCAGCGCATACGAAAATAAATGCTACTGTATGTATAAATAAAAGCTGCATTTGAAATAATAAAAAACAATATGATGTTCAAACTTTTGACTTCTTTCTTTAATAACTACATAACACAGTACTTGTACTTTTACTTTCAGTACTTGAGTAGCAAAATTTTAAAAAAAACTACTTGCAATACTTAAGTACAAAAAATGTTGAATACTTTAGTACTTCTACTCAAGTCACTTTTTGATCGAGCACTTGTACTTTTACTCAAGTATGGGTTTCGAGTACTTTATACAACTCTGGAAGTTGTTGATTTGCTATCAACGAAATTGAACAGTGTTTCCGGGCCAGTGAGGGAACAGTTCCGTTATAAGTGAAAGCCTTTCCTCAGGGTTTGCCCGTCTTACATGGTCCTTATTTATGATTCAACCTACAGAGGGCTGAATTCAAAGACACCCCAAAAATCAAAGTGAAAAAATGATGCAGCAGGATAGTCCATTTTGCTGAAATTTCATTGCAGCAACTCAGAATGGTCCTCAGTAGTTTGTATGGCCCCCCACGTGCTTGTATGCATGCCGGACAATGTTGGGGCATGTTCCTAATGAGAAAACAGATGGTGTCCTGGGGTATTTCCTCCCAGATCTGAACCAGAGCATCACTGAGCTCCTGAACAGACTGAGGTGCAACCTGGCGGCGTCAGATGGACCGAAACATAATGTCCCAGAGGTGTTCTATTGGATTTAGGTCAGGTGAGCGTTGGGGACCATTCAATGGTATCAATTCCGTCATCCTCCAGGAACTGGCTGCATACTCTTGCCACATGAGGCCGGGCATTGTTGTGCACCAGGAGGAACCCAGGAACCACTGAACCAGCATAGGATCTGACAATGGATCCAAGGATTTCATCCCAATACCTAATGGTAGTCCGGGAGCCATTGTCTAACCTGTAGAGGTCAGTGCGTCCCTCCATGGATTTGCCTTCCCAGAACATCACTGACACCGCCACCAAACCGGTCATGCTGAATGATGGTACAGGCAGCATAATGTTCTCCAAGGCTTCTCCAGACCCTTTCACGTCTGTCTGTGCTCGGGGTGAACCTGCTCTCATCTGTGAAAAGCACAGGGCGCCAGTGGTGAACCTGCCAATTCTGGTGTTCAATGGAAAATGTCAATTGAGCTCCATGGTGCCGGGCAGTGAGCACAGGGCCCACTAGAGGACATCGAGCCCTCAGGCCACCCTCATGAAGTCTTTTTCGGATTGTTTGGTCAGAGACATTCACACCAGTGGTCTGCTGGAGGTTATTTTGTAGGGCTCTGGCAGTGCTCATCCTGTTCCTCTGTGCACAAAGGAGCAGATACCGGTCCTGCTGATGCGTTAAGGACCTTCTACGGCCCTGTCCAGCTCTCCTAGAGTAACTGCCTGTCTCCTGGAATCTCCTCCATGCTCTTGAGACTGTGCTGGGGGACACAGCAAACCTTCTGGCAATGGCACGTATTGATGTGCCATCCTGGAGGAGTTGGACTGCCTGGGCAACCTCTATAGGGTCCAGGTATGGCCTCCATGCTACCAGCAGTGACACTGACCCCCTCTATAGGGTCCAGGCATCGCCTCATGGTTCCAGTAGTGACACTGACCGACCCTAGCCAAATGCGAAACTAGTGAAAAACGTTCAGAAAAGATGTGTAGGGGAAAAAATGTAATTTGCCTCCACCTGTAAAACCATTCCTGTTTTGGAGGTTGTCTCATTGTTGCCCATCTAGTGCACCTGTTTTTAATTTCATTAACACTAAAGCAGCTGAAACTGATTAACAACCCTCTCTTCTAATTAACTGACCAGATCAATATCCCAGGAGTATAATGGACTTGATGCTATACTCTGATTACAAAGTATTCCTTTAATTTGTTTGAGCAGTGTATATACATGGTGGAACCCAACGCGTGCCCCTAGGATAATATATCTACAGAGGCTTACCGGTAGTATCCAGGTCCCAGTTGGTTCTGCCGACTTCCATATCCCAGCTGGTTGTGAAAACTTCCAGGTCCTGGTTGGCTCTGCAGTTTCTTGTAGAAGAGGTAACATGCCAGGACAGTAACCAAGGTCAGGATGCCCATCCAATGCCTCCTCATTATATGATAAGATATTAGAACAGAGCAGAGTGGATATCTCAGGAGTGCGCGTTGAAGTGACCTTTTTCACTGGAAAGGCGTGTCTTTATTACTTTGGCTAATGATATAACCTGCCATAAGAGAATCTCATATCTTCTCTGCCATGCTAGAAAATTTCCAGACCCATTGCCCGACCTTCTTTTCTTTTTTCAACCCTTCACCAACCGCCAGTGATACAGAGAAGAGAGTTCAAACTTTAAGTCTGGAATCCGAGCTGAACAAATATTGTCTACATAGGAGAGCCGTGTGTATACTGACATGAGTCCCGTCCTCTGAGATCTTCCAGATCTCCGCAATCATCCATCATAAAACCTATCCTGTACTTTGCCTCCATGCAGGATTTTCCTATAATAAAGAACGGACGAAGAGAACTCTGTTCCCAAAGAATGCTGACTGAGACTGAGGCTTCCTTCTGGATGACCTGACAAAAAATACATTGTAACCTTTATTACTGAGATGACCCAGCACTGCTTCCTATCTGATAAGACACACACTGTCCCCTTATATACAGATTACTGATCCAGTACTGCTTCCTCCTCCACTATCTGATGAGACACACACTGTCACCTTATATACAGATTACTGATCCAGCACTGCTTCCTCCTCCACTATATGATAAGACACACACTGTCACCTTATATACAGATTACTGATCCAGCACTGCTTCCTCCTCCACTATCTGATAAGACACACACTGTCACCTTATATACAGATTACTGATCCAGCACGGCTTCCTCCTCCACTATCTGATAAGACACACACTGTCACCTTATATACAGATTACTGATCCAGCACTGCTTCCTCCTCCACTATCTGATAAGACACACACTGTCATCTTATATACAGATTACTGATCCAGCACTGCTTCCTCCTCCACTATCTGATAAGACACACACTGTCACCTTATATACAGATTACTGATCCAGCACTGCTTCCTCCTCCACTATCTGATAAGACACACACTGTCATCTTATATACAGATTACTGATCCAGCACGGCTTCCTCCTCCACTATCTGATAAGACACACACTGTCACCTTATATACAGATTACTGATCCAGCACGGCTTCCTCCTCCACTATCTGATAAGACACACACTGTCACCTTATATACAGATTACTGATCCAGCACTGCTTCCTCCTCCACTATCTGATAAGACACACACTGTCATCTTATATACAGATTACTGATCCAGCACGGCTTCCTCCTCCACTATCTGATAAGACACACACTGTCACCTTATATACAGATTACTGATCCAGCACTGCTTCCTCCTCCACTATCTGATAAGACACACACTGTCTCCTTATATACAGATTACTGATCCAGCACTGCTTCCTCCTCCGGGCACATCTGTTTTTATGAATGTCCTATAACCCCGTGTTTGATGTAAGTGCATACCTGCCAACTGTCCCGTTTTTCCCGGGACAATCCCGGCAAATAGGAGCCTGTCCCGGGTCATTTACACTGTCCCTGTTAATCAGGGACAATGTAAATCATTTAAAAAAAAAATATATATTTTTTTTTTTTTTTTTTAATTTTGTTCCACACAGTGTCGCTCTCACCCCAGCTATGTGTTGTAGTTCTGGCAGCAGGTTGTCTCTCTCTCTCGGTGCCCGCTCACTCTCGTCTGTCGCAAATTTAACATTTGCACCGAAGCCAGGGTGTCAGCATGGTGCACTTTCCGAAATCCGCCAGCAGGGGGAGGCAGAGCACCTTCCGACAAGCTGACACTTTAGAATTGCAGGGAATTGTGATGAGAATTTTAAACTTTAGGCAGAAGTAGTGCAGCTGAATGGGAGAATTATTCCAACTCTGCTACTTTAGCCTCAAGTTTTCAATTCCCTTTTCAATTTCCTGTAATTCTCTTTATGAAGTAGACACTATAATCTGATAAGTAGGCGGAGATTAATTATGCCGTGTGGGCGGAGCTTCACAGAAGTGGGTGTGGTAAGTAATTGATAGCTGTGCTGCAAAGTGTCCCTGGAAATTTTTTTCAAATGTTGGCAACTATGTAAGTGCAACAATTCTTTTAATAAATCAATGTGTTTTAAGTGTAGCACCCTCCTAGATAGGTGCTAGGCAGTGAGTATAGTTTTGTCTGCCTATCAGAGGAGCAGCAGGCAAATTCTATATTGCACTCTGCTTAACAGGGAGCAGGATCTATGAGTTAGGTCTGCTCAGTGTGCCCAGCGTGTGATTCATATGGTCTGAGGGAGTGTCCCCATTGTGCCCAATGGGGAGGCACATTGGACGATGTAGGAAACCTGGCCAATGAGGACACAGGCTTTGATACAGCCCTAGGGATTGGCACAGACAGCTGTCTTGGTGCATTGTGGGGTGTAGTATATAAAGCCAGGGGCACATGTGCACGAGGTCTTTGGCGGGAAGCAGATTCTCAGAAGGATGGTGGTCGCTGCCTCCTCTTCTGAAGTAGTTGGTGTGTGGTCACAGGCAGTCGGCCTGGTGAAACAGAGGAGTGGAGCTGAGCCCAGAGGTCCAGGAGAGCTGACTGAGGCGTTGGGGCACTGCGAGAATCTGGAAAGCAGTATGGTGAGTACAGAGGATCCTGCCTAAGAGTCTGCCCAGGAAGGGGACCACTCCAGAGTAGTGTAGTCAGTGGACGGGTGTCAGCTGGTGGAGGAAAGGGGGTACTAGGTGAATGCCCTGAAGAGAAATACCAGAAGGAACATTTGCTTCAGATTCATCCAGTGGCAGACTGAAGTAGCGGCCTTGCCGCATTCTCAAGTTAGAAGTCCTCAGAATTGTGAATAGTTCAAGTGTTGGAGTATCCCATTCATCCCTTCTCCCATCCCAATATAAAATAAAAACAAAAAAAACATCAACCCCTAGACTGATCATTGACTGAGCCAAGAACGTAAAGTGCTAAGATTTCTGGATGCATTTGCTACGGGTAACCCAGGGGAATCCAAAAGGGTTAAAAACCAGCAACAGCCGAAGGGGACAGTGCTACATAAGATAATGCTCCTTTTTCGCCACATATGATTTTATCCTATAACAAGCGAATCTGTCACCCTGCATCCATATTTCTTTGGCTGGGTCCTTGATCTGTGCTGGAGCCCGATCCCGAGCTGTTTTATAAGTGATGTATTTTTTTTTTTAACAGAAGATTTTATTAAACAAAGCAGTATAACAAAAGAAACAGAGGCGGCTCTCTAATTAGGCCGGTAAGGCGGCCGCCGAAGGCCTCGCACTGAAAGAGGCCTCGCATCCTTCCCAAACTTTTTCTTTTTTTTTAGTCCTGTCCTGACCTTCACCATGCAACACGCCAGGTCGCCGGGGGCCGCATCCGCGCTCCACATTCCGCACATTGCGGCGCAGCGGCGCTACGCGCTAGCGTAGGAGACTGTCACTGTCAGTGTCTCTAGTCTAGACTGTCTGCATCACTCCAGCCAGGCCCGGCCCCGCACGCACTCAGATCGGTTTCTCCTGGCTGGCTGGGCTGCTGCACTGTCTCCGCCTCTTGCTCCTTCATTCAACCAATCATGGTCGGGGATTGCGATGACGTCACAACGTGATGTCACGTAACCCCACCCCTGCATTCTCCCGGCTTCTGTACCATGAGGAGAACTTGCAGATAACAGCAGACGAGAAGAAGAAGAAGAAAAGGTAAGTACTGGAGTCTGGAGCTGCGTGACTAAATGTAAAAACAAGGCCTGTCCTCCTGTCCAAAAGGCAGCCAGCCCGCCGCCGGCCCTGCAGTGACTAGTACTGTGTCCTACTGTGTCAGTCCTGACTCCTGTCATCCTTATTCTGAATCTAAATGAATAAATTAAATAATACCTTACCATCCAGGCTGGCTTAAAATTAAAAGTCGATATGGGAAACGAAACGCTATGCAATTGAAAAAAATTAGATGAAAAAAAAAATAATAATAATAAAGTGCTCAGTCTCAGTGCTTCTGCTTCATGTATCATGCTGCTAGTTCTTATCTTATGACAACCAAATTGTATGTTTTTTTTCTTTCTTTATATAAGTGCTCTGTGCTGCTCAGTCAGATAGATTCCTCACAATTTATTTTTTATCCAGTGCATCCACTCAGTGCTCCCCTCTCAATCCCCCCCAAGTTCTCACCGTACAATTCACAGCCGGTTCACACTGATGCTGCTGCGGCGATCGCATGTAATGTCGGAGCGCACTGCTCCTTCATTACATGCGATCGGCTGTGCGGTGCGAGTTTAGCCATACACTTTGTATGGCTAAATTCGCACTGCACCCGCAGCAAACTCGCACATGACCCTTTTTTGCAGCCGCATCAGGATCGGATCTCACAGCGGTTCACAGTTGTGCGATCCGATCCTGTGCGAACTGCAAGATTGCACTGCGATATGCGATCAAACTGGGGGTGTCGTTAAGATTACATTGACACCCCCTGCGTATCGCATATGGCAGTGTGAACTGCCGGGGATGCGTGTGCGATGCGGGAACAGGCTGCGAATTCACAGCCTTCCCGCATCGCATCAGTGTAAACCGGGCCTCAAGGGAAAAACGCCGGTCACGGTGTCACAGCTTTAATAAGGTGCCAGATCCCAGATGAATGGTGTAGACTGCCTGCACTTCTGCATAAAGGGGGTAACATGTTCTGGAGCTGAACTGGTTAAAAGAGTTAGTGAATTGTTAATTTTTTTAAAAACCAATAAAAAAAGGCTGCAGGGACATTATTAATCCAGTTTGGTGTGTCCAGTATTCTTTGTATATTTGGAGTATATGTAATGCCACCTACCGTCCCCTGTTACATCACTTCTGCTTTGAACGCAAAACATGTCGTCACTTTGACACCTGCGATTCATGAAGTGTATCCATATTTTTGACCAAACTCTGTGTGTGAGTAAATATATATATAAATATAAAGTATATCAGACGGGGTTTCTCTTTTCCCCCTATCTTTTACCACTTGCTGACCAGCCACCAAAACATATACTGCAGGTTGGCAGATTCCCGCAAAATGATGTGCCCATATGTCGCTTTGCAGGAGCGCACGCACCCATTTGCTAGGGCAGAGGGGAAGCTGATCTTTGAATAAAATAACTGGAAGGTACCTCACTATGGAGAACTCCTTTTTTACACCCATGGGGGGAGCTATGTAAGAGGCACCGTGACCCAAGGACTCGAGAGCCATGTTTATGCCACGGTCTTATCTTCAGCAGAACTTCTTCTGAAGATAAGACCGTGGCATAAACATGGCTCTCAGTCAAGTCCTTGGGTCACGGTGCCTCTTACATAGCACCCCCCATGGGTATAAAAAGAGATCTCCATAGTGAGGTACCTTCCAGTTATTTTATTCAAAGATCAGCTTCCCCTCTGCCCAGTGGTGTATTTTGGTTTTGTGCTGCCCTAGGCAAGACTTAAATTGGGCGCCCCTCCCCCCCCTGCTCCTATGTAAACTTTCTCCACTCCTTCCTTTTTAACGGATGTGACACTCCCTCCAAAATTTGTGGACTACAAGTCCCAGCATGAACCCCTGAGATCTCACGAGAAGGGGGTGGGAGAGAGAGAGGGGTGGGTAAGGGAGGGAGGTGTGAGAGAGAGAGAGGGGGGATGAGAGAGAGAGGTGGGGGGTGAGAGAGAGAGGGGGGATGAGAGAGAGAGAAAGAGGGGGGATGAGAGAGAGAGAGAGGGGATGGGAGAGAGATAGGGGGGATGAGAGAGAGAGAGAGAGAGAGAGAGAGAGGGGGGGGGGGTGGGAGAGAGATAGGGGGGATGAGAGAGAGAGAAGAGGGATGAGAGAGAGGGGGGGATGAGAGAGAGAGGTGGGGGGTGAGAGAGAGGGGGGGATGAGAGAGAGAGAAAGAGGGGGGATGAGAGAGAGAGAGAGGGGATGGGAGAGAGATAGGGGGGATGAGAGAGAGAGAGAGAGAGAGAGAGGGGGGATGGGAGAGAGATAGGGGGGATGAGAGAGAGAGAGAAGAGGGATGAGAGAGAGAGAGGGGGGATGAGAGAGGGGGGTGAAAGAGAGAGGGGGGATGAGAGCGAGAGAGAGAGAGGGGGTTGGAGAGAGAGAGGGGGGATGAGAGAGAGAGAGGGGATGGGAGAGAGAGAAGAGGGATGAGAGAGAGAGAGGGGGGATGAGAGAGGGGGGATGAGAGAGGGGGGGTGAAACAGAGAGGGGGGATGAGAGCAAGAGAGAGGGGGGTGGGAGAGAGAGAGGGGGGATGAGGGAGAGAGGGGGGATGAGAGAGAGGGGGGGATGAGAGCGAGAGAGAGAGAGAGAGAGAGAGAGAGAGAGGGAGAGAGAGAGGGGGGATGAGAGAGAGTGAGATTTAGAGAAGGGGGATGAGAGAGAGAGAGGGGGGATGGGAGAGAGAGAGAGGGGGGGGTGGGAGGGAGAGATGGGGGGTGAGAGAGAGAGGGGCAATGAGAGAGAGGGAAGAGGGAGGGTGAGAAAGAGAGGAGGGGGGTGCGAGAGGCAGCTCTAGCAACCACTGGCCAAAAAGATTCTCAGGTGGAGGGGGGGACTTTTTTGCTGCCCCCTGCAAATTGCTGCCCTAGGCCTGGGCCTTGTTGGCCTAGGCCAAAATACAGCACTGCCTCTGCCCTAGCAAATGGGTGCGTGCGCTCCTGCAAAGCAACATATGGGCACATCATTTTGCGGGAATCTGCCAACCTGCAGTATATGTTTTGGTGGCTGGTCAGCAAGTGGTAAAAGATAGGGGGGAAAAGAGAAACCCCGTCTGATATACTTTATTTTTATATATATATTTACACACACTCACACACACACAGAGTTTGGTCAAAAATATGGTACACTTCATGAATCGCAGGTGTCAAAGTGACGACATGTTTTGCGTTCAAAGCAGAAGTGATGTAACAGGGGGACGGTAGGTGGCATTACATATACTCCAAATATACAAAGAATACTGGACACACCAAACTGGATTAATAACGTCTCTGCAGCCTTTTTTTTATTGGTTTTTAATATAAACAATTAACAATTCACTAACTCTTTTAACCACTTCAGCTCCAGAACATGTTACCCCCTTTATGACCAGGCCATTTTTTCCTATTTCGGCACTGCATTACTTTAACTGGCTATTGCAGCTCTTGCAGTTGCAGCGCTATACTCAAATACAGTTTATCACACTAATAGAGCTTTTCTTTTGGTGTTAAAAATATGTGTTACTTTCTGCTGTAAAACCTATCCAATGAAAAAAAATAGAATGTCTTCATTAAATTGGGCCAAAATGTATTCTGCTACATGTTTTTGATAAAAAAAAAATCCCAATAAGTGTAGATTGATTGGTTTGTGTAAAAGTTATCACGTCTGCAAACTATGATATATACACTGTTCAAAAAAAATAAAGGAACACTTTTTTAATCAGAGTATAGCAATCAAGTCAATTAAACTTCTGGGATATTGATCTGGTCAGTAAAATGGCAGAGGGGGTTGTTTATCAGTTTCAGCTGCTTTGGTGTTCATGAAATTAACAGGGGCACTAGATGGGCAACAGGGCAACAGGAATGGTTTTCCAGGTGGAGGACACTGAATTTTTCCTTTTATGACTGTTTTTCACTAGCTTTGCATTTGGCTAGGATCAGTGTCACTACTGGTAGCATGAGGAGATACCTGGACCCTATAGAGGTTGCGTTGAATACCGAGGTTATGAGATGTATTAATGTTTGCCTTAAAATATGCAATTTATACAGTTAATAATATAGTCTGCTTATTTATTTTTTTTATCGCGCAAGGGGGGCCTCATATTTTAATTTTGCCTAAGGCCTCAAAAAGTCTAGAGCCGCCTCTGAAAAGAAACATATACAGGCATACAAGAAATGCACAACATTAGTTCATCAGCCACAAAGGAGAAAGGCAGACAAAAATTAAAGGATGGAAAAGTTTGAACATTTTCGGGGTAAAACCCCTAATCATATCGTACCTAACAGAAGTCTAAACCCTAGATACTGTCAGGTACCTGATCTGAGGCCAAGGTGCTGAGAGGGCTCCCCTTGTGGCTAAGTGCAGCACACCCCTGAAGGTGATACAGGAGGTGTAGCGCCCAAAGTAGCACGGGTTGCCAGCAGGATACAGATTAGTAGAGCTGGCGAACTCCAGGAGTTTACTGGGAGAGCTGGAAGCCCAGCAGGGTAGTAGCCTCCAGAGAGTTCTGAGAAGCCAGGCAACCTACTGCAGAGGTAAGTCCAGGCAGTGGGTCAAACACAGAGAGCAATCCGAAGGTGAGCTGGGTAGAAGAAACAGGAACAGGCGAGGTCTGCGGTGGAAGCTGAGTTCATGCACAGGAGATAAGCAGAAGCGAAGTCGGTGGAGAGAGCTAAAGGTCAAGCAAGGAGGAGCAGATCAATCAGAGTCAGGAGCAAGCCGGGTCACAACAGGAAATCCGATAGCAGAATACAGGAGGCATAGGAACATGGGGAAGCTGAGGATAATCCAGCAATGAGAGGCATCCCACAGCCAAGTATTATAGGCCAGTAAAAGGCTCCGTCTGTCACGCATTGCGTACGCGCGTTCGCCAATTCAGGCCGTTGCTAACGCCTGCATGCTGTTCTCACGTCAGGCATACAGGGGTGCGCCGAGTGCGTCCATTAGTTCTACTAGCAATGCTGCCAGCTCTCTTATGGCCATTTCCCTGACAGATACTCAGTATATTGCATGCTATGTCATAGATTGACTTCACCCACCCCTCCCTCCCAACCCACCACCATACAAATCAAAGGATGTAGAGGTCTCGGGAACCTAACAACACAGTAGAGGGAAGGAGGAAAATACACTTATCCTTCCGCATCTATCCATCTGGAACAGAATTTGTAAAATTTCCTCGGACACTGCCGACTCCCGTATGTAATTCTATACAGAGGTAGAGCCGGATTGACTGCACTCCGCAAGGAGCTATGGGTAGGAGGATCTCCAGACTTCCTTCTCAGCAGGATTTCTCTCCTAGCATAAAACAGGGTGAAGGTCAGGCAAAGCTTAGTATTTCTGTCCCCCTCTATCTTCAAAATGACTCAGCAGAAGGATCAGAGGGTCCAAGGGGACCACCATATCCCACAGCCCACCAAGAGTAGATGCCACCGCCTCCCAAAAGGAATGGATTATAGGGCAAGACCAGACCATGTGCCAAAAGGACCCAATCTCCATGCCACACCTGGTGCATTTGGGATCCAGCTGGGGCTATATACGGGATAGCCTAAGTGGGGTGTAGTACGCCCTGTGGAGAAACTTAAGTTGTATGAATCTATCTAAGTGGTGGATTTTTTTATCATGCTGCATGACCGCAGCCTTTTGGTAAGCGGCCAATTTTTATTACTCAACACAAGGGTGGAACTCTGAGCACCTGGAAGATTATCCTTCTCAGCACAAATAACATTGTGTCACTATCTGTGGATTTTTCTTTCTCTTCATGGGATTGAATTTTTCTCTCACTGTTTGTTTTTGTTTATCACAGAGGTTATTTTGATTTATTATTTGATTTATACTCAGTGATATTTGTTATATACTTCGATTTGTTTTCAATGGTTTGATGTTTGTTTTTTCATTTATATTCACATTGTATCCATATACACTGATAAAGTGATACATTTTTTGAATCTTTTTTTCAAAGATTCTAGCCTTGAAAATACATTCCACATGCAAGTATTTACTTTATGTTAGGATAGCGCACTTTATTTACTTTTTTCATTATTAGCAGTTGGTTGCTATGGCTGCAAAATTGCATATTAGTTTGCTGCATCAGCAAACCGAAAACAGGCTTCCACTTCTGACCACATCAGACTCAGTTATATGCCTCACTCAAAGTCCCAACCTCTTCCTTTTTTGTTCTCGAATATAGGGATGGAGGTACAATGATCCGTTGTAACCTCATTTAAAGTCCCAAACCCCCCTTTCCATAGATATATATGTTCCAGGGATGGAGGAATTTTACCTACTCTGATTGTACCCTGTTACTTGTTTGATGTCACTGACATCCAGGGGGCTGACCCTGTTTTACTGTTGGGGTCGGCAATTGTCATGCTGTATGTATTCATAATGACCACATTGGTTGACACACACATGTTATCATTCTGTCATTCCATTTTGATTTTGGCTTCCTTTGACCCCAGGGGGATCAAAGGCTTGTGCTCTGCCTTGTCCTGGGAACTGTGATGGGCCCCTGCCACTTCCTGCTCACTTCCTTCTACTTGTTCTTTTGGATGGGGAGGTGTGGGCGGGTGGTGGCCGCAGCGCATCGACGCCACGCCCACTCCGTGCTACACATGACGCCATCACGGCGGCAGTGTGTCACTGGCACGTTGACTTCACATCAGCGTTCACTTGTGAGGAATTTTTGGCGCCATATTCCTGTACAGCCACGTGACGCTGGGAGCTCTCTCTGCGCTTGTCCAAAGGGGGTATATAAGCACCTCCTCATTTGGGGATTCTCACTTGCTATTTTTCACTTGCACATTGGCCTGACCACTTACAAACAACTACTTCTCTACTCAGGTAATTTCTTCACAGCACCACTCATTTTATTTTGATGGTTATTCGTTCTTCCCTTTTTTTGCACCCTATTGGGGTATTTGGAGTGCAGGTCACCCTCATGTCCCATCACCACTTTACTTTTTATCACCCCCTTTTTCTCGGGTCACCCCAGTGTTCATTTTCTGGTACTACTCTTTTACTCTACCATGCTTAATGCACTCACTCTAGTGTTGAGCGAACACGGACTGTATTATTCGTGTTCGTACCGAATAATTGGATTTTTTTTACCCGAACACGGACACGGACACTTTACTGTATGTTTGGGTAAAAATCCGTGTTCGGTCGTTTTATTTCCGGGTTTTGCATGCTTTGGCGCTCTTTTCATGGCGGGCTTTCAACAGCCAATCAACAATCGTTTAACTGGTGTGCCTTAAGCCATCCCAGCCATGCCTGCAAATGTCTTAGTAGCTGTGATTGGCCGTCTGAAGCATGTGACCAAGTCTTTATAAGTTCGAGGCAGCCGCCGCAGCAGCGTCATTCTGCTGCTTAGCTAAGGGACAGAGCACACATCAATGTGCTGGCTGCTGATTAGGGAAAGACAGGCAGGAAAAAACCATTTGTGTCCGGATAGAATTGAGGGACAGGTCGGAGTGTTTAGGCAGGGCGAGTTGTAGGCATTTTAGGGATAGAGTCTGCTGAATTATAGGGTCAGTGTCTTCTACAAACTACAATCGATATTGCTGTGTGGGGGGTGGGGTGAATCTGCACTCAATCCTGATCTACGATCTCTTCTCAATCCTGTTAGGGACAGAGTCTGCTGAATTTTAGGGAAACTGTGTTCTACAAACTACAATCGATATTGCTGTGTGGTGTGGGATTGGAGATAGGCAGGTGTCAGTGATCCACATCCATTTTTCTGTGTGTGAGCTGCAGTGAACACAATCTTTTTGGGCTGCAGTGAACACAATCTTTTTGGGCTGCAGTGAACACAATCTTTTTGGGCTGCAGTGAACACAATCTTTTTGGGGTGCAGTGAACAAAATCTTTTTGGGGTGCAGTGAACACAATCCTTTTTGGTGTGCAGTGAACACAATCTTTGTGGGGTGCAGTGAACAAAATCCTTTGTGGGGTGCAGTGAACACAATCTTTTTGGGGTGCAGTGAACAAAATCCTTTTTGGGGTGCAGTGAACAACATCCTTTTTGGGGTGCAGTGAACACAATCTTTTTGGGGTGCAGTGAACAAAATCCTTTGTGGGGTGCAGTGAACACAATCTTTTTGGGGTGCAGTGAACACAATCTTTTTGGGGTGGAGTGAACAACATCCTTTTTGGGGTGCAGTGAACAAAATCCTTTTTGGGGTGCAGTGAACAAAATCATTTTTGGGGTGCAGTGAACACAATCTTTTTGGGGTGCAGTGAACACAATCTTTGTGGGGTGCAGTGAACACAATCTTTTTGGGGTGGAGTGAACAACATCCTTTTTGGGGTGCTGTGAACAACATCCTTTTTGGGGTGCAGTGAACACAATCTTTTTGGGGTGCAGTGAACACAATCTTTGTGGGGTACAGTGAACAGAATCTTTGTGGGGTGCAGTGAACACAATCTTTGGGGGGTACAGTGAACACAATCTTTTTGGGGTGCAGTGAACACAATCTTTGTGGGGTGCAGTGAACACAATCTTTTTGGGGTGGAGTGAACAAAATCATTTTTGGGGTGCAGTGAACAACATCCTTTTTGGGGTGCAGTGATCAAAATCCTTTTTGGGGTGCAGTGAACACAATCTTTTTGGGGTGCAGTGAACAAAATCCTTTGTGGGGTGCAGTGAACAGAATCTTTGTGGGGTGCAGTGAACACAATCTTTGGGGGGGTACAGTGAACACAATCTTTTTGGGGTGCAGTGAACACAATCTTTGTGGGGTACAGTGAACAGAATCTTTGTGGGGTGCAGTGAACACAATCTTTGGGGGGTACAGTGAACACAATCTTTTTGGGGTGCAGTGAACACAATCTTTGGGGGGTACAGTGAACACAATCTTTTTGGGGTGCAGTGAACACAATCTTTGTGGGGTGCAGTGAACACAATCTTTGGGGGGGTACAGTGAACACAATCTTTTTGGGGTGCAGTGAACAACATCCTTTTAGGGTGCAGTGAACACAATCTTTGTGGGGTACAGTGAACAGAATCTTTGTGGGGTGCAGTGAACACAATCTTTGGGGGGTACAGTGAACACAATCTTTGTGAGGTGCAGTGAACACAATCTTTGTGGGGTGCAGTGAACACAATCATTGTGGGGTGCAGTGAACTCAATCTTTGTGGGGTACAGTGAACACAATCTCATACTTCTGAAGATTTGAGGGTGCTGCCTGTTCCATACTCCCCCTACTCCTCATCTAGCCTTTTAGGGGTACAAACAATAGTAATTGGGGCCTAGTGTGGTTGTGTACGTGTGATATACATACACTTTTTTTGGATCATATTTTCTATTCCGCTATTTAATCAAAAACCTTTGGGGATCAGTTAAATTGGGGGATAGTCTGTGTTGGTACGTGTGAGAGAGATCCACCTTTCCAAGTTGTTGGGGTTCATCTCATACTTCTGAAGGTTTGAGGGTGCTGCCTGTTCCATACTCCCCCTACTCCTAGCCTTTTAGGGGTACAAACAATAGTAATTGGGGCCTAGTGTGGTTGTGTACGTGTGATATACATACACTTTTTTTGGATCATATTTTCTATTCCGCTATTTAATCAAAAACCTTTGGGGATCAGTTAAATTGGGGGATAGTCTGTGTTGGCACGTGTGAGAGAGATCCACCTTTCCAAGTTGTTGGGGTTCATCTCATACTTCTGAAGGTTTGAGGGTGCTGCCTGTTCCATACCCCCCCTACTCCTCATCTAGCCTTTTAGGGGTACAAACAATAGTAATTGGGGCCTAGTGTGGTTGTGTACGTGTGATATACATACACTTTTTTTGGATCATATTTTCTATTCCGCTATTTAATCAAAAACCTTTGGGGATCAGTTAAATTGGGGGATAGTCTGTGTTGGTACGTGTGAGAGAGATCCACCTTTCCAAGTTGTTGGGGTTCATCTCATACTTCTGAAGGTTTGAGGGTGCTGCCTGTTCCATACTCCCCCTACTCCTAGCCTTTTAGGGGTACAAACAATAGTAATTGGGGCCTAGTGTGGTTGTGTACGTGTGATATACATACACTTTTTTTGGATCATATTTTCTATTCCGCTATTTAATCAAAAACCTTTGGGGATCAGTTAAATTGGGGGATAGTCTGTGTTGGTACGTGTGAGAGAGATCCACCTTTCCAAGTTGTTGGGGTTCATCTCATACTTCTGAAGGTTTGAGGGTGCTGCCTGTTCCATACTCCCCCTACTCCTCATCTAGCCTTTTAGGGGTACAAACAATAGTAATTGGGGCCCAGTGTGGTTGTGTACGTGTGATATACATACACTTTTTTTGGATCATATTTTCTATTCCGCTATTTAATCAAAAACCTTTGGGGATCAGTTAAATTGGGGGATAGTCTGTGTTGGTACGTGTGAGAGAGATCCACCTTTCCAAGTTGTTGGGGTTCATCTCATACTTCTGAAGGTTTGAGGGTGCTGCCTGTTCCATACTCCCCCTACTCCTAGCCTTTTAGGGGTACAAACAATAGTAATTGGGGCCTAGTGTGGTTGTGTACGTGTGATATACATACACTTTTTTTGGATCATATTTTCTATTCCGCTATTTAATCAAAAACCTTTGGGGATCAGTTAAATTGGGGGATAGTCTGTGTTGGTACGTGTGAGAGAGATCCACCTTTCCAAGTTGTTGGGGTTCATCTCATACTTCTGAAGGTTTGAGGGTGCTGCCTGTTCCATACTCCCCCTACTCCTAGCCTTTTAGGGGTACAAACAATAGTAATTGGGGCCTAGTGTGGTTGTGTACGTGTGATATACATACACTTTTTTTGGATCATATTTTCTATTCCGCTATTTAATCAAAAACCTTTGGGGATCAGTTAAATTGGGGGATAGTCTGTGTTGGTACGTGTGAGAGAGATCCACCTTTCCAAGTTGTTGGGGTTCATCTCATACTTCTGAAGGTTTGAGGGTGCTGCCTGTTCCATACTCCCCCTACTCCTCATCTAGCCTTTTAGGGGTACAAACAATAGTAATTGGGGCCCAGTGTGGTTGTGTACGTGTGATATACATACACTTTTTTTGGATCATATTTTCTATTCCGCTATTTAATCAAAAACCTTTGGGGATCAGTTAAATTGGGGGATAGTCTGTGTTGGTACGTGTGAGAGAGATCCACCTTTCCAAGTTGTTGGGGTTCATCTCATACTTCTGAAGGTTTGAGGGTGCTGCCTGTTCCATACTCCCCCTACTCCTAGCCTTTTAGGGGTACAAACAATAGTAATTGGGGCCTAGTGTGGTTGTGTACGTGTGATATACATACACTTTTTTTGGATCATATTTTCTATTCCGCTATTTAATCAAAAACCTTTGGGGATCAGTTAAATTGGGGGATAGTCTGTGTTGGTACGTGTGAGAGAGATCCACCTTTCCAAGTTGTTGGGGTTCATCTCATACTTCTGAAGGTTTGAGGGTGCTGCCTGTTCCATACTCCCCCTACTCCTAGCCTTTTAGGGGTACAAACAATAGTAATTGGGGCCTAGTGTGGTTGTGTACGTGTGATATACATACACTTTTTTTGGATCATATTTTCTATTCCGCTATTTAATCAAAAACCTTTGGGGATCAGTTAAATTGGGGGATAGTCTGTGTTGGTACGTGTGAGAGAGATCCACCTTTCCAAGTTGTTGGGGTTCATCTCATACTTCTGAAGGTTTGAGGGTGCTGCCTGTTCCATACTCCCCCTACTCCTCATCTAGCCTTTTAGGGGTACAAACAATAGTAATTGGGGCCCAGTGTGGTTGTGTACGTGTGATATACATACACTTTTTTTGGATCATATTTTCTATTCCGCTATTTAATCAAAAACCTTTGGGGATCAGTTAAATTGGGGGATAGTCTGTGTTGGTACGTGTGAGAGAGATCCACCTTTCCAAGTTGTTGGGGTTCATCTCATACTTCTGAAGGTTTGAGGGTGCTGCCTGTTCCATACTCCCCCTACTCCTAGCCTTTTAGGGGTACAAACAATAGTAATTGGGGCCTAGTGTGGTTGTGTACGTGTGATATACATACACTTTTTTTGGATCATATTTTCTATTCCGCTATTTAATCAAAAACCTTTGGGGATCAGTTAAATTGGGGGATAGTCTGTGTTGGTACGTGTGAGAGAGATCCACCTTTCCAAGTTGTTGGGGTTCATCTCATACTTCTGAAGGTCTGAGGGTGCTGCCTGTTCCATACTCCCCCTACTCCTAGCCTTTTAGGGGTACAAACAATAGTAATTGGGGCCTAGTGTGGTTGTGTACGTGTGATATACATACACTTTTTTTGGATCATATTTTCTATTCCGCTATTTAATCAAAAACCTTTGGGGATCAGTTAAATTGGGGGATAGTCTGTGTTGGTACGTGTGAGAGAGATCCACCTTTCCAAGTTGTTGGGGTTCATCTCATACTTCTGAAGGTTTGAGGGTGCTGCCTGTTCCATACTCCCCCTACTCCTAGCCTTTTAGGGGTACAAACAATAGTAATTGGGGCCTAGTGTGGTTGTGTACGTGTGATATACATACACTTTTTTTGGATCATATTTTCTATTCCGCTATTTAATCAAAAACCTTTGGGGATCAGTTAAATTGGGGGATAGTCTGTGTTGGTACGTGTGAGAGAGATCCACCTTTCCAAGTTGTTGGGGTTCATCTCATACTTCTGAAGGTCTGAGGGTGCTGCCTGTTCCATACTCCCCCTACTCCTAGCCTTTTAGGGGTACAAACAATAGTAATTGGGGCCTAGTGTGGTTGTGTACGTGTGATATACATACACTTTTTTTGGATCATATTTTCTATTCCGCTATTTAATCAAAAACCTTTGGGGATCAGTTAAATTGGGGGATAGTCTGTGTTGGTACGTGTGAGAGAGATCCACCTTTCCAAGTTGTTGGGGTTCATCTCATACTTCTGAAGGTTTGAGGGTGCTGCCTGTTCCATACTCCCCCTACTCCTAGCCTTTTAGGGGTACAAACAATAGTAATTGGGGCCTAGTGTGGTTGTGTACGTGTGATATACATACACTTTTTTTGGATCATATTTTCTATTCCGCTATTTAATCAAAAACCTTTGGGGATCAGTTAAATTGGGGGATAGTCTGTGTTGGTACGTGTGAGAGAGATCCACCTTTCCAAGTTGTTGGGGTTCATCTCATACTTCTGAAGGTTTGAGGGTGCTGCCTGTTCCATACTCCCCCTACTCCTAGCCTTTTAGGGGTACAAACAATAGTAATTGGGGCCTAGTGTGGTTGTGTACGTGTGATATACATACACTTTTTTTGGATCATATTTTCTATTCCGCTATTTAATCAAAAACCTTTGGGGATCAGTTAAATTGGGGGATAGTCTGTGTTGGTACGTGTGAGAGAGATCCACCTTTCCAAGTTGTTGGGGTTCATCTCATACTTCTGAAGGTTTGAGGGTGCTGCCTGTTCCATACTCCCCCTACTCCTCATCTAGCCTTTTAGGGGTACAAACAATAGTAATTGGGGCCCAGTGTGGTTGTGTACGTGTGATATACATACACTTTTTTTGGATCATATTTTCTATTCCGCTATTTAATCAAAAACCTTTGGGGATCAGTTAAATTGGGGGATAGTCTGTGTTGGTACGTGTGAGAGAGATCCACCTTTCCAAGTTGTTGGGGTTCATCTCATACTTCTGAAGGTTTGAGGGTGCTGCCTGTTCCATACTCCCCCTACTCCTCATCTAGCCTTTTAGGGGTACAAACAATAGTAATTGGGGCCCAGTGTGGTTGTGTACGTGTGATATACATACACTTTTTTTGGATCATATTTTCTATTCCGCTATTTAATCAAAAACCTTTGGGGATCAGTTAAATTGGGGGATAGTCTGTGTTGGTACGTGTGAGAGAGATCCACCTTTCCAAGTTTTTGGGGTTCATCTCATACTACTGAAGATTTGAGGGTGCTGCCTGTTCCATACTCCTCCTCCTACTGCTCAACCATCCTTTTAGGGGTACAAACAATAGTAGTTGGGGCCTAGTGTGGTGGTGTACGTGCGAGATACATACACTTTCTTTTTGATCATATTTTCTATTCCGCTATTCAATTAAAACCTTTGGGGATCAATTCAATTGCGAGATAGTCTGTGTCGGTACGTGTGAGATCCACCTTTCCAAGTTTTTGGGGTTCATCTCATACTTCTGAAGATTTGAGGGTGCTGCCTGTTCCATACTCCTCCTACTCCTCATCCATCCTTTTAGGGGTACAAACAATAGTAATTGGGGCCTAGTGTGGTTGTGTACGTGCGAGATACATACACTTTTTTTGATCATATTTCCTATTCCGCTATTCAATAAAAACCTTTGAGGATCAATTGAATTGCGGGATAGTCTGTGTCGGTACGTGTGAGATCCACCTTTCCAAGTTTTTGGGGTTCATCTCATACTTCTGAAGATTTGAGGGTGCTGTCTGTTCCATACTCCTCCTACTCCTCATCCATCCTTTTAGGGGTAGAAACAATAGTAATTGGGGCCTAGTGTGGTTTTGTACGTGCGAGATACATACACTTTTTTGGATCATATTTCCTATTCCGCTATTCAATAAAAACCTTTCTAGGGCAAGATCTTAAATTATAGAAATATGAGGAGACCGTCAAATAAGGGCCGTGGCCTGGGTCGTGGTGCTGCTGGTAGAGCTCCTGTTGCAAGGAGAGGACGTGGTCGATCTGTGCCAGCTACACGCACAAGTGAAACACCTTCCTCAAGTGTGAGTAGGCGACAGAACCTGCATCAGTATTTGGTAGGGCATCAAACGCCCCTAGAAGTGATGAGGCCAGAACAAGTTGAGGCGATAGTAGATTGGTTTGCTGCTGACAGTGCCTCCAGTTCCTTCACATTGTCTCCCACCCAGTCTACTGCAGAAAGGTCAGAGTTGGCACCTGCAGCCAATGTCCAACCGTCTTTCACCTCACCCCCTTGCAAATCAGGCCAGCAGTCTGAGCCCCAAGCCATACAGCAGTCTCTTATTCTTTTTGAGGACTCTGTCAGCAGGGTTTCCCAGGGCCATCCACCTAGCCCTGCCCCAGAAGTGGAAGAGATTGAGTGCAGCGATGCCCAACCACTTATTTCTCAAGATGAGTACATGCAAGGATCATCGCAGCACGTCTCCGATGATGACGAAACGCAGGTGCCAACTGCTGCGGCGTTCAGCATTGTGGAGACCGACAAGGAGGGCAGGGGTGAAGACTGGGTGGAAGATGATGTGGAGGACGATGAGGTCCTCGACCCCACATGGAATGAACGTCATGCAGGTGACCTGAGTAGTTTGGAGGAAGAGGCGCTGGTCGCACAGAGCCACCAGCACAGCAGAAGAGGGAGCAGGGTGCAGAAGCGGAGCGGCCGTGCCCTAGACACTACGCCCGCTACTGCCCAACGCAGCAAGGGAACGAGCGCACCAAAGTCAGCTCAAAGGAGTTCTCTAGCGTGGAAGTTCTTTAGAAAATGTGCTGATGACAGGACACGAGTGGTTTGCACCCTGTGCAATCAGAGCTTGAAGCGAGGCATAAACCTTCTCAACCTGAGCACAACCTGCATGATCAGGCATCTAAGTGCAAAGCACGAGCTGCAGTGGAGTACACACCTTCAAAACCAAGAAACGTCTCTGGCTCATCCTGCTTCCTCTTCTGCTGCAGTCTCGGCCGCTCCAGCCACATCTGTAGTGATACCGGCACCTGCCACCCCGCAAACAGACGATCTGTCAGCAACACCACCACCTGGGTCACCAACAACCATCTCCACAATGTCCCGTGGAAGCGTTCAGCTTTCCATCTCCCAAACACTTGAGAGGAAGAGGAAGTACCCCCCTACCCACCCGCGATCCCTGGCCCTGAATGCCAGCATTTCAAAATTATTGGCCTTTGAAATGCTGTCATTCCGTCTGGTGGAGACGCACAGTTTTAAAAACCTTATGTCGGTGGCTGTCCCACAGTACGTCGTGCCCAGCCGCCACTACTTTTCCAGGCAAGCCATCCCTTCCCTGCACAACCAAGTGGGGGAAAATATCAGGTGTGCACTGCGCAACGCCATCTGTGCCAAGGTCCACCTAACTACGGATACGTGGACCAGTAAGCACGGTCAGGGGCGTTATATCTCCCTAACGGCACACTGGGTAAATGCAGTGGCGGATGGGCCTGAGGCGGATAGCAATTTGGCGCATGTCCTTCCACCACCGAGGATTGCAGGGCGCTTCAGTTTGCCTCCTGTTCCTAACTCCTCCTACTCCGCTTCCTCATCCTCTACCGCCTCCTCATCCGGACAGCGTAACACCTTCACCACCAACTTCAGCACGGCCAGGGGTAAACGACAGCAGGCAGTTTTACAACTTGCCTGTTTGGGGGACAAACCACACACCGCGCAGGAGTTGTGGAGGAGCATGGAACAGCAGACAAATGAGTGGTTGCTGCCAGCGAGCCTCAAGCCCGGCCTGGTGGTGTGCGATAACGGGCGAAATCTCATAGCAGCTCTGGGCCTAGCCGGTTTGACGCACATCCCTTGCCTGGCGCATGTGCTGAATTTGGTGGTGCAGAGGTTCCTTAAAAACTACCCCGATATGTCAGAGCTGCTGCAGAAAGTGCGGGCCGTTTGTGCGCACTTTCGGCGTTCTCACCCTGCTGCTGCTCGCCTGGCAGCGCTGCAGCGTAACTTCGGCCTTCCCGCTCACCGCCTCATATGTGACGTGCCCA
This sequence comes from Pelophylax lessonae, assembly GCF_965119305.1. Taxonomy (NCBI): domain Eukaryota; kingdom Metazoa; phylum Chordata; class Amphibia; order Anura; family Ranidae; genus Pelophylax; species Pelophylax lessonae. Next base: position 648,349,874 of record NC_138771.1, read on the forward strand.
CAAGGTGGAACTCCACCTTGCACATGCTGGAAAGACTGTGCGAGCAGCAGCAGGCCATAGTGGAGTTTCAGCTGCAGCACGCACGCGTGAGTCGCTCTGCGGAACAGCACCACTTCACCACCAATAACTGGGCCTCCATGCGAGACCTGTGTGCCTTGTTGCGCTGTTTTGAGTACTCCACCAACATGGCCAGTGGCAATGACGCCGTTCTCAGCTTAACTATCCCACTTCTATGCCTCCTTGAAAAAACAATTCGGGCGATGATGGAAGAGGATGTGGCACAGGATGAGGAGGAGGAGGAGGATGAAGAGGTAACATTTCCAAGGCTTTCAGGGCAGTCATTCGCAAGGGGCTCCGAGGGTGGGTTCCTGCACACGCAAACGCCAGGGACGCAATTGTCCAGCAGGGGCACAGTTCTGGAGGATGAGGAGGATGAGGAGGAGGAGGAGCTGGAGGAGGAGATGGAACCATGTTCACAGCAGGGTGGCACCCAGGCCAGCTCATGGCCATCACTGGTGCGTGGCTGGGGGGATACAGAGGACACGGACGATACACCTCCCACAGAGGACAGCCTTTCGTTGCCTCTGGGCAGCCTGGCACACATGAGCGATTACATGCTGCAGTGTCTCCACAACGACCGCCGAGTTGCCCACATTCTAACTTGTGCTGATTACTGGGTGGCCACGCTGCTGGATCCCCGTTACAAGGACAACGTACCGTCCTTAATTCACTCACTGGAGCGCGATCGCAAGATGCGCGAGTACAAGCGCACGCTGGTAGACGCCATGCTGCTGGCATTCCCATCTGACAGCGGGGCCACAGTGGAAGCACAAGGCAGAGGAGGAGGAGGAGGAGGTCGCCAACGCAACCAGGGCACCGCCAGCACCTCAGAAGGCAGGGTTAGCATGGCCGAAATGTGGAAAAGCTTTGTCAGCACGCCACAACAAACAGCAGCACCAGCAGCTCAGATGGAACGTCTTAGCAGGAGGCAGCATTTTACCAACATGGTGGAGCAGTATGTGTGCACACGCCTACATGTAGTGAATGACGGGTCTGCCCCCTTCAACTTCTGGGTCTCCAAATTGGGCACATGGCCTGAGCTTGCCCTTTACGCCTTGGAGGTGCTGGCGTGCCCTGCAGCCAGTGTATTATCTGAACGGGTATTTAGCACGGCTGGGGGCGTTATAACAGACAAGCGCAGCCGCCTGTCCAGAGACAATGTGGACAAGCTCACGTTCATTAAAATGAACCAGGCATGGATCCCACGGGACTTTTCCGTACCTTATGCAGAATAGCAATGGATACCGACCTTACCCACCCATTGTTCCATTTTTGCTCTTTCTCACTCTTTTGGGGTGTACCCTCATTTAAAATTTTTGAAAAGAAGCAGTGTTGGCTACCTCGTCCTCCTCCTCAGGGCCAGATTAATGTAGGGGCTATTGGAGCTGCAGCTCCAGGCCCCTACCTTTTATATAGGCCCCGGGTTGGCCATATTCACTGTTACCGCTCTTCTGTCACTTGTAAACACAGAAGTCTGGCTTCTATGCTCGCTTCCCCAGGCAGCACCCTCAGAACCTCCCCACACAGCGTGAAGGCCGGACAAGGAGGGACAGTTGGCGATGCATGGATGTGTTTATGGGCTTCAGAGACAGCATCCCATGTTGAATTAGGCATGCATGGCTGCACCCTTCCTCCTCTGGGTGCATGGCAAGGCACGGCCCTTAAGGCCCTTCAAAATCCTCAGCACCAAGCCCATGATGCTGTTAATCCGGCCCTGGTCCTCCTCCACCGCCGCTTCCACCTACACCGCCCATAGGTGTGCGCAGCCTATTGCATTAAGGTGTGCACCCCAAAGTTGAAATACACATGCATGTGTTTGCCAGCAGGGAGAGTAATGTATCGGGGCCATGTACCTGTAGGCAAGGAGAAATAGAGCAGAGCAGGTCCCAGGGAGATCTTTCCCATCTCCTCACTGGCAATGCTATGTGCCCTAGGTGATTAGGGTGTGCCCAGGCACACCCAGCACACCCTGTGCGCACGCCTATGTCACCGCCACATCCACCACCACCTCAACCTCCCTCCTACTCCATATGGGCCTCGTCCTTCAGAGATGAAGAAGAACATTGTTTTATTTTTCTGTTTTTTTTTGTTGTTTTAAGTTATTTCCCTATCCACATTTGTTTGCAGAGCACTTGCCATGCTCTTAATTACGTTTTGCTGCCATTTGCAGCACTCTAGCCCTTTCCTTTGGTGTTTTAGAGCCATTTTAGTGCCTTAAAGTTCGGGTCCCCATTGACTTCAATGGGGTTCGGTGTCCGGGAAAAGTTCGGTAAAAGTCCGGGACACGGACCCGGACTTTTTTTTAAAGTTCGGCCGAACCCGTCGAACACGGACATCTAGGTGTCCGCTCAACCCTAACTCACTCTATTTCTGCAGTCTTACACCATATATCCCTCTGCACAGATTCATTTTTCGTTCTGCTCACTACGTTCTTTTTCTTCTCCTGGGTTTGGCACCTATTCCCAGCCTCACTATGCATGGTACTCAGCATTTACAGCATATTCCATAAACCTTATGTTTGATACATGAATATAATCGTTTCAATATATATATATATATTTTTAGAAACCATTTTGGATGACTAACTGAGGCTGGGGTTTCCTCCCATGGAGATGACACTTATCCAACATTTCTGCTTCTCTACCCCTCAAGCGCCTAGCATTGCCCCCTCAGTTCCCGGGCTAGACGGTTTCAGAGCACTTGCCTGTATAGCCCCATGTGGCGACAGTCTGAACCAACTAGTAAGTAGACCACCAAGTGTGACAGACATTGCTCCATACTGGCGATGATATTACCAGACATTTTGATACATTTTTTGATATTAATTATTTTTTGACAGATTAATGATTGCTTCTGCTCCTGACGAGTGTGGAAACACGAAACGCGTAGAGCATTACTGGACGCAATCTTCATGAATAATATTCAAATACCATTTACATATGTCTGTCTCAACCATTCTTCTACTTGATTTAAGAAATCTGCATTTAGACCATTTGATACCTTGTATACTTTTAATATGTTCGGTCAGACTGACATTATCAATGTATGTTATCTCGCATTTTATATGTTTTACACTGTTTTCATGTGCTGTACTCAATTAAATGGACATTTATTTTTACTCCCTTGACTCTGTTTGACAATCAGACTCAGTTATATGCCTCACTCAAAGTCCCAACCTCTTCCTTTTTTGTTCCCTTCTGACTCATGCTCGACTTGAACCCAAATAGAATTTCTAATGTATTCGTTTCTCCACTGTAATACAAAAAAAATTAGCATTGCCCCAGGATCAGACGCAGAGACCCTTGAGCATGCATTTGTAGGTACCAATAAAATTCATCAGACATTGAATGAAATCCAGGTCTTGGAAGAGCATTGTCATAATAGTGATGGGGGATCCAAACTCCATCCAGGTCCTCAGAAAAGGGCCAGAATCCATAAAGTGTCACCTTTTCACAAACTTCAGCCGCCACACTCACCATCATGAGGCCAGAAGATAGTCGATAAAACTTAAGTCCCGTACTTTTCCAATGAGCAGTTAATTTCTGGAGGTAGTCAGGGTTGAAGAAGACAACTCTGCTTTTCATGTCAAAGTCTTTGAGGGTGTAGAGTGCCCGAAAGGAGACCTCTGTGTTCATTAAAAATGAGAATGCTGGTAGTAGGATCATAGAGGAGCCATACTTCTTCACCATGGTGATAAATGGTTCCTTCTTCTTCGTGAGACTGTTGTACCTATCGAAGGAGAAATAAACAACTCCTCTTAAAAGGAATATCAATCTTCACCCTACAAATATTTTGTTTAGATACTTTTCAGGTAGAAAAATAATGAAGATTCGCTGTTATAAGAAACATCTAGAAGTTACAGAAGAGGGGGATCCCTCTAGAACAGGGGTCTTGAATTAAAATTTATGGAGGTTTAGTCAGTAAAGTTTTCTTTTGGCAGAAGTCTGAATCTCATGTTTGCACTATATCAGTGTCTTTTGCCTACCCACATCATAGCCCCCATTACATTAGAGTTCCCTCTTTATATCAGTATCCCCAGCCCTCTTCACATCACAACTTCCCTTAACATCACAGTTATCACCTTTACATTACTGTCTTTAGTCTCCCATTATATCACAATCCCCCCTTGAAATCAATTCCTCAGTATCCCCAGTTCCCCTTCACAGCCCCCCTTTGCACTGCAGTGCCCCACTACCTTGCAGTTGCTTTCACCTCAAAGTGCTCCTTACATCACATTGCTCCTCCACATCAGAGTGCCCCTTACATCATATTGCTCCTCCACATCAGAGTGCCCCTTACATCTCATTGCTCCTCCACATCAGAGTGCCCCTTACATCATATTGCTCCTCCTCATCAGAGTGTCCCTTACATCATATTGCTCCTCCACATCAGAGTGCCCCTTACATCTCATTGCTCCTCCACATCAGAGTGCCCCTTACATCATATTGCTCCTCCTCATCAGAGTGTCCCTTACATCATATTGCTCCTCCACATCAGAGTGCCCCTTACATCACATTGCTGATCCACATCAGAGTGCCCCTTACATCACATTGCTGCTCCACATCAGAGTGCCCCTTACATCATATTGCTCCTCCTCATCAGAGTGCCCCTTACATCACATTGCTGCTCCACATCAGAGTGCCCCTTACATCACATTGCTCCTCCACATCAGAGTGCCCCTTACATCACATTGCTGCTCCACATCAGAGTGCCCCTTACATCACATTGCTCCTCCACATCAGAGTGCCCCTTACATCACATTGCTCCTCCTCATCAGAGTGCCCCTTACATCATATTGCTCCTCCACATCAGAGTGCCCCTTACATCATATTGCTCCTCCACATCAGAGTGCCCCTTACATCACATTGCTCCTCCACATCAGAGTGCCCCTTACATCATATTGCTCCTCCTCATCAGAGTGCCCCTTACATCTCATTGCTTCTTCACATTAGAGTGCCCCTTTCAATGTAAGCCTTCCTTGCACTTTCCTACCCTTGGCAGGGGAGAGGCACTTATCTGCTGTGTGGGCTCTCCCAAGTCTCCCACCCAGCCGCCGCTGTCATCCTCACAGCAGGTGGAGACAGGAGGTCCTGCAGATCTTGATAGAGGGTGAGAGCTGCCCAACTTACTATGTTAACAGGTGGGTGATTACCCGCTTGTTAATTTGAAAGACTCCCGCTCTTTGTCCTGATCTGAAGCACCTTCTACCCCCTCTGCTATGAGAATGATAGCGGCGGCCGGGTGGGAGACATGGGAAAGCTCACGCATTTCACCATTTTAAATTTAAGCAGGTTTTCATTATGTTATAACAATGAACATGTAACATTTTGCCCTAAAGAGGGGTTGCTGAAGCAATGGGGTGAGCTCAAGGTTTAGTCTGAACTCTGAACACAAGTTTGGACAAAAGTTTGGCTGTTCAAGTGTTCAAACCTGTCTGGAGTGAACATCATATATAAAAGCAGTATTACATCCTTAGTACTTAGTTGTTTAATTATAGCTAAAGGCAAAACTTATTTTTTTAGTTTTGGATAGGGTGAAGAGAAATTAGATCCCCTGTCAGGTTTTTTTAGCTGCTTTTGCCCATTAGGAAGATTGACCCTCTATATATTTGTCAGGTTTACTGTTATCATTGAAAGTGAAAGTAAAAGAAAATCCCAAATTGTGAGTTGTCCCCAGAACAGGAATAAAGAGTAAGCCTTCCAATGGGGGCAACCAGGGATTCCCTTGCAATGTCCTATGGCAGCCCTCAAAAATTCCACTCGCCTGCTCGCATTTTGCGAGTGGAATGATGAGGATGGCGAGTAAGGGCTGTGCTGTAAGAAAAGAGTGGACCCGGGGTGCAGAGCAGTGCGCCCTGAGCCCACCCATTGTGTGACAATAGCGAATTAATATTCACTATTGTCACACGGATCCTCCTCCTGGCCAATCAGGAAGCGGGTCCGAGACCCGTTTCCTGATTGGCCAAAAGGCAAAAATTCGCCATTGGCCAAGGAGGAGGAGGAGGACTCGGGAGACGCGGAGGATTGAGGAGAAGCCACCGCTGCATCAGGTAAGTGCACGCTGGTCTCTCTGCATGCTGTGGGCACTCTGCATTTAAGGGGGCATTCTGTGGGCACTCTGCATTTAAGGGGGCATTCTGTGGGCACTCTGCATTGAAAAGGGGCACACTGGTCACTCTGCATTGAAAGGGGGCACGCTGTGGTCACTCTGCATTGAAAGGGGACATGCTGTGGTCACTCTGCATTGAAGGGGGCATGCTGTGGGCACTCTGCATTGAAAGGGGGCACGCTGTGGGCGCTCTGCATTGAAAGGGGGCACGCTGTGGGCACTCTGCATTGAAAGGGGGCACGCTGTGGGCACTCTGCATTGAAAGGGGGCACGCTGGGGGCACTCTGCATTGAAAGGGGGCACGCTGTGTGCACTCTGCATTGAAAGGGGGCACGCTGTGGGCACTCTGCTTTGGAAGGGGGCACACTGTGGTAACTCTGCATTGAAATGGGGCACGATGTGGGCACTCTGCATTGAAAGGGGGCACGCTGTGGGCACTCTGCATTGAAAGGGGGCACGCTGTGGACACTCTGCATTTAAGGGGGCAAGCTGTGGGTACTCTAAAGTTGTTGTTGTTGTTAATATTTTTTTGTAACTTAATTCTAAAACATTTAAGTGTAATTTTATGAGATATTTAACGAGGGCGTGTTTAGGGGTGGAGCAGGGTAGGGTTTGGGTGGGGCAACAAGTGGCAAGTAACTCTTAAGGCCTGGCTAGTAGCTCATGACTTGAAATTTTGAGCCCTGTCCTATGGGATATGACATGAAGAGAAAACCCTCCAATGGAGCACAGAGGACAAAAAAAGCCAGCCAGAGGCAATAAACCTCTCTTACCCCATCCAAAATGAGAAAAAAAAGTTTAGCCTATAGTTCTACTTTAAAGCAGAGTTCCGCCCAAAAGTGGAAGCTCTGCTTATCTGCTTCCTCCCCCCCTCGGGTGTCACATTTGACACCTTTCGGGAGGAAGGGGAGAGCGGATATCTGTCAAAAACAGGTACCCGCTCCCACTTCCATGTAAAGTCCCCACAGGGATCTATGTCATTTACGTCACATACTCCATACTTATTCGCATAGGAGACATGACATCTGGGTGCCACCTTAATGATAAAGGAGGCTACCAGATTCCAATAAGCCCCCTCCAACGGACCCCCCACAACCACCGGGCTAGGGTTGTGGCAAAGAAGTCGTTGCCTTCATAAGGGTAAACTCCCATGGGAATGTGGCATGGTATGGTTTGGTGAGGTTCCCCCCTTTCCTGGCCAGCCAAGCTGCATGCTCAAATTAAGGGTCTAGTATGGATTTTTACGGGGAACACATCATTTTTTATTTAAGCATCTGGTATGAATTTTGGGGGGTCTCTACACATTTTTTTTTTATTTATAAGTATCTGGTATGAATTTTGGGGGGACTCTACACATTTGTTTTTTGATTCAATCATTTGGGGGGACATTTGACAGGGTCTGTATGTCAGAAGGGAAATTAAATTTGCCAGCAATATACCACTTCAGCCCCAGAAGGTTTTACCCCCTTAATGTCCAGGCCATTTTTTCTGATTTGGCTCTGCGTTACTTAGACAATTGCGCGGTCGTGCGAAGCTGTACCCAAATAAAATTGATGTCCCCCCCCCCCCTCAAATAAAGCTTTCTTTTGGTGGAATTTAATCACCTGTGCAATTATAAACAAAACAGAAAAAAAAAAAATTCAGACAAATTATATATATATATATATATATATATATATATATATATACAGTATATATATATATATATATATATTTTTTTTTTTTTTCACTTTTTGCTATATAACATTCCCAATAAAAAATAAATCCAGATTCAGCTTTGATCGGGTCTCCGATGTAGTAACCTGGAGGTGGCTTCATGACGCCACTTCCGGTTTACTCAGCGGCTAACGGGCGACAAATTTAAGAAACTGTCAGTATTCAAAAATGCCAATTTTTGCATTTTAAATACTTTGAAGTGCAGTGGAGGGGTTTGGTGTCTTTTAGACCCCCGATCCCTCCACTAAGAGTACCTGTCTGCCTATTACTGTCACTAGGGATGTTTACATTGCTTGGGACAGCAATAAAAGTGATCAGATTTTATTTATTTATATATTTATTTTAAAAACAGTGCTAAAAATAAAAATTTAATAAAATAAATAGGGTTTTTTTTTTTTTTTAAAGTGCCCCCGTCGTCCTGAGCTTGTGCACGAAAGAAAACAAGGGATGTTTACATTGCTTGTGACAGAAATAAAAGTGCTCAGTTTTTCTTTTTTTTTAAACTTTGCTAAAAATAAAAATTAAATAAAATAAATAGGGAATTTTTTTTCTTTTTTTTTTAAAGCGCCCCCGTCGTCTTGAGCTTGTGCACAAAAGAAAACAAGGGATGTTTACATTGCTTGTGACAGTAATAAAAGTGATCAGATTTTTTTTTTTTTTTTTTAACAGTGCCTAAAATAAAAATTTAATAAAATAAATAGGGGATTTTTTTTTTTTTTTTTAAAGCGCCCCCTGTCGCCTTCAGCTTGTGCACGAAAGAAAACAAGGGATGTTTACATTGCTTGTGACAGCAATAAAAGTGCTCAGTTTTTTTTTTTTTTTTAAAAACAGTGCTAAAAATAAAAATTTAATAAAATAAATAGGGGAATTTTTTTTTTTAAAGCGCCCCCGTTGTCTTGAGCTTGTGCACAAAAGAAAACAAGGAATGTTTATATTGTTTGTGACAGAAATAAAAGTGCTCAGTTTTTCTTTTTTTTTAAACTTTGCTAAAAATAAAAATTAAATAAAATAAATAGGGAATTTTTTTTCTTTTTTTTTTAAAGCGCCCCCGTCGTCTTGAGCTTGTGCACAAAAGAAAACAAGGGATGTTTACATTGCTTGTGACAGTAATAAAAGTGATCAGATTTTTTTTTTTTTTTTAACAGTGCCTAAAATAAAAATTTAATAAAATAAATAGGGGATTTTTTTTTTTTTTTTAAAGCGCCCCCTGTCGCCTTCAGCTTGTGCACGAAAGAAAACAAGGGATGTTTACATTGCTTGTGACAGCAATAAAAGTGCTCAGTTTTTTTTTTTAAAAACAGTGCTAAAAATAAAAATTTAATAAAATAAATAGGGGAATTTTTTTTTAAAGTGCCCCCGTTGTCTTGAGCTTGTGCACAAAAGAAAACAAGGAATGTTTATATTGTATGTGACAGTAATAAAAGTGATCAGATTTTTTTTTTTTTTTTAACAGTGCTAAAAAAATAAAAATTAAATAAAATAAATATGGGAATTTTTTTTTTTTTTTTTAAAGCGCCCCCGTCGTCTTGCGCTTGTGCACGAAAGAAAAAAAGGGATGTTTACATTGCTTGTGAAAGTAATACAAGTGATCAGATTTTTTTTTTTTTTAAACTGTGCTAAAAATAAAAAATTAAATAAAATAAATAGGGGAATTTTTTTTTTTTTTAAAGCGCCCCCGTTGTCTTGAGCTTGTGCACAAAAGAAAACAAGGAATTTTTATATTGTTTGTGACAGTAATAAAAGTGATCAGATTTTTTTTTTTTTTTTAACAGTGCTAAAAAAATAAAAATTAAATAAAATAAATATGGGATTTTTTTTTTTTTTTTTAAAGCGCCCCCGCCGTCTTGCGCTTGTGCACGAAAGAAAAAAAGGGATGTTTACATTGCTTGTGAAAGTAATACAAGTGATCAGATTTTTTTTTTTTTTTTTAAACTGTGCTAAAAATAAAAAATTAAATAAAATAAATAGGGGAATTTTTTTTTTTTTTTTTTAAAGTGCCCCCGTCGTCTTGAGCTTGTGCACGAAAAAAAACAAGGGATGAATACATTGCTTGTGACAGCAATAAAAGTGATCAGATTTTTTTTTTTTTTTTTTAAACTGTGCTAAAAATAAAAAATGAAATAAAATAAACAGGAAAAAAAATGTTTAAGCGCCCCGGTTGCCGCGAAAGAAAACGCACACATAAGATGCGCCTGCAAATGAAAACAATGTTCAAACCACACATGTGAGGTATCGCCACGATCGTCAGAGCGAGAGAAAATATTCTTAAAAAAGACCTCCTCTGTAACTCTAAACTGGTAACCGTTAAAAGTTTTTAAACCATTGCCTATGGAGATTTTTAAGTACGTGCCATTCCACGAGTGTGCGCAATTTTAAACCGTAGCATGTTAGGTATCTATTTACTCTGTGTGACATCATCTTTCAAAAAAATTGGGCTAACTTTACTGTTTATTTATTTTATTTATTTTTTAATGCAATGAAATGTATTTTTTTCCCCCAAAAAAAATTGCGTTTGAAAGACTGCTGGGCAAATACCGCGTGATAAAAAATATTGCAACGACCGCCATTTTATTCTCCAGTCTTTGCTAAATATATATATAATGTTTGGGGGTTCTAAGTAATTTTCTAGCTAAAAATACTGACTTTAACTTGTAAACAACATGTATCCGAAATGGGCTTGGTCCTTAAGTCCCGCCATTGTCTATGCTTCAATTGGTTTCATATTAGGAGGACATCGGTGCCTACTTATCAATTAGGATGCTTGGGTTTGCGGTTACAAGATCAGTCTTTGTCCCCACATCATTCGTCCAATTCAGAGGAGGTAAATTTACCCTAAAAAGAAAAAAAACGGGAAGAGATAAGGACTTATTTCGGGAAACAGTAAATCACTCAACTAGCAACTGCATCACATAGATGTTTCTTCCGTAACTATAGTCTTACCTGAACACAAAGTCGGCTCGGTCAATCTCAGTGCCGCAAAAGCTGTTGTTTAAAATTCCACCATTACCCACCACCGCACAGCTTCTGATTGCTTTCTTGAAAGGAGATTCCTGCAATGAGAGAGACATTGTAATGTAATGGAAGCCGTGTGCTGGGCTGCTTGTCCTCCACACCATGTGGTGGAGAACTACATGCACTCTGTATGTGGGAAGGTGCAACGTGGTGTGGCGGCAGTAAACACACAGAGTCCGGTTTCAGAGAACAGAAGCTCTATTAATGCAGAATCCAATAATTCACAACAACTTGACCGGGGACACTCACAGCATAAACCAGAAGCTATGGATGGACAGTTGGATAAATGGCTCTATATTTAGTATGTATCTGGTCTATATACCAGAAGCTATGGATGGACAGTTGGATAAATGGTTCTATATTTAAGATGTATCTGGTCTATAAACCAGAAGCTCTGGGTGGACAGTTGGATAGATGGCTCTATATTTAGGATGTATCTGATCTATATACCAGAAGCTATGGATGGACAGTTGGATAAATGGTTCTATATTTAAGATGTATCTGGTCTATATACCAGAAGCTATGGATGGACAGTTGGATACATGGTTCTATATTTAGGATGTATCTGGTCTATATACCAGAAGCCCTGGATGGACAGTTGGGTACATGGTTCTATATTTAGGATGTATCTGGTCTATATACCAGAGACTCTGGATGGACAGTTGGATAAATGGCTCTATATTTAGTATGTATCTGGTCTATATACCAGAAGCTATAGATGGACAGTTGGATAAATGGTTCTATGTTTAGTATGTATCTGGTCTATATACCAGAGACTCTGGATGGACAGTTGGATAAATGGCTCTATATTTAGGATGTATCTGGTCTATATACCAGAAGCTATGGATGGACAGTTGGATAAATGGTTCTATATTTAGGATGTATCTGGTCTATATACCAGAAGCTATGGATGGACAGTTGGATAAATGGTTCTATGTTTAGGATGTATCTGGTCTATATACCAGAAGCTATGGATGGACAGTTGGATAAATGGTTCTATATTTAGGATGTATCTGGTCTATATACCAGAAGCTATGGATGGACAGTTGGATAAATGGTTCTATATTTAGGATGTATCTGGTCTATATACCAGAAGCTCTGGAAGGACAGTTGGATAAATGGTTCTATATTTAGGATGTATTTAGTTGTAAACCAGAGGATCTGGGTATAAAGTTGGAGCAGGTGCTAGTTGTTGCTGTTACTGTTCTGGTATTTGACCAAAGTTACTGTTTTTCTGGTATAGCCTGGAGATATCAACGTTCTTGGATAAAGGACGTTCAGGCTCTTGAGGGACCTGTAGTCAGATGAAAGATGCCTGACTGGTCACCGACAACCCAGGGATTTAGCGGTGTCTGCATTGGTGTAAGGGAAAGTGGCCCTGGATGGCCACACTGTCGATGGGAACCGGATAACTGAGAATCTGCCTCCAGGTATCAGGCTCACTAATGGAAAGCACTCCGTTCTGTCCAGGCCATGGTGCCCACTCACTCACATCAACCGGAGCTGCCCGGTCCCTGTTCCACAGCTTTATGTCTGGGTCCCAAGAGAGCGAGCCCCCCTCCCCCGGACCTTTCTATTAATCTGTTCACCCAGAATTCTTCTTCTCTCCAGCCAGCTGGAACTTAGTTTGCAACTTCATCAGTTCCATTAATATCCCAGGTTTTTGAACTACATGTCCCAAGATCCTCTTCTTTCAGTAGTGATCTCTCTCTCTCGGCAATCAGGAAATGGTGGCATAATCCCCATGCTGGGCACTAGAGGGAACAAAGCTCAATGCAATCTTCCTTAACCACTTTAGCTCCGGAAAGTTTACCCCCCTTCATGACCAGGCCATTTTTTGTGATATGGTACTGCATTGCTTTAACTTGACAATCGCGCAGTTGGCAACACTGTACCCAAGTAAAATTGATGTCATTTTTCCCCCACAAATAGAGCTTTTTTGGTGGTACTTGATCACCTCTGGGGTTTTTGTTTTTTGCGCTATAAACCAAAAAAAGGCTGACAATTAAAAAAAATAAACATTATTTTTTATTTTCTGCTATAAAACCTTGTCACAGAATAGTGATCTGCCTTGTTTACATAGGTAGCCTGCCATTCTGCCTCTGTTAGGAATGATCGGCGGGTCCTGACCGACAACGGGTCCGCCGGACCCACTGATTGGCTCCCGCTTGTACAGGTATGTGATTTTGCCAGTAGGAGCCGCCGCCCACAGTATATATATGTGGGTTGGTCGACAAGCGGTTAAGGAATGTCCCATGATGGAATGTCCCATGATGGAATGTCTCATGATGGAATGTCTCATGATGGAATGTTTCATGATGGAATGTCCCATGATGGAATGTCCCATGATGGAATGTCTCATGATGGAATGTCCCATGATGGAATGTCTCATGATGGAATGTCCCATGATGGAATGTCTCATGATGGAATGTCCCATGATGGAATGTCCCATGATGGAATGTCTCATGATGGAATGTCTCATGATGGAATGTCTCATGATGGAATGTTTCATGATGGAATGTCCCATGATAGAATGTCCCATGATGGAATGTCTCATGATGGAATGTTTCATGATGGAATGTCCCATGATGGAATGTCCCATGATGGAATGTCTCATGATGGAATGTTTCATGATGGAATGTCCCATGATGGAATGTCCCATGATGGAATGTCCCATGATGGAATGTTTCATGATGGAATGTCCCATGATGGAATGTCTCATAATTGAATGTTTCATGATGGAATGTCCCATGATGGAATGTCTCATGATGGAATGTTTCATGATGGAATGTCCCATGATGGAATGTCTCATGATGGAATGTCTCATGATGATGGAATGTTTCATGATGGAATGTCCCATGATGGAATGTCTCATGATGGAATGTTTCATGATGGAATGTCCCATGATGGAATGTCTCATGATGGAATGTGCCATGATGGAATGTCTCATGATGGAATGTTTCATGATGGAATGTCCCATGATGGAATGTTTCATGATGGAATGTCCCATGATGGAATGTCTCATGATGGAATGTTTCATGATGGAATGTTTCATGATGGAATGTCCCATGATGGAATGTCTCATGATGGAATGTTTCATGATGGAATGTCCCATGATGGAATGTCCCATGATGGAATGTCTCATGATGGAATGGTCTCATGATGGAATGTTTCATGATGGAATGTCTCATGATGGAATGTCTCATGATGGAATGTCCCATGATGGAATGTCTCATGATGGAATGTCTCATGATGGAATGTCCCATGATGGAATGTCTCATGATGGAATGTCTCATGATGGAATGTCCCATGATGGAATGTTTCATGATGGAATGTCTCATGATGGAATGTCTCATGATGGAATGTCTCATGATGGAATGTCCCATGATGGAATGTCTCATGATGGAATGTCTCATGATGGAATGTCTCATGATTTACAGTGCTTCACTTTTTCCACATTTTGTTATGTTACAGCCTTATTCCAAAATGGATTAAATTTGTTATTTTCCTCAAAATTCTACAAACAATTCCCCATAATGACAACGTGAAAGAAGTTTGTTTGAAATCTTTGCAAATTTATTAAAAATAAAAAACAAAAACATCCCATGTACATAAGTATTTACAGTCTTTGCCATGACACTCAAAACTGAGCTCAGGTGCATCCTGTTTCCACCGATCATCCTTGAGATGTTTTTACAATTTGATTGGAGCCCACCTGTGGTAAATTCAGTTGTTTGGACATGATTTGGAAAGGCACACACCTGTCTATATAAGGTCCCATGGGTAACAGTGCATGTCAGAGCACACACCGAGCCATGAAGACCAAGGAATTGTCTGTAGATCTCTGAGACAGGATTTTATGGAGGCACAGCTCTGGGGAATGGTACAAAAAAATATCTGCAGCTTTGAAGGTCCCAATTAGCACAGTGGCCTCCATCATCTGTTAATAGAAGACGTTTGGAACCACCACGACTCTCCGCCTGGCCATACTGAGTGATCAAGGGAGAAGGGCCTTAGTCAGGGAGTTGACAAAGAACTCGATGGTCGCTCTGGCAGAGCTCCAGCATTTCTCTGTGGAGAGAGGAGAACTTTCCAGAAGAACAACCATCTCTGCAGCACTCCACCAATCAGGCCTGTATGGTAGAGTGGCCAGACAGAAGCCACTCCTCAGTAAAAGGCACATGACAGCCCACCTGGAGTTTGCTAAATGGCACCTGAAGGACTCTCAGACCATGAGAATCAAAATTCTCTGCTCTGATGAAACAAAGATTGAACTCTTTTGCCTGAATGGCAAGCGTCATGTCTGGAATAAACCAGGCACCGCTCATTACATGGCCAGTACCATGACTACAGTGAAACCTAGTGGTGGCAACATAATGCTGTGGGAATGTTTTTCAGTAGCAGGAGCTGGAAGACTAATCAGGATGGAGGGAAAGAATGCAGCAATGTACAGAGACATCCTTCATGAAAACCTGCTCAAAAAGCTCTCTGGACCTCAGACTGGAGCGAAGGTTCAGCCCCCAACAGGACAATGACCCTAAGCACACAGCCAAGATAAGAAAGGAGTGGCTACGGGACATCTCTGTGAATGTCCTTAAGTGGCCCAGCCAGAGCCCAGACTTGAACCTGACTGAACATCTCTGGAGAGATCTGAAAATGGATGTGCACCGATGCTCCCCATTGAACCTGATGGAGCCCAAAGAAGAATGGGAGAATTTGCCCAAAAATAGGTTTGTCAAGCATGTAGCATCATACTAAAAAATAATTGAGGCTGTAATTGGTGCCAAAGATGCTTTAACAAAGTATCACTCCATTCCCAGTCGATGCCTGCCAGAGGGTGAAACGCGTCGGACAGAGTAGCTAGCGCCTGTCACTTTACACGGTCCGCACTGCAGGCGGCCATGTTTGTTCATCATCCACATAGTTTGCTTCTTTTTTTAACGACCTGATGTAAGTGCACCTTTATTTAATAAATGGTATTTTAGAGGATAATGCACTACCAGTCCCCTTTCTTTCAATACACGGTTCTTGTCTATGGAGCTCGCCAGTTGCTGTGTTGAAGATGTCAGTTTAAGCAGAGAGTGAAAGGGGATCGGGATCGTACTCTGAAGAGCCTGTTCATTTTACCTTCAAATCAGCTGCTTCTGTGTAGATGATGTTGGCTTGAGAACCCAAATGGAGGGGGATCGTATTCCTGCATTAAGAAGTTGGGTTATTCATAGCTGCTTGCTGGTAAGCGGCCACTACCCTAATTCACATTCAGAGCACCTGGATTATTTTATCAGTCAATATTCAGTATGTGTCACTGAGTGGAACTTCACATGGGACTGATTTTGATTATCTTTTATGAACACATTATTGGTTTTTAGACACAGTTCTTAGGAATCCATCACCTTTTGATTCTCATAGAATTAATACACAGCTAATTGGGTTTTTTATGTTGGATATCATTAATTTTTACTTTTTCATTGAAGCAATTCAATGATATATATATGCACTTTCAGGATAGCGCACTTTATATATATCTTTTTCATTACTATTTTCCACTATTCAGGAATTTTAAGTGCAGCAATCCCCATCTCTTATCAGCGCATCTATATTAATATTTTCTTATTTGTATATAGCTCTATCCAAGATCATTCTCTATTCTCCTCCAATTTTATTTATTTTTTTAATAGGATGCCCTAGCTAGGAGCTTTATTTTTCCTGGCCCATGAGGGCAGGGCCTCTTTTCCTGTAGGGAGGGGGGGGGGGCCAGTGAATGTAGAAAAAAGTAGACGCAACACCTGTAGCTGACCCAATGCGTTTCGTCTCACATGACATCAGATGATGTCTTGTGAGACTAAACACATTGGGTCAGCTACAGGTTTTGCGTTTACTTTGTCTTTTTTTTAATAGGATGCCCTTGCTAGGAGCTTTTTTTTTCCTGGCCCATGAGGACAGGGCCTCTTTTCCTGTGGGCGGGGGGGCAGTGAATGTAGAAAAAAGTAGACGCAACACCTGTAGCTGACCTAACTTGTTTCGTCTCACAAGACATCAGATGATGTCTTGTGAGACGAAACGCATTGGGTCAGCTACAGGTGTTGCGTCTACTTTGTCTACTACTTACAAGCGCTTTTTTCTCATCGATACTGTAGGTGTTCCTACTTTTAAAATAAATGGTTCCTTTATTGGTACACACTATGTGAGCTTTCTATATTATGAAAGCTCTTGTGCAAGATATTGTAACCGTGGTCTCAAGCAGTTACCCATTGATCTTTCCATATGGATGTTGTGATGCGTTTGGAGGTGGTTCCTGAGTACTGAAGGCATTCCAGCGTCAGCAATACAGTGACAACTTTTTCTCCTCAAATGCGTGAGTGACCTAAAGAGTGTATATTCTGTTAGGTCCTTTCCATCTGGTAAGCCCCCTACTTACCTCATTTACCGGTGGTGGTGATATATACTACATTTTATTCAAAGGAGATTCTGCACTTTGCACTTTTGGAGGACTCCCCTACAGACAACATTGTATATATTCACCTCTTTAAAAACTGTATAGACTATATGCATTCAATCATTATTTATTTCTTATAGCACTTTTATGACCATTATTATGGTTTATGTCACAATGCACTTTAATACATGTTTGTACAATTTTTGCTTCGTTTTCACATATTGATCTGTATGTTTTGAATCTTACTTCACGTATTTATTGTTATTTTTTTATTATATACTTTTATACTTTTTTATACTTTTTTACACATTATTTACAGAAAGACTATTGCTGTTCCAGAGGGAATACAGGATCTGAAATTTTTGTAGTGTACATAGAGAAATAAATTGTCTTCATTTGCTGTTCTTCAACTCAAGTTGGGCATCCCAAAATCCCTATTCCCTATCCAAGTTCTTTTCCCCCATAAAACAACAAAAGCCCATTGACTGATATCTGTCTCAGGATGAGAGTGTAAAAATGCATGTTGCCTGGCTGTGGGACCCAAAAATCCAGCGGTCCTTTAGGGGTGAATGCTACACAAAGATTTCCCTTTGGAGACCCTAGATAGCAGCTGTGAAAACTGTGTGTAAAATCAACTGTACATCTATGAAATTTCTCACCTCTCACCTTTGGAAAGAGATTGTAAAGTTCCTCAGTGACATTTTTGGTTCGTGTTTCTGCATCGTAGTGAATGGTATGACCCATCGGAGTGTTCTCCTGTGTCACAATCATCGAGTAGGAGGCATTGCAACACGTCTGGAAGTTTCTCCTGAGCAGAAGGTGAAAAAAAGGTAAATCCTGGTAGATGCGATCATCAAACTTACAGGGAACTTTTTGGAGCAGCCTTATTAGAGCAGTCACATGTGCTGAGATGTTTTTCAAGAGAGAAAGCTTCAGGATTGTACTCTTCCTTCAAGTGTTTGTAAAGTGCAGTAATACCTTGGTTTGCGAGTGACCTGGTTTACGAGCGTTTTGAAAGACGAGCAACATTTTTTAAAAATGTTGCCTTGATATGCGAGCGCTGTCTTGATATACGAGCAGCATTAGACTCACAATGGTAAAGTGGTTTAGCAACGCTAAAGTGGTTTAGTACAGAATAAGCATGTTAAATAACATTATGTGTTCCTGTGCCTGTACTGTATATAAAAGATCCTGATTTCTACTGTATCAGAGTGTCTCCTGGCGCTCATGTGACTCTGCATCTCTCTGCTCTCCCTGGTGGACGGGGCCGAGCACTCCTGCTGATGCCATCCAGGGAGGAGGGGAGGAGAGAAGCAGAGAGCCGTGGAGTCACGTGAGTGCCAGGAGATGCTCTAATACAGTAGAAATCAGCATCTATTATTTACAGTACAGACACAGGGACACATCATGTTATTTACTGTAACAGAGGGGATTGCATGCTTATACTGTACTTTAGATATGATAGCAGCATATCTTTATTTATACCAATAAATGGTTGTGGAATGAATCATCTGAGTTTCCATTATTTCTTATGGGGAAATTTGCTTTGATATACGAGTGCTTTGGATTACAAGCATGCTGCTGGAACGAATTATGCTAGCAAACCAAGGTATTACTGTAAATTTGTTTTTCTATTAAAATAACAAACATGTTATACTTAGCCGCTCTGTGCAGTGGTTTTGTACAGAGTGGCCCACCGATGTTCCTGGCTCTGGTGATTACTGGTGATCAGTGGGTTAAGTGTGTCCCTAGGGGCGTGATTCTAACTGTCAGGGGGCGTGGCTTGTGAAGTAATCACAGAGACATGCGATCCTATATAGAAGGATCACATAGCCTCTGTGATCACTTCAGTGAGAATATCAGCCGTCTGTCTTTCTCCCTCAGCTGTGGGAGATTGTGAGTGGCCGGCTGTCATCGGAGCCACCGGTCATACGCGCTGGCTCCCCAGCTGACGAGCGGGGGCGGGAGCCTGCCTCAGGCGGCGCGCGATCGCCCCCCAGCTCCACCCAGGTGAGCTCTTTGCCTGGGGGCGCCAGCCTGCCGCAGAATAACTGCGGCGGCTGGTGCGGAAGTAGTTAAGGGGGGCCCCACAGGCACGATATTTAAAGGAATTTTTCATTTTTATTGTTTCACTTTAAGCATTATTAAAATCACTGCTCCTGTAAAAATGATTGTTTTAAAAAAAAATTCTGCATTGATTCATGTCCCCCAGGGCAGTTCCTGGGTCCCCATTCACTTTTTTGGGCCAAAAACTTGCATTTAAGCCTTTAAAATTAGGACTTTGGTTTTTCATGTTCGTGTCCCATAGACATTAATGGAGTTTGCATGTTCGCTAGAACATTTCCCCTGTTCGAGATGTTCTGTGCAAACCGAACAGAGGGGTGTTCGGCTCATTACTACTTCAGACCTAAACCCTATTGAGCCTCTGTGGGGCATTCTTAAAACGGAAGGTAGAGGAGTGCCAGGTCTCTAACATTCACCAGTTCGATGTTGTCATGGAGGAGTGGAAGAGGACTCCAGTGGTAACTTGTGAAGCTCTGGTGAACTCCATGCCCAAGAGGGTTAAGGCAGTGCTGGAAAATAATGGTGGCCACACAAAATATTGACACTTTGAGCCCAATTTTGACATTTTCACTTAGGGGTGTACTCACTTTTGTTGACAGTGGTTTAGACATTAATGGGGACAGCAAATTTACACTGTTATACAAGCTGTACACTCACTACTTTACATTGTAGCAAAGTCTCATTTCTTCAGTGTTGTTATATTTTATGTCACATGGTATTTGTGCAGCGGTCTTTCAAACACCATGGAAAAAAATACACTTCACTGAATTATAAAAGCTAAACGGTAAAGTTAGGCCAATTTTTTTTGTATGTTGTGAAAGATGATGTCACGCCAAGTAAATAGATACTAAATAGATATAGATTAACCTAACTTGTTACAGTTAAAATTGCGCACACTCGTGGAATGGCGACAAACTACGGTACTTAAAAATCTCCATAGGTGACGCTTTAAAAAAATTTTAACGGTTACCAGTTTAGAGTTATAGAGGAGATCTTTTTCTAGAATTATTGCTCTAGCTCTGACGATTGCGGCGATACCTTGCGTTTGATTTGAACACTGTTTACATTTGTGGGCGCGACTTTAACATTTTTTTTTTTTTTTCCTATTTATTTATTTATTTTCACTGTCT